>NC_082390.1:13317170-13420516 GCF_031168955.1 Gadus macrocephalus
GACAAACACATGTGCATGGATGGGCACACTCAACTACACACAGCACAGGAAAGCATCCTTGCTTCCTCAGGATGTAGGTGTTTGATTACCAAAGGGATCACCAACAATAAACCCCAGATTCATAGCTGGTGTAAAAGGAGGACTAAGATGGTCGGTACAATTTTTTTTTTCCATACTGCATTTCTACCATTATAGGAAGATCTGGTGTTCCTTTGACATGCTGCAGGCGACTGTTAAGACCTCCCATAGCCAAAGGCAAGGTAGACATTTGGTCCTTCGGGCAGGAATGACAACTGGTTGCCCCTAAAGCGGCACTTCTGATGCGTGTCAGTGTGGATAAGCAACGACACGGACACCAAAATCAGCCAAAAGGCTAGCAACATTACAGTTTAATTCCTGCTGTTTTTTTTTCCAGCCAATGTCAGCACCAGGTGGAACAGGTGGTGGGGCTATGAGAGTATGTGGCATGGGGGTTGTTGCTGGGGCCATTGAGAGACTGACAGTGGGCCGATCCTTCCTGGTGGAAGCTCTACAGTGAACCTGAGAGCCTTTTGCCTTAGCCTACATGGGCTAGCTGAATGAGAGAGGACCATTAAACACAGGAGATGAGAGGCCACCCGGGCCAGTGGTGCCTGACCAACCCCACCACCGCCTGTCCCCACACATGGTTGGCAAGAGGAAAAAAAACATCAGCTTCCTCCTAAGAATTAACTGTCTGCTTACAAACCGGAGGTTCTCATCTTCCCACACTGCCAAAACAGATGCGAATGCACGTGCACAAACACACACATACCCACATGCACCTCCATACACAGATCGTTAACATTTATCCTGCTTGCCTTGAAGAGAGAGAAATAGCCCCCCAGAGCAAGGTGGTTGGAGAAGGAAGGGGTCTGGGGCTGAGACGCTGAGATCAACATTAGGCAGATGGTGCAAAGGGCTTGGAGAAGGACAACAAAATCATGTGAAACCCCATAGTTGGCAGAGGCAGACAGCCACACCGGATCTCACCACACAGATAAGTTAACTGTGCTTCTTCCCACCATGATATCACCATACCATAATACCTTCTCAAGTCTCACATTTTTCTTCACCACAGCACAAAATCGTACATTTAACCTGACAATAATAATACTATTCAAGGCCTCAAGGCCAGACTGAATAGATTATCAGGTATTTTCAGAGCTCATACGTAACCAGAATATTACATCCCGCCATCTTTTTGCTAAATTGTGGCGTTAAATAGTCTAACCTTAAGCTAGCTAGCCACCTGAAACAAGCTCTCTGGAAATAAGTAAACAGTTCCATTTTCTTTGATGTGTGATGCGTCATGTTTACAGCCTTGCATGGGATTCGTCTGTTGTCATGGCAGATTGATGTGCACTAAAGTGCAATGTAACAGAGATTGAAAAGCAATGTTTGAATTTAGCTGGATAGATAGTCCCATTATTTAAAATCATCCAAATCAGAATAGAAAACGGGGTCAAATGTGTAGACGTCATTCCATCTATTCAACTACGGCTTGTACCAATTTGTGATCGGATCGTTAATTGGCAATGTTCAATAGTTTTTTCTATGCCAATATTGAGCTAATTTAACAGACTTACTATGGGAACATAATAAATAGAGCGCACCTAGAATCGTAGCGTTTTGCTTCCATCAAAATATTACTTTGAAGACGCAGCTGACACAGCACAATGAAAATGTCTGTCTGGGAGACAAGCACATCTTAAAAGTACAAAGCAAATAATCCGTTTACCTCTTGGGCTACTTTAGGAGAATAGCAAGCAACAATCGCAGCCAAGTATATAATACTTTTTCTTTGAGATATATTCACCACCGGTTTTGGTGAAATGGGCAGTAGTCGCAGAGCTAGGTTCAGATGGAGTCCAAGTGCTTTATATTGGCAGATAAATATCAGATCTCTACTAGAATCTTTGCCCTACTGTGCATTAAGACATGTTTCTCGTGGTGCAGAATGTCCCCAGATTAGCAAGGTTAATCAGTGTGATGAATGAATATCGTAACAAGTACCTTTTTGGTATTGATCCGACACCCCGAATCTCACCAAAACTTTGCTGAGAGTTGTTAACGTCATGTGTATGATTTGGATTGTGATTTTAAAGATCAGATAATGTTAACCAGAACACTAGGCTGTTAGATTGTTGCACCAATCACAGACAAACTATTAAAAGGGGAGCCCTTGATAGAGACATTAATATAATTTTTTTTTTAATTTTTACTTTCTAAATATAATGTTCACTCTTTTATAAATGTTTATCCACTTAACTTTAACTGTATTGCTTGCAGCTGATGCAAAACCCAATTTTTCTCTTTTAATAACAAGTCAATTAGAAGCATGTTGCAGCTGAACAGAGAGAGGCAGAAGCATGATGCAGCTGAACAGATGGAGAAGTCAAATCAGACATTTAAAAAGACATCCATAGTGTGTGACCCACACGTTTGAGCAATTAAAGAACAAAACATCAGAAACAAAACTTTCAGTCCAGTTTCGGCCTAGTAGTACAAACGTGTTATGGCCAGAACCTAAAAATTATAGAGGTTTGGTTCCCAGCCCTATTTGCCACTGCAAACCACTGTTGCAATGGAAATATTGCAGGGCAGGCCATAATAATGTATTGACTTGAGGAACTAATACCACATTAACAATCGACAGCCTGTACTGCAGACAGTGAATGCTCTAACATAAGCCAAGGCAATAGATTAAACACATTACATTCTCCACCACCTGCTGAGAAAGAGCGCTCCCCAAAGAAGCTGGTCCCCTTGTCACTAAACTAGTCCTGTGATTGACTGACTGAGCCGCCACTCAGGCCATTCAGCCTGCGATCTGCAGTTATCTGCAACATCAACTATGTTGCCGCTGAAAAGTTGGACCAATGGAAATCACATTTCATGGTCCAACTTCTCCGCATGGTCTTCTATCGGAACCAGAGTTGATGTTGCCGATGTACACACATCAATAAAATCCCCAAACTAAGTAACAATTCGGAAATACGCGCAAATACAACCAATAACGGCAGACATCTAAAAGATTGCACTCCCAGGTGCATACTTGTCTGATAGAAATTGCTTCACAGCACTCTTACATTAACGGTGCAGGCATTTTACACACCGCTGCACATGATCAGGCAGCATCAATTGCCTTCTAAGCAAGAACAACTCTAGTATACTGCATTTCATAGCATGATGGGAAGTTCATTGCACTTTACTTCCTCTCTTCTTATGAAGCTCTGAACCACAATACAATAATGCACATGTACTAAGGGCACCCGTTAGGCCAGGACGAGACAATGTTAAGCTCACACATGCCTTCCTTGTCATCTACCACAACAACAAGACCCATTAAAACATTCGAGAAGGTAGGCCTCCCAGTCCCGGGGAAGGGGGGGATGGAAGGAGTGGATTGAGGGGAGCAGCCCTGGAGGGAGGGCTGCCACAGACTGGAGACAGAGAGGGGGAGTCATGGGGAGCACTGACAATGGAAATCGCTGAAAAAACTCTTGGCGTATGTGCCTATACCCCCCCGCCCCGCAGTCGTCGCTACCACCAACACCCCACCTTCTCCTTCACACACACACACACACACACACACACACACAAACTCCAATGTGAAATCATCTGATCCATATCCAGCTACCCTCACTTGTCAATCACAACTGGGGGTGGGGAGCCGGCCCTCTGACAATGCAGTGTGCTTGGCTGTCCTGAGAGTCAGAGACATGAGTGGGTGGGTGGCGTCAGGAAGGCTCAAGGATTCCTGTGTATGTAGCATCATCAAGCTGGGAACGTGATACTGCGTAGAGTGAAACGGCGGCCAGTGGTTCATCCATTCGCTGACCAGAGAAAGAAAGTGTCAGGGGGTTGTTGTGCACACCAGAAAGAGAGGATGATCTGGGGATGTGTCAGCAGGTGGGAGAGAGGGAGAGGAAGAGAAAAGGAGGGGCATTCAGGGAGAGCGGAACGTAAGGCGCGATTGAATGGTGAACATTCGAGGGGCGAAGAAACCTGGCAGGGAAGAATCAAGCCGAGATAGCGGGATAGAACAAACAAGGCTTGATGAAAGGCTCATTGTTGACAAGTGTACTCCCTTGTGAGTGAGTGTGTTGGAGAGTTGGGTGCTCCATTCTAGTTGCCTGGGGCCTGACAAAGGAGCTGAGCAGGCCGGGGTTAAAAGCTAAAGATATTCAGGATGAAAGCCTCTAAACACTGATCCCTTGGTGGGGCTGCTGCTCACACTGGCTCAAACATGAGTCGCTGACCCGTCTCCAGTCCACAGTGCAGCTGATGCCCGCTGACACAGACATGCATAGTACAGCAACATACCAAAAAGCCTGTATGTTTCCTAGAGAGGAGACACACACACACACACACACACACACACACACACACACACACACACACACACACACACACACACACACACACACACACACACACACACACACACACACACACACACACACACACACACACACACACACACACACTTATAAACATTGGACCCCAACCCAAACCACTCTCCCAAACACACCCACATGCTCACGCGATTTAATCCACTGGCTTCGTAGACAAGAAAACAACGGCAGCCATCTCTTGCTTATTGGCCAAATCTAATAGGACTAAATCTCCTTTTTACAATCTCACTGGGGGCTACAGAGAGAATAGAGCTCCCCCCACCCAGAAGAGCTGCAGCGCCCAGAAAGAAAGCAGAGAGCTTCACCCTCCAGGGGGAGGGAAAGAAAGAGTACCATCTGGGGTTTAGTCATGGTGATGCCAGTGCTGGGGCTGGGGGTGAGAGAGGGAGAGAGACAGAGGGTGCTGGGGACCATGGAAGGGGTAGAGGGCCAGAGACAGGGGGCTAGGGATGGTAGCAGTGGCACTGGAGGAGAGGGAGGCTGGAGGAGAGGGACGGCGGGTCCATAATGGTGAGAACATGCCCAGAGAGCTGGCAGGGAGGGGGATGAAAGAGAGAGATACACAGATGGAGCTGTGCTAGCAGATGTAAAACAGTTTGCTGGATCATGTAACACAATAACAATCCAAATAAAAGGATAAATAGAAATAAGATACATTTATTAAAATATACCTTTAATCAATTCAAGTTACAACAGCTAGTTTAGCCTGAATTAGGGCGGTATTGGGAAAGGTACAACAACAACTGCCACAGTAACCTCTGTCATTTGCAATGTCTATTTATCCCAATGCCGCTTCAGACAGACACTTTATACAAATACACCTCCTCTTGGTTTCCGCGCCTCACCAAACTACAGTGAGTGGAGTGAGTCAAAACAGGAAGGGCTGTTTTGTATGGCTGGCTAAGGTGAGGAGTGTAAAAGGCAAAGTCTCCGACTCTAAAGATGGCCAATGGCACCACGGCAATGGCATCACTAAGTTTGTTAATATCCAGCCTGGGAGCGGTAAAAGGTATTGCTTTCAAAAGCTGCGTTCATAAAAAAGAAAAGGGGGGCATATCTGGCAGTACTGGGACCATCAATAGTGCATTCTGCCCAGCGGATCGTTCCCTCCCTTTCAAAGCTGCCGTGTTCAGCGATCTTCATGGCCATTTGTATATATGCATTTGTATGCCTTCAAATACCTACAGGCAACCTTAAATGGTTTAGTGACCCAACTTGAATCAATCTGTATCATTACCATCATCTATGGTAAAGGACATTGCCAAATGGTTCTGTACCGGCTACAGAGTTATGAGCCGTGCTGTTGATCAAAAGTATAAATCTTATCCCACTGGGAGATCAGCCAGTATGTCCACAATGTTGGACTCACGAAATGTGATGGACATGTCAATATTACATATTGGACTCAACTGATCCCCACCATCACCACAACATTTCCGGCCATTTTCCCAAATCCTGTGCACCCAATTTTTGCGTTATCAAGCCATGGAGTTAAGGCTACATGGAGTCCATATCAAATGGGTAATCATGGAATCTGCTAACAAAAACGAGTAGACACAGATGAAGAAACGGTATCCTTCAACCGATATACAATATGATTTCAATCATCTGTTGACAAATTTGGTTAGGAAGACAAATTCCTTTTGTCTTCCTAACCAATTAACAAGAGGGCAAACGTCATTCTGACTATTACTGAACCAAGGATGACTGACAGCGGCCTAGAAAGCTTGTCTTGCCTGTTCTGGTATGCAGAACAACTCAAAACCAGAATGACGACCATCACTCAGAAAGTGTGCACTCAGAAAGTGATTTCACTTACTTTACAGAGACTAGTTTGCCCTTGAATCTTTTGTATACCAGTGCAATGGAAATTGGCCAATGTATAAGGTCTCATCTGTAAACAAATCAAGGAGCACAGGACATAGTATAGGCTTTGGTCCAGGAACCAGGAAGCCATTCAAACATTTCTCTAAAGAAGCTGATGAGTCACTTTGTTACAGGATCTGTTCCTGTAAGCGCAGAATCCAAACAAAAAAGTGGCCTTAATATCACGCACAAATTGCCCATTTTCTAAAAGTTAAATCAAATTGAGATAGATAGATAGATAGATAGATAGATAGATAGATAGATAGATAGATAGATAGATAGATAGATAGATAGATAGATAGATAGATAATGGTTATTTCAGTAAAAATTGTCATATTAACTCAAGTCTTTATCCCACAAAATGCAACAGTACATAAAACCCTGAACTTTCATGTAAACTAGGCTCAAACCGATCGCCATCTGCTAGTCTCTCCCCCCCCCCCCTCACACACCCATCCAATAACAAAGCGTTGCCTGCGTGTGTCTCTCCCGCGGGGGTGGGGGTGAATGAGTGATGGGGATCGTTGATGCGTGATGTTGACCGTACACAATTATTGTAATGCGATCATTTCTCGACAAATTAGGCTATATATTAAGCTGTAATTTGCCCGTGAGTTAATATAAAACACCAAAAGATGCACTTTATAACAGTCAATCACCATAATGTAAAAGAGCACCGATCCTGAGATCACGATGCATATATATCTACAAACAATGGCACACGTATACTTTTATGTCACGGTTGGAAAATATACATGATACGCATGTTATATTTTGTTCATCCAGTTAAGGTACGCGATTTACCAGTGGTCCTTTACGCAAAAACGGGACAGGATAAGAAAACAATGACTGGGGAGGCATCTGCGTCCCCACGGCATCCCAAGCCAGATGGCTTTCAACTGAAAGACAATCAACTCGAACTTTTAATCGAAAAACAAAGTATCGAACCTTTTGGCCATGGGCTCACCAGTTACTTTGTATTGCTGTTCGAATATATTATTGAGATCGTATAGAATCATATTGCACCAAATACAGTAAAATAATTATGCACTCCCTATACACATTGGAATTGCCTGCATTCTTGAAAGAAAATGCAGGAATAGTGTTTCAGTTTATTGACTGTTAAATTAAGACCAAACATTTCAAGAACTAGGGTCGAACAGTGCTATAAACAAGAGCGCAATGTTATGCCTCTCCCCCATGAAAACAAATGGGTCGCACATGGTTCCACAGCACTGCATCTCATAATAAAGTGAATAATAGACGAGCGTCGTCGGGCAAAGAGCGTCGAACCCAGAACTATTGCCGAGTCGAGAGCCATATTCGCCCTGCTACAATGTTTACATTTAACCAGAGATGATAAAACAGCCAATATATTAAGTACAGTTAGCTGTGCTAACTAGTTGGCTAACACGTTACCTAACCGGATTGTATTAGCGACACAAACTCGTAGAGAAGTTCAGAGAACAAATTCAGCTAACCAGCCAGTAAGCTAGGGAGTTACGTTATGCAAAACAACGCGGACGCACTGCGAAATCAAGAAAGCTGACTTAAAATAGCTTTTTAATGCAACAATTAAACACGATACTGGTTGTTATGGCGGTTCCGCATCTTGTTTACCTCTATTTCAAAGTCTGGAAGGTTGAACGCTGTCCTGAACAACGAACAGAAGTGCGCTATGGCGGGTACTTCCCACCAGGACTGGATCTCTTCTACAGAAATTGTACATCCCTGGGACATTTTCGTACTGGAAAATGTCAAACTTTGTTCATCACATTAGAATAGGTGTTCTTCGATTGGTCATTAATTCCCCGCCACGTCAAACGTATCTCATATATAGGACGAAAGTTGCTGTTGACGATCCATCCAGGCAGTTGCCATTGCGACCGTGGAGCGCTACAATCTGTTTCAATCACAATTTCTGAGGAGCTGAACAGATGGGGGAGGCGCTACGCGTACGTGCGAGGTAGTCCGAGAGAGGATCCTGAATTATAGTGTTTCCGGCCTGCCACTCAATTTCTGGTCGCTTGCATGTTATGGGTTGCGTACGTATAGTCCCTGGAGCTAGAAAAAGAAGAACATGGCATAGAGAACCACATTGACAAGCAGCATGTGTATGTCTTTATTCCAAACATTTAAGACGCAATATCAAAACAGATAACGGATCCCGATATCCCTATAAAGTCTCTCCTCCGTTAAACCCGTGACACTGAAGTCCCACCCTCTCTGTATTCAATAACGATAATTTACAGTATCATCTGCCAGGCATTCCATCTTCAGATAAGAACGCAAGGGGACAAAGTTAGGTATGACAGTGATTTAGACTGGATATTTAAGTACACGGCAACGGAATTGATTTGAAGCTAGGTTCCTAAAATTGTCAATGTACACCATGCTATGAAAATTAAAAGTAGGCCTTTCTGTTATTTAATTGATCGCATTTGTTGTCATGACAATCTTGAATGTGCAGCGACCATTTAAGGGAATAAACTTGCCTAAGATCCCTGTTCTTAATGGATATATGGTTCAGGTAGATTTATCGATTCCTTGGATTTTCTGGAGGATTAAGCAACATTTCGGGTTTAAATCTCTTTTCTTAATCAATTTGTGTGTCCTTATTACCGAGGAAGGTGAGAGTAGTGATGTTACGTAGCCTATTCAATGTATCAACTTAAATTGCAGAATTAAATTAGGTCTTTAGAAAATGTAAATGGAACCGGTGTTTGACGTTAAATTGAACTGCAAAATAAGATATAATGTGTTTTGTAAAAAAACAGAAATAAGCAAAGCTCGGGCTCCACCTAGCGTCCTCTCTGAAAACTGCATCTGTGTGTCTTGGGATAGGGCGGGGGCATGAGTCTATTCCTCCTCGGAGCGTCGCATTAGGATTTTATTACAAGCAATTTGTCACGCTTTCCAAACAGAAGCAATACAAAAACACTGTTGCCACTGTTTTCATCATTGCTTCTTTCTTAACTAACCAGACCACCAATGACCTAGCCAAAGTTAAAGTTGTTCACCGTTGCGGCCACCTTTTTCAGAAAAAGAGCACGTTAACTAGTTGTCCTCACTCCCCTTTATCTTGGGCAGTGTAGTAAACACAGCCATCACAGTGGAACCATCACTTTTATTTCTGGACGTTTAGGAGCCCAATTCCACTGAAAGCGGTGAGGTTTCTAGCATGTTCATGTTCCAACCTCCAATGTCTATATAATTCTATTTTCTCATAAAGCTTTCCTTAATGGTCGTCTATAATTGACCTTTTTGATATTCTAAGAAAGGAAATTAAGAAAACGGCATGGCATGTAACTATTTGTAATCCAAGCTGTCTCACAAATGAGAAGGGGATAATGAACAAGAGCAAGGATTAATGCTCACTTCAGTATACACACATAGATGGACCCAACATTTGGATTCAACCCTATTTCCTTAGCTTACTATTATGCCAGAAGTCAAAAGCATGTGATATTGCAGTAGGGGTTAATTTATCTTACCCAGCCTTTTCTTTTTTTTCCCAGACGGCACCAGTCACCACTGTTTGCAGCATGCCTCTAGACACCTCCATCTGGATGAAGGCGTACACACGCGTTCATCATCCTGGTAGGACCCCGACCAGTTTGTGAAGCATGAGATATTGATGTAGCTATCTGATTTGGCTGATATGCTGTTTTTATCCAAGCTGCATTGGGTAAAAACCCCTGCTAAATGACTGAATGTAAATGTAAGAAAAATATTCTGTAATATTCTGCCAGGATGCCACGGCTGAGGAGACACAGGATGAGTTGTGCTTCCCTCAACCGGAATGAATAAATGAGTCAATTGGCTAATGCTGGTTAATAGATATTGGCAAGGCAGTGCATTGTGTTCACATGCACCTTTCTCCTTTGCTCTTTAAATAGCCTCTATTAACTCTCAATGAAAACAAAGGTCATTCTATCTCAAAAAGACTCTACTGGGTCATTAAGACCCCATTCAACCATATTGTATTGTATGGTACTCCAGGGAATTATGTAATATCAGTTACTTAGAATGGGTATAAATAACAAACGAGAATGCCACTGGGGCTCAGCAAGTTGATGAATAAAATAACAAAAGTCACACTACATCACATTTGTACCGGCCATGTCTGCGGCAGTGGCTGAGGTGCAGGCATGAGTTAATGTGGAGTTGTATTAGCGCCGTAGACCTATGAGGCTGGGCCGTGTCAAACGGGGGGAATCAGCGGGAGAGGGAGGAGCTTAGGCGAGAGGACAATGCTGCTGTTTGTGCAACGGCCCCCGAGCGGCGGCTGGCTTGCTCAGATCGCTCTCGCTTGACTACCAGTGCTGCACACATTGTTGAAGGGAAAGGAGAGTGGACAGCTTGATCCTGCCTACAGGATGCACCCACAGAGGTAAGTTTCCCCCCCCCATGCCCCACTATAGCCTGTGGGAGAAATTTAAGGGTTTTCTGCACTGTCTCTCATGGGGAGCTCTGTGTGTGTGTGTGTTTGTTTTATCTGAGTTTGGGGGAAGTTGAGGTTCGGGAACCAACCTCAACTTTGGCTCAGGGTGAAACGGTTTTGTCTTTTTTTTTGGCAGGCCTTCTTGTGCGTGAAAGGAGCTGAGCTGAAAGAAAGTTTCCCAGAAAGAGGCTCACTGAGAGGCATGTGCAGAATGTGACCAGGATCCAGCCTGGATAAGACAAAGACTGAGAAAAGGCAAGTGGGTCGAAGGAAGACGAAATAGTAGTAATGAAAGAATTGTAGTAAATGACAGCTTCAAAAGGCTGAAGGTCATCTTGATGTGGTCCAAACTGTGAAGAGATGAAGGAGTAAGTAAAACGTGAGTAATTCCTTCTGTACTTTTCGAAAGGGAGAAAGCATTTACAGTTTACAGTTTACAGTTTCAATAAACAAAGGGGAAATGAGGTGTAGAGGTTAAAAGTGGGATTAATTACTAATCCTTGGGCACTAAGGAGTGAGAAAGAATGGAAAAGAATGCGGGACGTGCATAGACTCTGAGTGTTCTCATTTCACAACAGGGTTGCACGGCATTGTTATCATTTAAAGCATTCTCCTTGAGGTAGACCACAAGCT
The DNA here is from genome assembly GCF_031168955.1 of Gadus macrocephalus. Classification (NCBI taxonomy): domain Eukaryota; kingdom Metazoa; phylum Chordata; class Actinopteri; order Gadiformes; family Gadidae; genus Gadus; species Gadus macrocephalus. The sequence continues at coordinate 13,328,553 of NC_082390.1, forward strand.
ACGGGGGGCTCAGCATGAACCAAAAGAAAATAGGGTCTTGTAAAACTTCTTCATTTAAAATAGCTCTTTCAGTTATTTTGTAAATGGTGGAATTCAAACAGTGTAAAATAAAAGCAGTGACCCTGTCATCTTTCAGTTACTCCCCTGTTCGGTAAATCAAATGGACTTATCCATTTAGCGGGCAGATTAGAGAGATTTAAGAATGTTTGGCTTCAGTGTGGCACTCTTAAAATATTCTACTTTTCATTAGTTTATGAATAAGCATGTTGGATGTTTAGGCTGATATTCATGATCGATTTTTCAAATGAGCGGTCAAACAGAGAGTGCAAACTTCTATTCAGTCAATCTGTGGAAGGTACAACCCCCTCTAACCCACTAACCTTGCCCACACAATGCCTTTGTTAACTCTATCCCTTGGGTTGAATAGGATCATCTTTCATGTGTATTAACAGATACTGTCTTTTCAGGCAGCTGCCGAGGGACCGGGATTTGGCGTGAGACACAGCAGAGCAGAAAGGCTGGGTGGAATACACATGTCTATCATTAGAGGTTGGAACCACATCTCAACGGAAAAAAGGGCTCCATCAGTGCAACTCCAGGAAGGAGCATGCCCAGCCTAACTTTTGTTACATCAAAAGTGCAGTGAGCGACATTCGTGGCGTGCTACATGCTGAGAGAGCAGCCCAGGATTTGGCTCTAATAAGGGGCAGTATCACCTTAGGCCGCGTGCCAACCCAAAGGAATCAGGAAAGGCGGGTGAGGAAAAGGAAGGAAGTAACGGTTCAGACAAGAGAAGAGGAACAGAGCCCAGCCCCAGGCAGGATGGCCGACAAGAGAGTCAGGTGAGGTCCAAGTCCCTCGTAATGAAGCCGTAGAAAAAGTCATCAAATGAGTTTGTTTCTTTGGTTGTGTGTTTGTTTACATGTGTGGTATGAACCTTTGTGTCTTCATTGATGTTGTTTTATTAATCCATGGCCAATGTCCTCAACATTTGCATACCGTGTTCCACAGCAGGTGCATTGTTTTGCATGTATCCATGTGGTTGTGTTTGTGTGTGTCTGTATGTTGGTATTCTTACAGCCTCCCTGCTAAGCTGATTAATGGGGGCGTTGCCGGGCTTGTTGGTGTGACTTGTGTGTTTCCGATTGACCTGGCCAAAACACGCCTCCAGAACCAGCAGGGTGCCCAAGTCTACAAAGGATTGTGAGTTGGGCTCCCGATTAAATCATATCACGTGAATGATGTGTATATAAAGTGTAGGGTGTTGGAAAACACCCGTACTAGGTACTGTTTAGGAGATATTTGATTAGGGCTTATCCTACCAGAGGATCACCGGATGCCTCTTGCTTGGTCCTTTTCTACGCAAACAAAAAAGCGTGTGTGGTTTTTGTAGTAACAGTACTCTAAAAATGTTTCAATTATGTGCCCTCCATCGATTAACCTTGAAGGATGGGGCAGCTAACCCATACAAACCCTTTCAAAGTATAGGAGTCTTTGTATAAACCACCTAGGTATTTCATACCGTTATGTTTTATCTGTCTATTTTTTCTACACTAGTGATAAGACATATTCATTTAATATCCTCCTTAGTATTAAAGTTGTTATCACAGCTAATATCACTATTTTATATCACACAAAGCTTTTATTAACAATCAGTGTAGCTTGCATATTTTTTCCAAAAGTTTAAATTGCTATGTCTAATTTGTCTTATACACCAGGCTCAGAATATGGCTATTTATAAAAACAACAACAACCCTTCTCTTGTGTTTTGAAGGCTGGATTGCTTGGCTAAGACCGTGCGGTCAGAAGGCTATTTCGGATGTTATCGAGGTATTTGTTTTCCATTCCATGATCCTCACATCAACAAGCCCCCATCCTTTATAATTACCTTAATGTGTCCACCTAAACTTGTCCCTTCTTCTTCCGGGCTTGGGTCTTTTTATAGCCACTAGTTTACATTGACCCTAGCTTCCCAGGCTGGCAAACCATATGTTGCCGTGTTGTTGGGTGTTGTGATCATGTGTCTTAGTGCAAGCTGCCGCGCATGTCACTTCAATCCGTTGTGATGACCCACTACAGGCGCTGCAGTGAATCTCACCCTTGTCACTCCAGAAAAAGCCATCAAATTGGCAGCCAATGACATCTTCAGACAGAAGCTCTCGAAGGACGGGTAGTTCTTCTTTGGTCCCCAAGCTTTACAAAATCACATACACATGCAGTTCAACTCAGGCCGAATTGTCAATTTAAAAATGTATTTGAATCTAACGTAATTTCTATGTTTATCCCGACTATATATGCCTCAAAAAGTTGTTAGTATTCAATATATTGAGTCCACTATATCTGTATATTTCGTCCCTCCCCAGAAAGCTTCCTCTATGGGGGGAGATGGTGGCAGGGTGTGGGGCTGGCACCTGTCAGGTTGTCGTCACCACGCCCATGGAAATGCTTAAAATCCAGCTGCAGGACGCAGGAAGGCTGGGTAAGCCTGGCACTCCGAACACATATATTTCCAGTGAATTGCAATCTCACGTGTGTGTAAAAGCTCAGATCTGTCAAAATACTTGGAAAGAATAAGAATTGAGAGGGTAATCAGAAGATCATGGCTCCTAATTGTTTTCCTCTATTTAAAAAGAGGTGACAAACTGAAATCTTTACATCTCTGGCCACATTTTAAGTGCAATGGGTGAGCGAGCACATGACTAGCATCTGATGTGTTCTTTAGCTGCCCAGAGGCCGGCCCCTACTCCGGCCCAGGCCGGGGCCCCTGGCCCATCGCTGGTGGCTGCCCCCCCTGCCCGGCCTGCCTTTCGGACCTCTGCCACCAGCATCACCCTGGACCTACTGAGGACCCAAGGGCTCGCTGGCCTCTACAGAGGTGCCTGGGCCACACTATTCAGGTCTGCCTGCCCGCCTGCTGCCTGCCTGTCTGCCTCCTCACCTGCTGCCTGTCTGTCTGCCTGTCCTCCTTTCTTCTTTAAACTGAAAATAATACTCAACCGTTCTCCATATGCTCAAAGCATTCTACTGAGAACTAACAAAAATAAAACATAAAATGGACAAAGTCAACAATATACTTTCTGTGGGCCAAATTTGGTTTGTTCGGATTGAACTTCATTTTAACTTATTCATTGAGGATTGTATAACCTTTGTCATGCCAGCAATGGGACTTTGTTTATCAGTACTAATGTATCAATAGATTTCCTGCAGCTATGTCTGTTGCCTGAAGCATGCTGCACTTTCTCTCTCTCCCAATAAACCTCAGCGATTCATCTGTTGCCCTCTTCTTCCTCGACGGCTTCACATTTTTCTCTGGGCCTGCTTGGTTCCCTTCCAACTGACTTTGCCTCACGTTCGTGTGCTTCCAGGGATGTCCCTTTCTCCATGATCTACTTCCCGCTGTTCGCCAACCTAAATGCGCTGGGCCCAAGAGGGGTGGGCGCTAGTTGCCAGGGTAATGGGAACGAGCGAGCACCCTTCTTGCAGTCGTTCCTGTCAGGTTGCATTGCGGGGTCAGTGGCAGCTGTAGCCGTGACGCCATTGGATGGTAAGTACAAAAAGGGAGAGACATAAAGAGGGATAGGAATGTCCTCTTGCCACTGCTAGCCTCAAACCCTGCTACAATGGGTTTTGGTCTAATCTCCATACTCCCACCTGATTGAAGTGACATGTGGTTTTCCATGTTGCTTTAGTCATAAAGACTCGTCTGCAGACCTTGCAGAAGGGAGAGGGTGAGGACAGCTACAGAGGGATCCTTGATTGTATAAGGTGAGGACAACACATAATGCTGTGGCCCTCTACGTTGTGTCGTGTGTATCTTTGCCTCCTGACTGTCCACCTCCTGCCCGTGTGTTGTACAGACGCATCATCAGCCGTGAGGGCCCCTCTGCGTTCCTGAAGGGGGCGACGTGCCGTGCGCTGGTCATCGCCCCTCTCTTCGGCATCGCACAGGGCATATACTTCCTTGGTGTTGGCGAGGCGGTGCTGGAGTCGCTGGGCGTCTAAAGCCCTTTTGCAAGGGCCATGGCATTTCTCTTCCACTAAATGTTATTACTTACACGTTGTGAATAAACAGCAGTGAACGATGCACACGATGGACAGGTAGCTACCCAAAATGGGAAATGAGAGATAACAGGAGGACATCTCTTGACTAATATGTAGACCAATGGTCCACTCTTTAATGTTTAATGTTCAACAAGGTTTCAAAGGTCCGCCAGGTTCTTGTGTGCGTGGATAAACGGGTAGTTATTTCCCTAGTCGTCCCGGGTACTTCCAGGGTAATATCTAGGGCTGGTATTTCCCCTCAGAGATAATTCAGTCTGACTGAATGCCACAATGTAATTGACCACTTCCTTGTTTGCATGTAATGAAAATCCGATGTTTTCTTAGGTTTGTATATGCCGATTGGAGAGTACGGCTGAAGTCCGAATAGCAATCGCCTCAAACGTTTCTTTGCCTAACGAAGGGGCTTAGCCTACTTCCGCCCCCATCATGCATTACTCCCCCACAGCCGCAAGTTTAAAGTTGTAATCTTGGCTCTCCTCAATGGAGAGGCGATGCCTGCCCGTGACTTCAAAGTCTTTGGATAATCTGCTGATAATGCTTTAAGCCTGGTGTGTGTCCTGTACATCCCCACATGCTTCTTACGGTCTGTAGGCCTCAGGTTAGAGTGCTGGGCCACTCTCTCGTGGCCTTAACTTCCTCTTCTGGAGGTCCGAAGAACTTCAAGCCATGCTGGATTTATTGCTCGGTATTACTCTTTTTTGTTTTTATATATATTTTACGCCAAGTACTTTACCTGAAGAATTTATAGAACAGTAATATATGCAATGAAGCCTTATCTTAGCTGAAAGTCTCTAGCCCAAATTAAACGTCTGCACATAATATCCTATCATGGTTGCATCTACTTGCCGGAAATTAAAGACCCTTGTGAAATGGGCCTCCCCACCTCCTCTTAAGGGTTTTACAATTCTCCTAAGGGTCAACAGTCCCACGTCCTTTTACTTCTGGTCCAGGGAGATACTCTGCAACTGTAATTTCTCAGCTCACTCAGACCTCAACTCCATCAGCGGGGTAATGAGACTTGCTGGGTTCGGAGGGCGAGTGAGAAAGGGATGGAAATGAAAACCTAACCCAGGAATGGAATTGATTTGTAGATTTTGTTCAAGTTTTTAAGGACAATGACATTTGACAGCCGACCTAGAATGATGGCATCTTTTCCTGGCAAGTGTTTGGTCTACATAAATCCACTAGGAGGAACTAAAATCTTTTTTTCTACCTTTCTAATGAGGCTAAAGTACCTATAATAGATAATAGTATTTAGACAATATAGTTCACATTTAGATGAATGTGTTGTTTACAGGTTGTAAATAAAATAGATCTTGTCAATTCATGTTCAGTTGTCAATTATTTATTATTTTGGCATACATATCAAGTGCTTGACCACTTTGGTAAAATACATTTTGTATTCAAGAGAGGACCATATGCATTGACATTCACAAAAACACTAATTTCATAAGGACACTTCTGGGGCACAAATCTATTCAATACAAAACAATGTCAATGGCACACAAGAGATACCTGAATATCCAGCCTTAGCACTGCAGTGAGTGTAATGGGGGCTCCTGACCAACAATGGCAACTTTTCACACAGTTACAGCCTCCTCATGTCCTCCCACTACTAGTGTATCCATTTAGTCCAGGAATTTACGGTTAGGGTTAGGACCGAACAGTGATTTTCTGACTTCAGGCATCATCTGTAAAAAGGGCAACAAGCCAGAGTTAAACTGGTTATGGTACGTTATACATTACAGTGGTTAAACACAGCTACACGCCAGAGGTTCACTGGTTATGGTACGTTATACATTACAGTGGTTAAACACAGCTACACGCCAGAGGTTCACTGGTTATGGTACGTTATACATTACAGTGGTTAAACACAGCTACACGCCAGAGGTTCACTGGTTATGGTACGTTATACATTACAGTGGTTAAACACAGCTACACGCCAGAGGTTCACTGGTTATGGTACGTTATACATTACAGTGGTTAAACACAGCTACACGCCAGAGGTTCACTGGTTATGGTACGTTATACATTACAGTGGTTAAACACAGCTACACGCCAGAGGTTCACTGGTTATGGTACGTTATACATTAGTGGTGAACAGCTCTACCTGTTGGGCCATGAGGTCCAGCCTGCTCTCCAGAGTGTTTGCCACCTTGATCTTTCCGTTGTCATTGTACACTTCCACACCTCCGCAGCTGTTCCACACACACACACACACACACACACACACACACACACACACACACACACACACACACACACACACACACACACACACACACACACACACACACACACACACACACACACACACACAGAGAGACAGTTCAAGAACAAAATAAGCAAACATCAGCCTTAAGTTGGGTCTATGAATTGGGCTGCTAGGTTTGCTATGATTCACTACAGTGGGATTCCTCTGTGTAGACTTACATGTCCGATGCAAGAAATCGGTTCTGGTCGATTCTGACGACAATGTTGCTCTTCACCCTGTCTTTATAAACGATTATGTCTTTGTCAATGGCAGCCTGTTGAAGTCATAGAACTGTAAGTGTCTTCTTTAAACAGTACTGCATCCCAGTTGGTTAGCACCCGATTATTTACCCTCTCACCTGTACCATCTCTACGTCCTGTTGTCGGCATCGGACCGTCACTTTAGGCTCTAGTAACTGATAGAAGCCCTGGAAAAGGTGTTGCACACATGCAGTAAAAAGTTAAGACTCGGTCGGCTTTCACGCTGTAATGAATCTCTAATGTTTGGAAATATCACACACACACACACACACACACACACACACACACACACACACACACACACACACACACACACACACACACACACACACACACACACACACACACACACACACACACACACACACACACACACACACACACACACACAATAAATCCAATATCAATATCTATGATATTGGAAAGCATTTTGTTTACAACACTGGTCTTACATTAATATCAGCCAATCTACAGCATCTTCCACTATAACACATACTGTTGTAACCCCACATACAAGTTTAGAATGGAAAAGCAGACAGGGCAATTTACCTGCAAGATCAAACCCTCCAACAACGCAGAGTATCTGGCAGGGTCTTGGGAAATATCTCCAAGTCTCTGGCGGGCCTCGTTCAACAAATCCTGCAATTAACCAACAATAATACTGACTGGCTATGCTCCATGGACTGAACCTGTGTGTGGTATGGCATTGCATAGGTCACTACGCCGTTAGTCAGCCTGAATGTGTGAGACACCAGTTGTCAAAGCACTTTGATTGTCATCAGCGGTTAGAGAAACTCAACATAAAATCAAACCATTTAACCTTTCAGCCAACCAAATACTACATACATACATCCTACCACTATGTATTCCTCTAAACAACAGACTACAGGAGAATAGCTGTAAGAATGGATGACATCATAAGCCTGTTTCAGTCATGTGCATTAGCTCCACCTGCAGGCAGGAAAGTGTCAGACTTTGCCACGGGCTGGAGAACACATATTCATGGCATTTACAACAAACAAAACACAAAATATGCGACACCCAAATGCAAATCTTAGGTCTGAGGTGTGCATAGTAACATGCAATACATCAAACCGGAGGATACAAATATGGGTATTTTGAACAATTAATATTTAAAATGTGTAGGTCTGGTAAAGAAAAATGTTTCCTATGCGAGTGTAGCCCGGTACTTCGGGTGTGGCGGAGAGAATGACCACTGACCACGATCATGTCATCCCGAGCCTTGAGCACCTTCAGCCGCGACTGGTTCAGCAGATTGGACATCTGGCTGTTATCCATCAGGGAACAATTACCATTTGTATGAATACAAATGATTAGCATTGGTCAAACACACTGCATCCACTCCAAAGCAAGCTGGATTTAAAAGGACTGCAAGGGTAGTTGTACTTGTTGTTTAATTCCCGTTCAAGGAGGTTGTAATAAAGTTATTTTTTATTGTATTTTAGTTAAACTGTACTTGAGTATTGCATATATCATAATGTATTGTACACATTATTTCAGAAGGCAATTCACATTATAGCGAAACAAAACAGCATGCCGTTTTTTTTTAACATATCAATATAAGCCTTTATATTGATATAGTATGTTATATCAATAGATCTTTTCAGCCTACATATTTGCCAACCAAAATTTAGCATCAAAACCAATTGAGTCCCATTTTCTGTTCTCTATATCCTGTAAAACACCTAGATCTTACATTTTCTTGTGCTGTTCAATCTGCTTTTCCTTTTTCTCATAGAATTCCATGATTTTCACCCTTTGTGTCTGCACTAAACGACCTTTCTCTATGTTGAACTCTTCCTCCGCCTGAAAAATCATTGGGAACAGGGATAGCATGTTATGTTGATCACTTAGCCTGAAAATATTCTTGATAAAATATTGAGTATAAGCATCTGAATATACCTTTGCATCAATTTCTTCTGCTTTCTCATTGGCCTCCTGTTCAATGAAGGCCATCATATGCTTGATCTGCCAAAAGTTATGCAATGTTAGTGAATAATAAACTCATTGCACAAGTACAAACAGAGTTTCGACGAACCTCAAGTTTTATGAATATGTATATAAGTAAATGTTGCGGCACAACAGTGTTTATTTTGCAAGTAAGTGACACCGAGATCAATGAATACATTGAAGTACAAGTAATTCTTGTAGGAGTATCAACTTTTAGCACATTAGCTTTTATAACTTCACTAGGTTTTCAGTTTTCGTACAATCATGTTGTCATATCGTGGGCATACAAAAGCACAAGGTGCGATGTCCAAGTTAGAACTACTTTGGTGAGCAAGACGCTGAATAGTTAACTTAATCATAGATGGTTCAACAAAGTTAGCAGAAGTTAGCTCACCAAGCTGACATGACAAATGTTGGATTAACATTACCTGTTTCTGGACATCGGCATCGCTGAGCGCCATTGCTGATGATCTAAAATTTGTATTATTAATCTAGCGAATAATTCTGTACAAATAAACACAATAAAGCTAACCAATAACTTTCCTAAGTACCCTTTAGTTCCTTCTTTGCGTGGTTTTGACACCACCTGACCGAGTTTCTACCAGTCAGCTGACCCCAGATGGGGCGGGACGCTACTGAGCAGCGTCACTTCTGTTTTTGATTGCCGTCTTTATATAAATTATAGTTTATATTATTAATATTAACAGTTAATTAGAGACATGATTTTCTAATGACGTTCAATTTTAGGAGGTTTTTTTGATGGCTAAATAGTGGACCTGTGCTCTTCTTGCTTTGATGTTGTATTTTTTATATGAAAACTTAGCAATAATTATTTAATCTAAATCCAATTAACATTGTATGTTTATAATCGCTATCTTCTTGTTATCTTCATTACAACAAAGTGCCCCTTGTGTAATGCGGACTAAATTCCACACGGCGGCTCTCTGTCCAGTGAGAAGCGTGAAAGTGCCATTAAGCACATAATGTCCTACAGATAGCTTATTTTTGGGGGAGTTTTGAGGAACTCTCTCCATACAGTCAATGGGTTGATCCCATTCCCCTGTCCCCGACCATTATCCACCAGCACCGCCACACTGCCTTTGTACAAGGGTAAGTCTATGAGCTTAAAATGTATCGACCGACTAGCTGTTCTCCATTCATAGAACACACACTAAGCTGGTTCGATGATATGTATAAGTTTTGTCAGTGGACGGGAAAAGGGGGTGTGGTTCGTAGCTTCAGAAGAATTATCTAGTTGGCTAGGCTAACGTTAGCTTCTTGCCTCAGAGCGATCCCATTTGCCGGCGGAGCACTGGCAACACACTGATAACTGGTGAGGTGTCCCACGTTGTCAATCCATTGCGATAAAATGCTTATTTGTTAAAATCTGGTGCGAACTTCTAATTCTCTTGCTTGGGGTTTTTATACGATACATATCTTTATAATTGCAGAACTGATATGTCTGTATATATATATTTGTCCTCCCACGTGTCTGCCAAATAATGTTTGCTTCCAGTTGAAGTATGATTATACAACACATCAACCGCGTTTTAGTTTCTGAAACGGGCCTTTTATTTGACTAATATACATTGACTATATGGCATGTGGTAGATTTATTAGTTTCCCCTATCCACAAATGTCACAGAGATACTTTTAGGTCTGTGAAATGTCTTCTGCATCTTGTGTGTGACAGTTGTTTCAATGCTGAATGCATGACCACGACTGATGTAACTAAGCCCACATTTTAATTGTTATGGACCTGATGGTTTATTTGGTTATATATAGGATGTTATTACATTGCACAAAAGGCGACAGCATCAATAATGACATATAAATAATGACATTCTATTTGTGTACTTTTGTTCCTCAGGTTAATCCTGTCCAGCATTGATTGTAACTACTTAATGTGCTCGAGAGAGTCTGAAGGACACCTGTTCAATGGCTGCCTCTGGCTCCACCTCACCCCCCATTACTGTGCCTTATGGTTTCCATTATGAGACCAAGTACGTTGTACTCAATTACCTTGGACTCCTGCCCACCAGATCACATGGATCCACTGCAGCTCAAGGTGAGAGGGAATGTAACATCTTGGAAACGTTTTCACACAGGCACTCCAGAATGATGTACACACATTGATATGCACAGTAGTTTGGCTATAATGTAAATCAGTAGTATCAGTTCTCAATTATATAAAGTGCAATATTCTGCTGTACGACGGTTCTATTTAAAGTGATTGTTCACTAGTGTGACCTGTCTGTTGAATAGTCATTTTCACACTGCGGCTCTAACACCGGCCTGGTGGGATGGTGAGACCGGCAGCTCTGTCATGTAGATGTGCTGAGTCTGGAGTTTAGATTGTTGCCTGCGTTTCTGGCAGGCAGAGAAACCCCCCAATAGCTGATGAGACACTTTCTGAACTGAATCTTTGACGCCATGTGCCACTGTCATGCATGTCGCCATCTTTAGAAAGACTTGTATAAAATATTTGGACTCATCATCAATTGATTACATTAATGAAAAGTAAGTGCAATACTATCTTTCCAAATCATGGAATGGTATTGTATATCTTTTCAATGATATGGAGAGCCTTTTCAATGAAAGGAAGTTTTACTTATCCTATTTTGAGCAGGAATGCTGCTTCAAGCCAGACTGCTGAAGGCATGCTATACCATGCTTTTCATTTGGTCATTGGTCACAGGATATGAGTGGAACTTACTATCCCATATGCAACATCCTCGGGCCAAATAAACAAGGACAAAGGGGGTGTATTGATGAATAGCAGGGAGGGCGTCACTATTCTCTCTGTCTCTCTGTCTCTGTCCCTCTCTCGCATGCATGCCAGGAATGGGTGGAGAGTGGAGACGAATGGCTGATCCTCTGCTTTATGCTTGACCAGGTCTGAGTTCTGACAGCCTGTCATATGTCATTACCAGAGGATTACTCCAACGCAGCAGTGGTGCGTGAGAGGGTGGCTGACTAGCAGCCCAGGCTAAATGCTGAAGCAGCAGCCTGCTTGTGGAAACAAACCATCATGTTTGTGTGCTCGTCTGGGTTCCCCCGGACACGTGAGCGGAGGAGTGGAAATGTTTACCACTGTCCTTCGATGTTCTCGACACCTGTTCATCCGATGGACTTCCCACTTGGCAGGTGTATTGCCAAAGATCCAAGGAAGTGCAGTGGCGACTCGAGTGTGAAGTTGTTTAGAAGAGCGGTTCTTGAGAAAGCCGCAAGCCTCCGTACCGGAAGCCAAGCGACCGTTCCTAACAGGAAAGTTTTGAAGCAGGTTTCGAATGGGCACGAGAGTTCCTAATCTAGCTGAATAATAGCTTCCCTCTTAAAAATATCCCTATCCAGTTAGTGCCTAACTACCTGTCAACCATGCACAGTTAATCTACTGCTAATTCCACTCATTCATAATTTGCGTAGGTATGAGGGAGTGAACACTGTCTGTTTGGCAACCCTTGGTCTCTCTGTCCCCAGCATTCTAGGCGGAGCCTCGTTGTGAATAATTTACTGTAGCATGGACCTGTGCATTCATATTGAACCCGATGGTCATTCTAGTTGCACACCCCTCCATTCAAAGTCAATAGAGCTACAAGAGGGCGTGGAAATTGGTTCACCAATACCACGAGTCCTTTCACGACCAGCCATGCTGAGTTTCCTAACAATAGTGTCATAATGTGCTGCTGTTTTTGTAAAGATAAAATGCTATCACATCGGTGTGAAATAACCGAGTAAACCACGTAGCCGGCGGGTCGGGGGGGGTTGATGCAAAGTGCAACATTGATTGTCATCCTTCCCATGATGAGTAGACCATTGGATAGCTGGCTTTTACCCTTGCACACAACAAAGAGAAGCCTTGACCTGACATTTCCTTTAAAGGGACAGTGAATCGTCTTTCATTTTGTTTTAAACAAAATGTTAATAGTTCTAAAATGATCTTCATCATAATCTTAGAATTTTGTCACTGTTACCAAAATATGATGTAACTAATCGAGAACGGGCGTAAAATCCTATATTTTTCCCAGTGTCTATCAGTTTGTGAACGTTCCATTCTGCTGTGTGTGTGTGTGTGTGTGTGTGTGTGTGTGTGTGTGTGTGTGTGTGTGTGTGTGTGTGTGTGTGTGTGTGTGTGTGTGTGTGTGTGTGTGTGTGTGTGTGTGTGTGTGTGTGTGTGTGTGTGTGTGTGTGTGTGTGGCTGGCTCTGTCTGGAGCTCTGTCTGGGCAGCAGTTGATGTCTGCATCCGGGAAAGGATGAAGCTTCTTGGATGCTTGCAGTATAATGCCATGGTGTGGCCCATTGCATATGGGATATTGCTGGTGATAGCCATGGGGAATACATGCACCCACTCCTTCCTAGAAATCTGAGACCAAAGTGCATTTTTGAAAAAATCTCAACCTGCTACAAGCTAAAACAGGGGGCTCCCTTACACATTAATCGTTTGGTCTGATATTGCTATTCTGTGTTTGACTTCATATTATTTTAAATGTAGCTGTAGAGTGTACAAGTGTGTATTGATCCTGTGTGTGGCACGTTTATCTCAGGAGATGTCCAGATGTCTGGGGACGAACAGAGTGAGAGAGAGAAGAACAGAGCGATGAAGGGCCAGATAGAGGACGAGCTGAGACAACTGGAGGACGAGATTGCCGCCTGTAAGAGAGTGAACACGCACAAACAAGATGCCTCTTCCACATGCTCAGACTCATAATCAATACTGATGCTATTTTACCTGCACCATTTCTCCCAAAATGTGTGGTGTGTATCACCTTGTCTAACCTCGTCTCTGGCCTCGGTGTGTCTCCACCCATTTACAGCCTTCTCCAGCACCGGCTTCGACCGCCTCTCTTCGCCCGTGTTCTGTCCTCTCAACCCGGAGGGCTCCATCGAGGACTGCCTGGCGGCGCTGGGGGACCGCGTGGCCAAGGACCTGGGCTCACGCCTGGCCACCGCCGTACACACGCTCCTCAGCAGGTCAGCCTGTGTGGAGCCGTGTGGGCCTGGGGGAACATGGCAATGCTCTTGAGACTAGCCAACGCTGATTGTTTTAGATTTGACCTATGATCGTCCAGATCAATTTATGTTTTTCTGCCTGTTGTGCTTTTGTTTTTCAGCTCCCTGGACTACCAGAGCTTCAGAGAAACAACACTGGCTGTTTCTATACACACACAGGGAGGATGGGATGAGGTAGATTGCCTCCAATATGAAGCCACTTTCATGTTTATTTATGTCTTCCTTTTATCCACTTGCAACGGTGCATTTGCAGTGATGCTCAATACTGCAAACACGACACAATTCCTGAAAATCACCACATTAGAGGGAAACCAAATTCCAATATTGCAGGTAGTGCAATACACATAATTAGCAATACAAAATAAAACTACCTGAAAAAAGTGTTTGTACGCACATATGAGCCTAATCTGGCCATGTGTTTTCTCCCTCCTACAGGTGCTGGTGCCCCTAGTAATGCTCCAGGCCCTGCAGAGCGAGGGCACGGCCCTGACCTCTCTGCTGACAATGGGGGTTCGCTATCTGGAGGAGGCTGAGGCCGACTACATCATTCAGCAAGGGGGATGGGTGAGGGGCCTTGCACCACACCATGAAATCATCTCATAGGCGGAAATATTTTTACAGATCAACCTTTATTGTAGTTTTTATTCTATTCTTATTCTATCTATCTCCAATGCTATTTAAGTTTGAGTTCTAAGAACATGAATTTGTTCACAACTTGATTTTTCAAAAAAGAAAAAATGTCCCCCTTTGCCAAGTAGAAAAGGAAATACAATAGAGGACACGCAGCTATTCCCCTATCTGAGTCAAGTCTTTACACTGTAATCACTCCGTGAGGTTGCTAAGCAATGTAATGTCGCATGCACGTGTAAAAGTGTGCTGAATGAATGTGTCCGGTGAATGCAATGAAGTTCCACACATGCATGTTTGGAAGGTGCCTACAAAATATAAATGCACGAGGTCTGTATCCATGTATAAACCAGAAATACATGAACTATATATATTCTACCACGGGATTAGCCAGGTAATACTACAAGCCAAGGTTTTAATATGGTGCCACACTTCTTTGTGCTGAAAGAAAATTTGTTACTGAGTCAATGAGGCTTGAACGAGATTAGGATTTGTATTGATGATTTGGCCCACAATTGCATCTAAACGTGCCTCTATAGTGTTTAAGTTTGTTTGATTTCGTTTTTAGTTTGCAGACAGATTGGTGCTTAACTTTTAGTGCATACTGTTGTGTAAGTGTTGCTCTTGGTACATGTGGGTTTATAAAGGTCTTTTTAGGGTACATATTCATAGGTATACGAATTCTGTTACTTTCCTTCCTTTTGATGATATGTTTTATAACTTAATACTTTAGGGAGTTTATGTCATCATTACTATTGCTTGATGTCTTCAGCTCACAAATTGTTCAATGTTACAAACATTTGTAGAAGTTTAAGATCGCAGTCATTGATCTTACTGGACTGAGTGAGTGCTAAATTGTATAGAGATGATTGAAGTACACAATTCAAAATGACCACTAGAGGGCGGTGGATAGACAGATTCTTGAATGCTCCGATTAATAATCACAAATCGTTATCTGTAAACTGTAAACAATCAGGACATAATCTTCATGAATAACAAACAGCAATATAGCAGGATGGGAAGTTGTGATGGTTATTTCAATTTATATTCAAAGTATTGACAATGAAATTAGAAAAAAACTAAACACAACAAGCCTAAAGTTCAAGGCTTGTTTTAATGTTCCAATCAAGGGAACTCTCTGTTTCTAAAGTTTGTCCAAACCTTGTCACCTAATTTAAGCCATTCATGCCTTTTTAGTAAAGATTAACAGAAACTTGTGCAATGCCATAAATGCTGTTCTTTGTTACAAGTTTGGACTGGGTTGTCATGTATGATCACTGAAATACGGTTTATTTGTACAGTCTTTCCCTATGTTTACAGTCTCAAAGGGCTGTAAAGGCACACACATTGGACAGAACAGTCATGATAGAAACTTGTGCTTCTGTCAGACAGGCATTCATGAGACTGTCACTGGTTAGAGACAAAATGGTTGAAGTGGTTTGAGAACCGAACAAATGTAGTTGTACTTATCCTTCCAATTACCACAGACAGACAGACAGACGGACACTCCCGACTCATGCGTTGTCCCGGCTCAAACAAACATGGACACACAAATAATACAGGAAAAGCAGGCTCACAGGTTGACAGTTGATACAGGTTGGTAGTACTTGTGTTCCTCCCTTTTATTATTCACTAATCATGTTGATTTGGATAGAAAATTATTTGTCTACGAATGCAAAAGGTAGACGTGCGTCTTTGCCGCACCATTTGATTTCATGGGACCATCATATCCCAGAACTCATCTCCTCTTCTCAGGTCAGTTGTTTAATCAGTGAGTTCCTGTGTGACACATCAGGCATTGAATCCCTGTAAATGAGGTCAAACTAAAGTCGGCACATCATCCGATGCCTTGGGTCACTGGACCGGCCACCATTATGGCCTTTAATCTCCCTCCATCCCACCTTTAGCTCACAACGTGTTTAAACGTAAATCATTTCTCAGATCATGGCCCCACTCTCGCATGTTATGTCACAGTGGGGAGGGAGGGAGAGAGAGGGAGAGAGAGGGAGGGAGAGGGAGGGAGGGGGAGAGAGAAAAAGAGAGGCAAAAAAGGGGAGTGACAAAGAGCGAGATGGTGCTCATACAGAAGAGAGATGGGGATTGGAAGGATGGGCGGGGTGAGGGAGAAAGGGGGTGGGCTTGGGGAGTGGAAAGGGGTTCGGTGCAGCCTAGTGAAAGCTCCATTGGTTTGACAGCTGCCTGCGTGTACAATTCTGCTCTTCCTTCTTTATTAACTCTCGTTGAATTTGTCTCTTTTGGGAGCTCCACCTCCTCGGTCCGTCTACAGAAAGGAGATCTCACGCGTAACAAATAATTCAGGTAGGGTCTTGTGTTCCTAGCTTGGCTCTGACGGTAGAGGTAATGAATGCTACAGCGACGCATGTGTGCACATAGGTCATAACCAATGCCCTGAAGGACCTTTTGTTCCTCAGCATAGCTTTCAGTCGTTGTTTGTACTAATGTGTGTACATAAAAGTTGAACTGACATGTTTTTTATAGACATAACTTGACCTCTGTTAGGCCCTCACATTTTACACTGGGCAGTTTATTTATACAGTTGATACAGACCATTTATGATGTCTATTGCTGAAGGAACGAATGTAAGGAAAGATGTTTCTCTTGTGACAATTGGTCCTCCATATAAGACTGTTGAGTATCCAACCGATGGCTCCATATATATATATATATATATATATATATATATATATATATATATATATATATATATATATATATATATATATATATATATATATATATATATATATATATATATATATATATATATATATGCTTCTCTGTTAAAGAAGTTTACTTTTCCCTTTAATTGCGGTAGACGCAGTGCAAATGTGAGGACACAGTGTCCTTTCTTACTGCACACACACACACACACACACACACACACACACACACACACACACACACACACAGCATTGTCTTTGCCTTTGGTATTGCCAATGTTAATTACATCAGAGTACAATAAGTATTATGACCTTAATGTGGTGTTCACTTCATTGGGCTGCAACAAAAGGCGAATCATAAACTGAGCACAGATGGGAGGGTCAGAGAAAGGGAGGTGTGTGTCGGGGGGGGGGGGGGGGGGGGGGGATAAGATGAGCAGGCACAAATCATACGTAGCTATTTTAATAGATTTGATTCAAAATAAGGTTGGATTGATTAAACTTAGCAGTATACTGATGGTAATGAACAATAGGATTGTGTTTGGTTCTGGCCTTGCCGGTCGGACAGGCTGACTGAGGACTGTTTTATTACAGCCCTTGTTGGATTTGATGAAAGGTCCATGTCTAGCCAGTGGCAATTCATGGCCCAACCCTACGTAGAGCTAGAGGTCACCCGTACAATGCAAGATGGCGTTGCTCTTGCTGATTTGGTAGGCAAAGCTCAAGGTTGACGCCTGACAACGCGACAATAATACTGAAACTCCCTTTAAGAAGGCTGTTATACTAAAACATTTGTCAGAATCGGCAACCACCCTGTGTCTTCCAAACAAGGGAGGGTTGCTGGGTAATATTTTTCTCTTCTTCTGGTAACGCTGGTTGGAGTGTGTCAGGACCCGTCTGGTGGCATCTTGCAGGACAGATCCCACACGCCCAGTTTATGTAAGCAGCGTTCAGCTGCAGGGCGGGACATGTATGCTGGGGCGCATCAGCCCTTCATGAGACTGCAATATCACTGATTAGTCCAGGCTGAAGAATCCACCCATCGCCCTCATAATCCTCAAACAGCCAGGGTAGGCTGCCCTATTTGTGGCGTGCACATGTCTGCCATGGAAAGAAGACTGGTCGGTCGACTAATAAGGTCAAACAGGCCCACATTCATCCAGCTTTTATTAAATATCAATTACTCCTTTTTTCATGAATGACACACATGCGTGTGTCAGTCATGACTTTTTTCATGACTGACACACGCATGAAGAACAGGTCTTAAAGTTAGACACAAGTTCCCTCTGTATTTTTTCTGTATACATATAAGTATATTTTGATACTTTTTACATTCCATTTCCCTTTCATCCTTATTGACCGCCAGAGGCGGTGCTTCAATCGCTGAATGATCCATCTCGCGCATGCGCAGTTCGAGTTTTAATACCAACAAATTCACCTGTGACCCCTGATGAGAAATTGTTTCGAAGAGGAGAAACGACGGCTCCATAATATGGAAATGGTTCGGGTTTAAAAAAACTGATGAGCAGCAGCTGCAGGTCATCTGTAGAGAGTGTAGCAAAACCGTTGCGGCTAAAAGTGGAAGCACGACAAATCTGTTCCACCATTTACAGCAGCGGCACAAAGTGCAGTATGAGGAATGCGTAAAACTCCGTGGCTGTGTTGCTGCATCACCGGCTGCGAAAGCTTCTTCTGCCCCGAAACCAGGGCCGGCGCTCGGCATAAGTGACCTAGGCGATTGCCTAGGGCGGCAAATGTGTTGGGGGCGCCCTCTGGTGGCGCGCTTAACTAATTAATTAAAATATACGAAACAAGCAAGATTAAACCAAACATGTTCCCAAATGGAACGGAGAAGGGAGAGGGCAGAGTTCCTTAATGGCACAACCAATGTTCTAACTGGCAGCTATTTTTGTAACCTTCAAGGTGTTCCATTCTGTTGAAAATAATGATACAAAATCACATGTTGCAGTCATACTGACCTGTGTTTTAATAAAAGTGCCTGCAACATCTCACATGTGGCTTTTGACTTACAAAAAAAAAATGTAACCCACTCTATAGCAAATATTGAGATGTATATCGTATAGCGCCATCCATCCAAAAAATATCGGGATATACAATTTTGCCCATATCGTGCAGCCCTAGTTAGCACAGTCTCCTCTCACCTCGAACAGTCCAAGCCAGAAAGACTCGCCAGCAGCCATCTGTGCTTCAACGGAGTGTGCCTCCTCCTAGCAGACCTAGAGGTTCTTCAGCTGCCCCACAGCCCAGCTCTCACCCACAGGCTCACCCCATTGGCTACCTCAGGCCTCAGCGCCCACGTCCAAAGCCTGCTCAGCAGCAGGCCCAGGCCTTTCGGGCCCCAGAGCGACTGCCCTCAGGGCAACCTCAGGTCTCATATGCTGCCTGTCGTTAGAGGCCAGGGGACCCGGCGCTGAGGGCCAGGGGCCGGTCGTCAGATGCTTTTCCCCGCAGCAGCTCAGCTATTGGGCTGCTTCGACCAGGGACCCGTGGGTGCTTTCCGTCTTGACCCACGGGTACAAACTTCAGTTCCGACGCCGGCCCCCAGCCTGTGGCCGGGTCAAGTTGACCATCATACACGACCCGGCAAAAACCCAAGCCCTCACCCAGGAGTTGTCCGCCCTCCTGGACAAGGGTGCCATTGAGCCAGTAGATCCCCTGTTGCAACCCGGGGGGTTCTACTCGACTTACTTTCTGTTAACAAAGAAAGATGGTGGACTCCGTCCTATCCTCGACTTGAGGGGTCTCAACAGGTTCCTGAAGATCCTGAGGTTCCACATGCTAAGCACTGTAGAGGTTCAGCGTACTGTTGCAAGAGGGGAGTGGTTTACATCAGTAGACCTGAAGGATGCCTACTTTCCGTTCCCATAGCACCACACCACAGACAGTTTCTGCGGTTTGCTTTCAAGGGGCGACATTTTCGGCCTCTCCCCACAGGTGTTCACCAGGTGTGTGGCGGCAGCCCTCTTACCTCTGCAGTCGCGGGGCATGAAGATCCTGCCATATATGGACGACTGGCTCATCTGTACGCCATCCCAGTCTCAGGTGGCCCTGGACACGACGCATCTTCTCTCCCATGTGTCCCGCCTGGGTCTCCGGGTGAATCTCACGAAGAGTTGCCTGGTGCCATCGCAGAGCACGGTCTTTCTCGGTGTGTCTCTCAATGCAGTCGCCATGAGGGCCTGTCCGTCGCCACAGCGGGCGGAAGCCATCCTCCTTCTCCTGTTTCGGGAAGGCAGGCCGTTGCGTTATGTGGAGTTTTTGCGCCTCCTAGGGAAACTGACTGCTGCTGCTACTGTGGTTCCTCTAGGACTGCTGTCGCTACGTCCCCTTCAGAGGTGGCCGCCGGAGGAGTGGCGGCTTCATCCGGAGGTGGTTCGCAACATCTGGGATGTCTTCAGCAGGGCAGAGGTGGATCTCTTTGCCACAAAGGAGTCGACCATTTCCCCCTCTGGTTCTCCTGGACAGAGGAGAGCAGACCTCTGGGCCAGGATGCTCTCGCCCACGATTGGCCAAAGGGTCTCCTCTATGCTTTCCCACCAGTCCTTCTGATTTTTCCGACGCTACAGAGGGTCCTCCAGTAGGGTCACAGACTGCTGTTGGTAGTAGCCCCCTTCTGGCCAGGTAGAACATGGTTTCCACTGCTGCGCAGGCTCTGCAGCAGTTCACCACAGCGCCTTCCCGACAGGAAGTATCTCCTGTCTATGGTATTGCGGACAATGTCCGCAATACCATACTGAACGCCAGGGCGCCTTCTACCTGGGCGCAGTATGACAATAGGTGGCAGCTATTTACGCCATGGTGTTCAGACAGGGTTGAGGACCCTGCGCATTGTTCAGTTCCAAAGATTTTGGAGTTCCTCCAGTCACTCCTGGATGACGGCCGGTCCCCAGCTACTCTGAGGGTATACGTGGCAGCCTTCTCCTCAACACATGCTCGGCTGGATAATAACACGTGGGGGGCCACAGATTGGTGTCCCTTTTTTTTCTGAAGGGCACGTTGCGGTTACGACCCCCACAAGCACAGCGTGCCTAATGCCTGCGATCGCAGGCATTAGACGGTCGGACCAGCTCTTCCTCTGCTGGTCCTAGGAGGGGCTGTGCTCTCTCCAAGCAGCGATAGTCCCATTGGGTTGTGGACGTCATCACCCATGCATATAAAGGAGGTGGTCACCCACTGCCATCCGGGGTCAGGTGCCACTCTACCAGGGCTGTCTCAACATCATGGGCTGCCCTGCGGGGCGTGCCCCTGGAAGACATCTGGGATGCAGCATCAGGGAAATCACTGTGTACCTTTTCCAGGTTTTAACGTTGCCACTCCCCATCCGTTGGCCCTGGTCCTGTTGCCCGACTCTGCTGTTTCCTCTCAATGAGGTATGTATTGGAGTTCCTTTTGACCTTGTTGGTATGAGTCATAAAGTGCTTGTAGCACCGGTCGGTAAGGATGAAATAAAACGATAGTCTGGCGGTCATCCTGGATGACCGCCAGAGCGCTCTGTCATTCAGAATCCTTGTGTACTCGCGAGAAGATTCTGCAGGAAGGGATCCTCTCTCACCAGAAGATATAGGCTATCCAGAGCTCATCCGGGGTCACAGGTTACTTTGTTGGTATCAACACTCGACCTGCGATTGCACGAGTTTTCCGGAAATTAAAATATCGCTCATTGTCAGCGGTATTGTGAGTTGGGGTGATGGAGACCTTATATTGGTTCCTCTGTGTGGATGTCTTATTTCTTGTCCATCGTGTCGATGGACATTCTTACTATTTCATATTTGTTCATGGTGTCTGCCATCTTGTGTTAGAAATACATTTGTTTGTTGTCATATTTTCCCCAATCCAAAAAAGAATCCTCAGTTTGTGAACTGAACAGTTTTGCTAGAGCCAGGTTGAGTTGAATGCATTCAGTCGTCTGTTCAAATTAGGAGCTAGAGGAGGAGGGGGAGGAGGCCTGCGCCTGGGGACAAAAACCCATTTGAGGTCAGCGTTTTACATCTTCTTAATATAGGCGAGCCAGCACTACATTGCTATCAAATGCATAGCCAGCACTACATTGCTATCAAATGCATGCACGCACATAGTGGCTTTCTCTGGGCGACCAGACGGATTTGATGGCGGTAAATCAGAGTATGTGTAATGGTGTTTCATTTGGTAATGCGCAGTGACGTAGAGGTGACTTAACGGTGTAGTCGGTAAAAAATGGAGCACTTTCAACACTCTTTCTGCTGAGGCTTAGCCTCAACCGTGATGAACCAGCCAGGATATAACTCTATAGAGGACTTATCGATTCAAATCACCCATAATTGTTCATGTTGAGAAATGAACAGGACAATCGATCTACTGTAGAACAAAAACAATTCGGTGCTAGGTTGATGTCTGACCAAGGCTGTAAAACAGCAATAAATAGGACACTATTTTTGACAGTCTAAATGACATGTTTAATATTGTGTACCATTGAACGATGAGCGATACAATACTCTCACTTTTGTTTTGTTGTTCTGGGTGCTAGGTTGCCTCTAACTTTACTAACTGCAGTTTGCCTGCCGGTGAAAGGGAGGCGTCTAAGTCTGCAAGTATTTGTCTTAGAGCAAGGGCGGAGACCGCAACCTGACAACAGCTTAGGAAAAACACAGCCTCAAGGGAAGTTTAAGAATGCAACATAAGCTTAAGGTAGATAGTCTTTTTCCTTTTTAAATTTAAATTTGTAATATTTATCTTATGAAAAGGGCTGTCGGCAAATTGTAAGACATGTTGTTTTATTTTATTTTATTGTTCTCAGATCTAATCCATAATTGTAGAACATTGTCTTCCAATTGTTTGGGTATTTCTTGGAGGAAGAGCAGCCATTCAGTCTCTGAATCTCCTTATATTTGAAGATGTTCCACATGAGTCTCAACATAGACGGGCTTATACCAAGTAGAACATGTGTATCACATATTGTAGCTTTCCATATGCTTCTATAGTAAAGTCTTTCCTTTAAGTCCCAACTTACTCAACATTCTGGGGCATTTTTTATTATCAATTTGCAATAGACCATTCATAAAGAGATTAAATCAGAGCTAGGAGAGAAAACACTTCTTGTTGGTGTTGCGTAGGGTTATTTTTATTCATTTATTTCATAGAGATGTTAAACAACACTGCTCTCGCTGATACAAATCTGCTGACCTCACGACTGCTGGGTAGATGTGGCCGGAGATTATCCTTCCTGATGTCTCTGCTCTCTGGTGTGCGGCCTCGTTAATCTTTCTGGAAGCATGTCCTTGAAGGGATTTTATTATTCAGTGGTTGAAAACAAAAAAAGTGGAATGAAACCAATCATGTTAGTTCACATATCGATGTTATCTACAGCTCTTATTTACATTTAGTCATTTAGCAGTGCTTTGATCGAATGCAATGTACGATTGAGGCTGAGGACAATGAAAGCAAGAATTAGTGTCACTTCAATGGGCACCATTGTGTTTGACCTTGAGTATACATGTATTTGCCCTTCGCTCTGGCACACTGTGTGTTACATGCGTTTGATACAAGGCTTTTATATAATGGAGTGTCTCGTCACAGATGGCCCCTTTGTGACGACAGGGTTCCCATCCACTAGGTTGCATGAAACTTGAATAAGATTTGCATTCACATGACTTATAATAGCTTCCTTAAATGTATTATTTTTTTTGTCATTGAGGTTTCTTGCACTTTTTGGTTGATATCTTCAGCGCTGGATGTACGTACCGCAAGTCCCTTTTGGACTAAAGCGTCCCTCTGCCTTCCCTCAGGCCACCGTGTTTACCCTGGCGGAAGAAGAGGAGCCAGGCGTGACCATCGCCGGGGACAGCAACGACATCTACATCCTGTCCGGAGAGCAGCACTCGGACCAGCTCAGCACACCGCCCTCCCTGTTCTGCGCCGAAGACAACGGCAGCGGGCCCAGCTCCTGGCAGACGGAGAGCCTACCTGCGTCCCTGGCCGGACACGAGTCCTGGGCCCACATCGCCATGACGGACCCCGAGGACGCCAAGAGCCTGGACAGCAACGAGGGCGCGGCCCTGGCCGAGGAGCGCAGCGACAACAACTCCTCCAACTCTGACATAGTGCACGTGGAGCGGGAGGAGGCCGAGCTGCTGGAGGAGGCGGGAGGAGCCGCCGAGGAGCCGGGGCTGCAGGAGAGCATGATGAGCGTCCTGGGGACGGAGAGCGATCTGGCCGAGCTGAGGGCCCAGTTCAGGGAGCAGAGCCCTCCTCCGCCGGGGTCGTTCCTGGTGGAGTCCACCAGCGCCTCGGTGACCCTGGGGGAGCCGGTGCTCCTTGAGGCGCCAGAGATCTTGTTGACGGGGCCCTCTCTGGCCTCCTCAGAACCAGAGCCCCGGCACCAGGACCACGACGCTGCTGAAACTGTCGCTCCCCATGTCGGGTCCGAACCCACACCTTTGGCTGTTATTGCGATAGAGCCGGACCCTGAGCCAGAGGTGCAGCATGCTGCTGACCTAGCTCTTGGGGAATTGGCAGCCCCGTCCCCAACAATGGAGACCTCCACCCCGGCTTCCATGGAGCCTCAGCCCTCCCCAGAGCCAGCTCCAGAGGCAGAGCGAGTTGAAGTCCCTCTCCAGGCGGAGGAACCGCAGGCCGGGGTGCAGATTGTGGAGGATCCTGAGAGTGTGGTCCCCAAAGCTGCACCTTTAACCCCAGCGGTACCTGAAGCCCCTGTGGAGGCCCGGCCCATAAAGCCTGTGGAGCAGCTTGAGCCGGAGCCCGACTCAGAGTTCCCAGTGCTGCTGTTCGGGGGTGCGGTGGTGGCTCTGGCAGCGGTAGCAGCCTATGGCGCCCTGGCCTACAGGAGGAAGTAGAACAGAGCAGCCATTTCTTTATCTCTCCGCCCTCAGGGAAGGACCAGTTTAAGGTGGATGCAATGTTCCAGGACATCAAGCTAGAAATAAAGTTTGATGCCCTTCTTCCAACAAGTTGATTTGGTTGTCATAAGATTAGGCTGTTTTTGGTTTTGTTTTTCTTCGTCTGTAATGCTTTTGAATGTTTAAAATCTGGTAGAGAATTCACTTCCTCAGAGACCCTGGGTTTATGTCCTTCCCAATATCCTACTGTGTACACAGAGGTTAGTGATAACCTGTACCTCCTTCCCTTGTCTTTGTATTTTTTTTCCTATTCAATTATTGAACATGTTTGGTTGTATCGCCCCGTTGTGTGTCTCCATCGATTGGAACTAAAACTGGAAGTTGTTCGGATTTATGTTTTCGAACTATTATGCGTCTCTGGATTTCTTGGGGGGATTGCTGTTCAGTGTCAGATATTTTATCAAGCTTCCGCTGTTCACCATATGGATACACAACTTGGCTTCCTTAAGATTTATCAGCAAATCTTGATTCCTCTGAAAGACATAAAAATACTTGGCCAACTTATTTTGTTTTCAATCATGCTATTTTTTTTCCTCAATTGTTGTATCTGGTATATTTTAGTAAAACTGGCCAGCATAGAGATTGCATCACAAGACGTCTAAGGTTAAATATTACCGAAATAGTGAATTCTGGTGAATAAGACCCAATTCATAATACCTAATACGATTTGATTTAGACTTATGTTGTATCCACTGCCATGCCAGCATAAAGATAAGCAGGTTCTTGGTCTTGAAAAGCACTGCATAAATGTGTATAGCAGAATATGTTCACTCACCCTCAACAGCACTTCCCGTCTTCTGAGTATCATTCAAAAGTTAGATTTCCTTTCCTCAAACACGTCCGATTAGCGTCTTTGTGCCAGTGAGGACCCATTTCCGATAATTGCCTTTCTATTGGCAACCCGTAACGTGCCTACCTGCTACCTTGTACTGTGACCAACCCGATTCATTCTCCTGTCTTTGAATATACGTTATTGACCCAAATGCAACAAAATAATTGTTCTCCATAAGTGTAAGAAACTAAGGGTTTCATATGTCATATACACCTGGCGTTAAGTACCAAACTGATAAAAAATATGCAATTTTGTCAAATTACATTGCAATATTGCTAATTTGGCCGGAAAACATTCCTGTCTTTTAGTTATAACTGTTTGGCATACCCTAACTCACTGCACAATTGTTATATTCACAGATTGTCTGTTCAATTACTTGGTAAGACAATCCAAAAGTTATTTTAAACAACTTTAAGTGAAGTTATCAAATAATCAAGTCCCATGAGTGAGGAGAGTATTTCTTAGTATCTTGATGAAGAGACAATGCTGTTGACAAAGGTCAACCTACGATTCCTGAATGGGTCAAATGCTGTACAGTGGAAATAAAGGAATACAATTCAAAGAAATTATTTTGTTTTTCAATCGGCAGCCAATAGAATTTGATCAAAAAAGAAAAACATCCTTATTCTTAAACATGAGGTTTCTTTTTTTTTTTTACAGACATATTTTGCATACATCAGTATCAAGAAAGAGGGCACATCTGTCCCAAAGGTTAAGGATTACAGTATAGAACATATAAAAATATAACAAAGTAAAAATCTGAGATCACTCGTAAACATTCTGAAATCACTGCAAGCGATCCCTGAGTTGAGAGGTTGAACACCATTTCAAGTAAGAGGCTCCTCCCGTCCCAAAAGCCTGGGCCTAAGGTTCTAGTGAAGGTACTCCAGTGTGGTTGCAAAGAGGCGTCTCAGAAGTGTTGGTGTCCTCTCACACACACCCTTCACTAAGGTGAGGGCCAGGGCCATCATCAGCCTTTCCTGGGGAAGGTCCAACCCCAGGCTATTCTTCACAACCCATTCAACCTCCAGGGTAAGATGAGCTTGCCACACCTGATGGGTAAAGGAAAAACAGACCGGTCAGGGAGGCCCTAGTCCAATGATGAGAATAATAATAGTAACACAAACTCATGCCTCACCCACATCATTTCATTGTTCATCAATTGTGATGTAACAGCTAATATATCGAGGTGAATGTAAGAGTCAGAATGCTACTGTCCAAATAATGTATAGATACACACTAAACAAATACCCATGCGCTGCCAGTCACCTATCCCTATATTCCCAACTCACGTATTCTGCAGAGTTAGACAGTTTCTTGGCAAGACTGTCGATGGCCCGTGTCATAACACTTTGCTCAATTTGATCGGCGATCTCCTTTAGGGCTGCAATAACGTCCCGCAGGTCCTCTGCATTGATTGGATTGGCTGTAGATAAACACATGGGTCATGAGGATCACTCGGGAGAGATACAGGTCGCTGGTTGTTTACGGGGTATCTGGTGATGCACAACATTATTGATTGTGATCCTGGACCGTACTTACTGACCACACCTGTTGTCACTGCAATTTAAAAATAAATAAATAACGTTTAGAAATTTGATGCCTTCCACTCCGCCCTCCCGGCACCCAGCGTAGGCCTACTTGGACTAATTTTTGTTTTTGAGGACATACCTCTAGCCATTACATATGATACGAGTCATTCGATTTAACAAGCAGACCTTTAGTGATCGGATAACTATGCTGGTAGCATTCTTATAAACTTGTGAAGAATAGCCTAGAAACCAAAACATACATTATAGTACTATGTTTTAGATCCAAGTTAAAGTATGCCCATAACGTCTTCTGTTTACTTCCTTCTTAAGACAGACGGCGGGAAAACGCACCCGGTCCCTGTAGGTCCACCTGAGGCTGAAGGTCTCCTAGTAAAGCTCTGATGTTGCTCTGATTGTGTCCATCGGTTTCAAGTTCTCCGTACTCAGGTTTGTAGCGTGAATTACAGGTTTGGTCCTTCATATTCCTGCCCAGTGATTCGAGTTCCTTATGGAGTTCAAGGTTTGTACAGTCGGCCTGTCCCAGAAAGGACAAGAAGACCCAGGCATTGTGTACTCCAGAAACATCCTCGGGTATTGCCATCGAAAAACGCTGACTCGTCCACACAGATGTCACCAAACTCAGCTACTGAAACAGAAAAGAAACACAGATGTACTTTTAACATTGGCGACGGCTTAGATGGACCGCTTGATAGCGATGTTTCCATTTCGCGCAAATACGGGACCTTTGAGACACTACAACTGAGGCTCACGTTGTAGTGTCTCAAATTGTAAGTAGATGAGCAATGCAGAGGTTAAACGAGGTAGAATTCAGACACCCTGAAAGCGAATGTAACTCACCCTTTCAGACAAAACAATTCGATAGATAGGCAGAGTCGAGTAAACAAACAAATACTTCACCGGCCTGTCGAACTTTTTCTCAGGTGCAGCCAGCAACGGATCAGCTGCATTATAGCGCCACCGACTGGCCTGGCGTGGCGGTAAGAATTAGATATGCCTATACTAAATTGTAAACATACATGGTAGTTCCCTTTTTCGACCACGTACAATACACACATGTACGGTGGCGCATTGCATGCAGTCCAGATAAAGAGAAAAGGAGTGATTGCATCTGTGTACTACAAATTAGAAGTGATGTATAAGAAACGACAGGGCAATACATGGCTGGTCAGGTTCAACTAGCTGGGCTGACAGCGATCTCACACCAGGAGACTGGGAACCTCAGCTGTCTAGCAGCATGCAGCTCTTAAAGCCCCTTGCCTGTGAAAACCCTGGAAGGCTTAAGTATCTATCCTATTTGAAAAAAAAAAAAAAAATTCAAATAACTAATCAAAACTTTTGTTCAAATGTATGCCCACACAACCAGGTCAAAGGTTAAATGTTCCACAACAAAGCCTTCTATCATAGGATCGTAATATTTTGACACGTTGCATTGTCCTCCCCCCTCCTGTGGCCACTTAGTCAGGTAATCAATCATCACACACATGTATTGATTCGTATGTTTGACAGCTTTATAATTAGTTCCATTACAATTAGCTCAATGGGGTGTTTGTTAGACATCTGTATTATGGATCATCCTTTGCACTTGATCTTCATAATATCTGAAGACCATTAACATTTTATGTTCACAATCACAATGATGTGGAAAATGCATTTATTGGAGTGGACTTCACTTCTGCTTGAGGTAGGTCTTGGTCCACTGCATTAAAGGAAAACTAGAAATCCACAAAATTATAGAGAAACCTTCAAAGTACAATTTGGACAATGCTTTACAGCAGACATTATTGTTGACATGATGGTATTTCCAGCATTAAAACCCATTTGCTGATGTCTGCCCACATTCCCAGCCAGTCGTTTTTGGCTTCTCTTGTCCTTCAGATCCCAAAATGGGCCAGGATGCTACGTGCAGGTCTGCAAATACTGGCCTCCTCTATAGAGCTTAAGTTCGTGTTTGATAACATTTGTAGCAAATGGTTTGAACTTTTCACCAGGAACAAATCTACACAATATCTTGAATTAAACTTTACCCTAAATAACCTTTATAAATTGTTCAGGACTTCAAATTAATACTTTTAAAACAGATGACTAAAACTCTCCGGACAAATACTCATCTAGACATTTAAAATATTTTTAGCAGTATACACAAAAAAAACAATGTGATGTTTGATAAAATGCTTAAAATTTTATTTACAGAGTAAAACAAAAATAGGACATGCTTGTGTTACAAACTGTTATAAAAGTCGGTCTAGTTTAAATGTAGCCCTCAAAAGATTTGCCAGAGTTCGTGAGAATTACAAACTTCCATGATGTCCTGGAAGTTTCCTCCAGATAATTTGACGAGAGCCAGCCACCACCTATGAATGAATGAATGAGCATGGAGATGGCGTTCTCATATTGCCATCAGGACTACGTTCACATTTAGTCGGAAAAAAAAAAATTCTGCTGCAAGGTACTGTTAAATTCTCACTACAGACATGGCCCACAAGGAGGAGCCGTTTCCCAAGTCCAATGGGCCAGCATAATCCTCACGCTGTTAATTAAAATGCAGACCCCGGACAGCCAAAGCTCATGGATCGCCGGCCTGAGTTTCTACCTATCAGCCTCTTCCCCGCTTTCAGTAGAGACCCACTGTTGGTCGGTCCCTGCAGGCCTGCAGGAAGCACCTGCTTTGGGGACAGCGCTGCTGAGCGGGCTTCCTGGAGCTCCCTGCAGAAGAGCACATGGACTTAACGGTGTGAGGTAGTCCCTCCTCCATTTGTTATTGCCAATAAAAAAAGGCAACATTATTTACCCAAACCAACACATTTGACTTTAAGTATTCAACGATGAATGCATGCAAGGAGTTACGATTACTATGATTGTTGAGAGAATCTTATTGCACCGTCCATGACTTAGGGTGAAGTGTGTAGTATCAAGCAGCATCTACTGTAGCAACCCCTCCCTGCCTTTAGAACGAAAAAGGAGAAGCTGCGGTGGCCTGTATTGCCTGCATTGTGTAAGGGGCCATCATGTTATTCCGAGAAGCCAAGTGGTGAGGTTCCTTGATAGAGCTATACATTGTGTTTGGTACTTGTTCTTGCTTTAATGGGATCATACACTAAATGAAAAGACTTATGAATATTATATTTGATTATTGCCAAGTTTGTGCGACTAGATTTTACTAAATGCTAGACACACACTGTGCCTTCCACTGCTTGATTTTAGGATACAGCTGTATTTGCACCATATCATCCGTTCCTACTTTTCAAGCATGGCTGTCCTGAACTTCTCCACATTGAGCTCTATACGGAGCTCAGTGGCACGTCTCCCTGTCTGCTCCTTTTTCAGAACGACGTGCTTGCACAGCGCTCGAGCGGACAGACGTTTGGTTGGCTCAGGATCCAGCAACAACTGACAAACAGAAACATGTACACATTAGGACACCATTTTGTCTTTCCCCATGTAGGTAATTTGGTTCCTGCACTACTGGAAGTAAGGAAACTAAAGAGCGAAAATTATGATGTTGGACCCGCAAGGGAGTACCTGCAGAAGGCTTCTGAAGGGAGTAGAGAGCTCCATGGGCAGGCTTGGTAACTGACCCTTCCTCAGGCTGTGCCATTCATCTCCATTTTGGGGCAGAGGTGGAGCACCAGCAGCCAGCAGCACAGTGAGACACAGGGAAAAGATATCTGCCTTAGTGAGATTGCTATAATCCTAGAGAAACAAGAGCATTCAGAGGTCATGCTTGAGGCACTGTAGGCCATGCCAAAGACGTGTTTGTAGTGGCAAGTTTACATAATGAGGATGTGTAGTGTGTACCGATGTTAAAACAACCAGTTTACCTCCTGTAAAATCTCACTGGCAAGAAAACGGCTGTCTCCCTCCTCAACTTCTGGACTGGTGAATTTGGTCACGTGACCCAAGTCCCCTGCACAAAATGTCATGCAGTGGGTGACATTGAGGTACAAAAACATTAAAAGAACGAATTACATGGACAATAATACATTTATACCGATTTTATAGATGACGCCTGCTGAAAAGCTTCCATCTTCTTCATCAGTGTCCCCTTCATACTCTGCACTTTTGCCGTTCTGCTGGCATATGAATATGTTGCCTATAAAAAATATAAATAAAACCAATCAAATTGTCATCTGTTGTATTATTAACACAAGTCTATAATACTCACACATCCAAGTGCATGGAAGTGTCAACGCCAGTTAAATTAGAATCTAACGCCAGCAGCCATTGACTTAGTGGCAAGTGAATTATTTTACCTTAGGATGTAGAACACAAAAGAAAATCTAATTATGGGAGTCATTTAATATAAGTAAAGACAATACACCTCACACATTGGCTTTCAACCATCAAGTGTATAATTTTAGCAGCATGATTGTAGTACAAGAGACACACATAGAAAAGGAGCCATTAAAACCCTAATTACTTGGTTTGATGTCCAGGTGGGCGAGGCCTGAGCTGTGGATGTACTTCAGACCCAAGGACACCTGCAGGAGAAGGTCCTTGAGTTCCTCCTCTGAGAACAGCTCCCCCTGGGCCTCCTTCTTCACAATGGAGTCGTATAAGCTTCCACCTGGGACAACAAATCCATCCAGGAACACAAGATGCTGAACAAGACAAACATGCTTTTTGGTTTCATTTTGTGATTCCTGCCCAGTGAAATGCCAGCTCACCATCACAATATTCATTCTGAATAATCATGTGGTCATCTTCGGCCCATGCCGAATAGTAGCGAACTACGTGAGGATGATGGCCAAGAACGGCGTGTGCGTAAACTTCCTTTAGAGCCAACTGTCTGAGGAAGATAGGAAGGCAGGCATGAAGAGCAACGAATTAAAGCCCAGGAGCTCTAGTCTCGATAATAAACTCAACGCAATTAAGACAATGTCAAGTAAGAAAGACTGTTTTATACAAGGTCCGATGATGACTCACTCATTTGCTGATCCTGCGAGCGGTCTGCGAAGACGTTTGATGGCGTAAAAGCAGCCATCGAGTCTCTTCACACACTTGAAGACGGCTCCGAACTCCCCCATTCCTATTTGTTCCAGCTCCAAGAACTCACTCTGGTACCGCGACAGCATGAAGGCCTGGACAGCCTGCCTCTGTCCACCAGATGGAGAGACTTAGATTATGACAACAACAAAGAACATGAAGAAAGGAGAGACATTGAGACTGTTTCAGCACAGCTCAATTAGATGACCCATGTGGACATCAAATATATATTTGGAACATCAGAACATAATGTTAAAATAATAAACACAAAACAGAGTGTCATCTATGCAAAAAATGCGTTTGAACAGCAGATTTGTCAGTGATCAACCATGCCTAAAAAACATTTTGACTCATGCAGTGGGTGGACGTCCGACAGCTGGGTTCTTAACCGGTCCCCTGAATCTTTCGGAAGAAAGCCAGGAAGTGTGGAGGCAGCAAATGACAAAGTATGATGAAAACAAAACGGGTCCATGAGATCAGAATAGAAATTCAATTTGACAAAGTGATAAATAGATTTACCTTTGGCGGGAGGAAGGCTTCATCATCCTCCTCCTCAGACGACTCAAGGGTGTGTTTCAATCTGAGAAGAGTTTGGCCTTTAGTCACACAGGAGGCAGAGCCTACACAAAACCTGTTGGTGGTCTGTTTACAATCCTATTAAATCCCATTTAAAACCATGAGTAAGACTGGCCATGGACACATAAAATAGCACAATTATGATATGTAGGACAGCAGCAGACATTTTTTTAACATGCGTTTGTTGTGCTAAACCTGGTCATAACATCGGTCATACCAATTGGTACACAAGCAGTAACTAAAGACTGACTGATTAAGATAGGGCCCTTGAGACAAAGTCTCTTGTTGTGACATGTCGTGCACATTGACTACTTCTCCCTGACAGATTAAGATCGCACAAAGTGCAATGCTCCGAATGTAAGGAACCATTGTGCAAGGTGATGCGATTCAATTTCACCTCTGAGCATACTCATGTTCATAATCATCGTCGTCACTTCTAAAATTCTTCCTCTTGTGTGGCTCACTGCCTCTGGTAAGGGTGCTGGGGGTGTAGGGGTTCACGTTGACATCAGGAGTGTGGCTGTTCCCAAGGCTTGAGTCTGCAAACTTAAGGGACGATCGCAGGACTCTTTGACCAACTCTTAACTTGGAGATGGAGTGAGGATCAGACGACTTAGATAGAAGACTCTGTTGAGGAAACAATTATTATTTTTTTTTCACCCAGGCAGCCTGCATGCAGGCCAAACCATTTGGCTAGTTAGTACAAAGTAACTGATTTCAACTTCACCTTCGGTGTACTTGGAGAGTCAAAGAGCCTTAGATTTTTCAAGGCCGTGTAAGGGATAGGGCTGAAGGATTGTGCGATACTTCTACTGCGTTGGCGATTCACCCTGGGGGTCCTGCAAGCAGAGCCTGAACTCTGGTATGAGGAGTTCCTAGAGAGGCAGTAGTCAAAAACTTCATCACTGCTGCTTCCATCGTCTCCGGAGCTACAGAACTCTATCCGCTGGGTGATCCCATCCAACAACATCGTCATCTTCGGGGCCTGTTCAAAGTAGTTACAATAAGTAACAACACAATTAGTCGCGCAAAAGGCTTGACAATATAGTTCCCGTGGAACCATACTGTCAATCGAATAGAAGCGTCTCTCCAAATTTAAAATGTCAGACCCATTCAAAGAAACGTAAAAAGACAATAATACTCACGAAAAACCACCACGCTTGAAATTCGCGCTGGGTACGTTAATAGCTTCCTGAACAATTAATCACGCCACACCTTTAACAGTTCCAGCCATCCGATTGGCCAAATATAAATAATTCATACGCCGACGTGACAAATGAGGAGAGCGTATGCTTTTGACGCGTTGTATCGTCCATGCCTGTCAGGTGAAACCTTGTAATATTGCCTACTTGTTTTGCATTTCAGATTTCACATAATTACAACCTATAAGTTTCGGACCAGTTCTGTATATAATATATATAATATATAATACCGATGTCTGTATTGCGTTAATTGACCTAATGCACTTTACTATAAATGGTGAATGGTTAATTGAGGCCAATGCAAAGAAGTACACAGAAGAATTGGGCCTTCATTAATTATGAAGTAGCCCACGTGAGCGGAAGTGTGTGACCTCATCAAAACACTGACTCTGGCAGGGGGAGGCAGCCCTTCCTTCTGTGGATGTGACACGCTTACAAATACCCGAATCAGAGCAGCGGGGAATCATGGTATTGCCGTAACTGTTTTCTCGGAGCGGGTCTTCATTTTACTTGTCTCAGCTGAGTTCGTGTCGTTTCCTTTTGGACTCCTCGACAGCACCATGGTCGAGCAGTCGGATCGGGCTCGGCTGCTTGACTGGGAGGAGATCCCACCACCCGTACCAAGCCAGGCGGTTCCTTCGTCACCCGTGAAGAAAAATGCATCGGAGAAAACTTCCCCGCCAGACGGTCGCACACAGGGTAGCAGTGCGCCTCGCACAGGGTGGGGCACCGCTAGCACAAGGGGTCCAAATGTAACAGCTGTGGTCTCCAGCGGAGATGGCAGGCCACCCCGGCTCCGAGTGGATCACTCTGTCCCCGGGTGGGATATAGCAAAGTCCCTGGGTGCTGCTGATCATATCGGCCTCTCGGTGAAGGAGCAGTGGGAGGAAAAGGATCAAATCGTGGCTGTATTCGTCGTTACCTTCGACACCAGATCAGGTAAAAGTAGTATGGCTGGTAGGCCTACTGTTAAATCCTACAACAAAGTTGACTGAGTCATGTTCAATTGAACAGGATGACGTCGCATGTAGTGTGTAACACACAGTCTGACATGTGAGGTAATGTAGTTGTCACTTGTTAGATTTACTTTCATTAATTCTCACTTCTCTTTTTTTGTCCTTGAATTCGAATTATACAGGAAGTAAGTCAGGAATGGACAAAGTGAATAAAGTCTGACATTGCTTCTATTGCATTGTGCTTCTGAATGACAGGCAACATGGTAGAATGGTCCTTGCCCCAGGATATGGATCTTGACGGAGTGGAATTCAAATCGATTGCCAGTGGCTCTCACCGGATAACCAGTGACTTCATGTACGCATCCTATCCCAAACCCTTAAGCTTATCGATGCTTATTATTATGATTAGTATATACTACTACTCATTAACAGTAGTATACTACTACTCATTTAATACACATTAATAATGAGTATTATTAGCAACAGGTCTCTGGAGTCTGGATCAGTATCAGAGTTTTTGTAATACACATTAACAGTACAATGCGTTCATACATTTCTTATCGTGAATGTTTATCTACTCCTGGTAGATATTTCCGTAAAGGTTGTTACTTCGGACTGGCCTGCTTTGCCAACATACCTGTGGAGAGTGAGCTGGAGCGTGGTGCTCGGATGAAGTCTGTGGGTATTCTGTCTCCATCCTACACCCTCCTGTACCGCTACATGCAATTCCTGGAGAACCAAGTAAGGTGAGTGTTTACCTAAGTGTCCGGCTGGCTGCGGTGAATGTGTGCTTAATGCCGTCTGTGGTCTTCTGTGTTGATTGTCAGTCTGTTTGGTCTTTGGCCTGATCTCTGCATGCACGATGTTATGTACTTTCTTCCTGCCTCCCTTCGTCCTTGATTGCTTGTTTGTGTTCTCTCATCCATAAAGCATGCAACCTAAGTTCCTAAGCCTGCTATGGTCACAGGAGCTTATTTGCCCATAGCTTTTGTTTCAACTGTAAAACGTTGACAAGAAAGGGACCAAAAACCGTTTCTGCTTTTCCATTCACTACACACTACCAGTTGGTCTCATACCGCTTGAGGAAGAAGGCTGTGTCCTTATTGGTGAGGCTTAAACTGCTATTGTATTGTAGTTATGAAGAGTCTTGTCTTAAACATATTTGATATCATTTGTTCTTATGTGTTTGGGAAAGTGTGTCTCTTGAACATATTTGAAATCTGCATTAAAGACAAGCGGATGCCTCAAACATTTGACATTAGTTGTTACAATTCAGTGCAAGGCATTTAGGCTGTCGGGGCCCTTAGACATTCATCAAGGGGCCAGGGCAGAAATTGACACATGCAAAAGCCAACTAGCAATATATTCTCACGAAAGGCCAACAACACTCTTAAAGAAATACACCAGGAGAAGAGCAGAACAAACACTTTAAATGACCATGGAATGCAGTGAGGGAATGAACTCACTGGACCTGCTGAACACTCTCTACACCAGCGTGGGGTGGACCTGCTGAATGCTCTGTAGTCCAGCGTGTGGTGGACCTGCTGAAGGCTCTGTAGTCCAGCGTGTGGTGGACCTGCTGAAGGCTCTGTAGTCCAGCGTGTGGTGGACCTGCTGAAGGCTCTGTAGTCCAGCGTGTGTTGGACCTGCTGAAGGCTCTGTAGTCCAGCGTGTGGTGGACCTGCTGAAGGCTCTGTAGTCCAGCGTGTGTTGGACCTGCTGAAGGCTCTGTAGTCCAGTGTGTTGTGTTTTGTGTGAGTGAGTTGAGTAAGAACTGGCCCTGCTGAGAGCTAATTCATGATCATATTTAGTGGAAGTGTTTGAGTATTGTTATAGCTTGTTGGAGACCTGCTGTGGGTCTCCAGTAGTGTGCGTGTGTGAGTCTCCCACAAACTGCCCATATAAGTAGATGTTCTTGGGTCAGGCTTCGCATTCACCTGAGGAATACAAACAGGTATTATAGATTCTTTCCGCTACTTTGATCTTGAGAATTTGTGTCAAGAGTGGCTAGACTGCGTCAGGATTACACCACTATTTCTTGTGGCATTGAGTAATGGATCGACTGATAAGCCTTTTTAGACCGCCTGTTGCTACTTCTTGTTTATTTTAACCCTCTACTCTCCAACCTTCAATTATAAATGGACACATGACCCTGAACGTGCCTGAGTGTAAGAGTACCACGTTGTGAAGCAGCCACTGCGGTGTGTTGCAGACTCCAGCTCCGGTGTCCCGGCCAGTACTCCCCCCTGGAGGCCTTCTATGAGGACAAAAAGGCCATCCTTCCTCCGCTGGCCAACGGACAGGTCACTTCCTGCCCGACCTGGAGCGTGACCAATATCAGTCGCTGTATGCACCCGGAAATGAAGGTCAGAGCTGGCACACATTGATGCACGGCCCTTAACCTTTTTCCCCATACACTCTACGCTATTTATTCCATGTCATTGATCATGGATCCTAAACAACGGCGAAATTGTGTGACACCAAGCGTGGATGAAATAAAATAAAAAACAATATAATGAATATATAAATGTGATTCATTTATTCTATTTATTTAGATTTTAACAACGTCAATTAAGGTTGTTTTGGACATGGTTAGGCTTTTCCAATTAATAAATGAGTAATTAAGGGTTCCTTCATGCAGATCACCCACCCAGCGGGCTGCATGTCCCAGTTCATCCGCTTCTTCGGGGAGCAGATCATGGTCCTGTGGAAGTTTGCCCTGCTGAGAAAACGCATCCTCATCTTCTCCCCTCCCCCCGTGGGCGTGGTCTGCTACAGAGGTCAGAGTCACACACACGCACCCTGAAAGCCTTTTAAGGGCCAAAACATATCATTGACTTTAGCATAGCCGGCTTTGGTTATTAAACATTGTTCTTTCACTACTCTTCCAACTCCTACACTTTCCACACACCGCCAGAATCCTTTTTTACACTCACAGCCATGCTGTGCCGTGAGCTACTTGTTCCAATATGCTGGTCCTATTCCCTCAGTGTACTGCTGTTGCTGTCTGTCCAACGTCTCTCTGCTGGGGGTTGGTGTGGCGGTGCCTGAGCTCAGGCCGTTTTTCTACGTCAACATCGCTGACATCACGGCCCTGAGGACGGAGCTGTCCTACGTGGCTTGTGAGTTTCCGCATATGTTTTAGTTTTAGTTGTGTATGGTGTGGTTGGAATGACTTGACATTTACTGTGTGTGTGTGTGTGTGTGTGTGTGTGTGTGTCTGTGTCTGTGTCTGTGTCTGTGTCTGTGTCTGTGTCTGTGTCTGTGTGGCAGGCACCACAGAGAAGATCTTTGAAGAGAAGAAGGAGCTGTATGATGTCTACGTCGACAACCAGAACGTGAAGACCCACCGGAGCGATCTGCAACCGCTGCTCCGCTTGAACGCGTCGGACAAAGAGAAGTACGCCAAGCTGAGTGAACAGAGGTACGCCAAACCGGACTTTACAGATGTCCGCCAAACCGGACTTAACAGATGTCCAACAGAATGCGAATATTGTGTGAAAACATGATTTCAATATTTGACTATCTAATTTATAGCCGTTGATTTATTATTTACTGCACTAATGGATTGAAGGCCATTTAAAGACACAAAATGAAGGCATCTTAAACTGAATTGGAATTGGTCGTCCTATAAGCTATAGGTGTGTACAGGTGCCTGATGCTTGTGGTCTCTTCAGGCAGATGCTGCTGTACTCCCAGGAGGTGGAGGGGGACTGCTCCTCCAACGAGGAGGACCTCTTCATATTGTGAGTGTGTTTTTAAAAGCCTGAAATAAAGTGGTTCTCATCCCACTCTTTTGAATGGTATGCTTCGTGCAACGGGCTCCCACCGCGATCTGAGGTTAATGCATTGGCGTTGCCCTCGCTCTAGGTTCTTCATGGAGCTCAACGACCGGATCTTCCAGATCTTGGGGGAGGTGGCGGCGAGCTCGGAGCCCATCCTGACCGCCGAGCATGTGAGGGCCATGGGGCTGGACCCCCAGGGCGACCGCTCCTTCCTGGTGGATCTGCTGGAGGTGTACGGCATCGACGTCATGCTGGTCATAGACAACCCCTGCTGTCCCTGAGCCCTTCCTGATGGGCAGGCGCCAGGTCACCTGGATGGGGTGTGGGGGGGCCCCTGTGTGCGTGTGCGTGTGTGTGTGTTTGTGGTTTGGGGTGGCCACTGGATATATAATGCCTTCAAGGCCCCAGAAGATCCTCGGTCACATAAGACACTGCCTCAACCCTGGAGTGGGCATCGCTTCCCATCTCATTAGGTCCTTAGTTCTCTTTCTCTCTCTGTATTTACATTTGTTCGTTTTCTGAGCATCCCAAGTCTGTTGTTAATACTGGGGGAGATCTAAAGGAGGGTGGGGGGGGGGACCACTCTGCTGGATACACAGTGGCGGATTGACACCTACCCGGTAAGCAGCCTTGTTTTGGTTTGTCTTCGGCTCTGACGGCCTGTCACGTCTTCAATCACCCGCCGTTACATTTCTAGTGTTTTCACGACAACGGCACCCACCTCACGCTGAGCTGTGTTGTGAACCCTGGGGTGCAGCGTGCTAGCTCTTGCTAGCTCAGAGTGTTTCGATGAGGAGGAACATTCCAGTAGATTGGATGGTTTGCTTGTGTGCCTTGTCATCCACCTTACGCATCGCTTCTAGTATCCACTAATCTCATTAGTCGTTAGTCTGAAGAAAGAGTGCTGCCAGTGGTGAGGATTTACAGCCATGGAGCTCTGTGTGCTTTAAATACTCGTCACAAAGAAAACACTTTGTCGTAAGATGTCGTTTAACATCTTTTAATAAAATACATTTCTTTAACTTTTGGATGACACATTCTGTTCTTGAGAAAGTAAAATAATGTTATTTTTTAAATTGCTCATTCCACTGGCCTTTAAAGAAGAAACGATAGGAATAGAATAATACAATAGTGTATTAAACGTACGATAGGCAACGCTTATTTATCATAAAGTAAATATGTTCTGCTCCACAAGATGACTGTTCTATATAAAGCAAAGTCACGAGCCTGAGATAATGTGTGCTCCGTGGCTGCGTGTTCAGTCAGGTGATGCCCAGTATCGGCTCTGCTATCGAGGGTGCTCGTAGTTGTAGTTTAGCATTGTGTTTTCATTTGACTTTCTGTGATCGGTGATGTTCCTTTTTTTTTTATTATTTTAAGTAAGAATGTGAATCATGAGCACTGTTATCATGAATGCTGCACCATCTCCAGTACTGGAGGATTTTCTTATTGAACATGCCTTTATTCTCAAAGAGTTATAATAATTTATGTTGTGCTGTGTTTATAGCCCAGTATTTCACACAAATGAGAATCCTGGTCACCGTGTATTGATGGTCTGTGCCAACAAGTCGTCCTCAAGTGGAGTGGCTGTGTGTGTGTGTGTGTGTGTGTGTGTTTTATCTTCTGTGTGGTTGTCTTGCATGTGCTGAAGAAATACTGAATGCGGGGCTTTTTATTACGTCACTCGTTCAGTGAGACTGTATTATAGTACTAGATACTGGATTATACTAAGAAGTTATGTATCGGTCCCTTTTTTTTAACAAACATTTTGTAGAATTGCTGTTGGAAATGTCTTGCTGATCAGTGTCAGTTGCCCTGGCGACTCGTCTGTGTGACAACAATTCCTTTGTGTGCCTGGGGGAACCGGTGATGTCATGTGCAGGCAAAGGGTACAGGGGGAGAGTGGTCCTCCGAATGTGCTGATGGGCCCTTGTTATTATTGGTCCTTCCTATATATCTCTGCTCTAGAAGGATGGGGAAAAAAATAACCACCCTTGATGACCTGAAGCCTCATCAAGGCTTCTGGTCATGTCACTTACGAAAGAATTAAAAAGTACAGCCAGGATTTCGGCATTATCCTGTGCTAAAATAATCTTCTTTCTTTTTTTAAACGGGCACTTAACCCGTTTTTGTTCGGTGTGGTTAACGTGGGCCTTAAGGAAATGTAGGCGTTATAACTACTGTGAAATGATTGACTACTGCGTTCGTCAAATATTTGCTTTAAGACGAGTGTTCCTCACACCTACCCACCTGCCTCCAGTTGAACTGAATGTTTAATTTTAGGTGTATGCAACAGGGAAGGAAAGTACACAACACACAGCACTGTATAAAAGGTCTTCTTTGTTGAGTTGCTCAGAGATGTGTACCAGCATTAGTAAATAAGTATTTGACTGTTTGCCACACCACTGAATGTCAATACACAGCAGATTTGTAACGCACAATTATTGTCACCACACCTCATTATACAGTTACGGTTCATTTCTTGAATGTATTCAAGAGAAATAAGCCAGACTCACATTAGCAACTTTAATGGTTTAACTAACATGAAACACTTTGAGACATTGGTATAGAACATGTAAGTCTCATCACTTTAACCACTTCATCTCATGCCAGGTCCACGGTCCTGCCATTGTAAAACAATAAACTCTTTCTTGGATAAAAGTGCTCTATGATGTTTCATACTGGGTGTATCATTTGAATAACGCACCTTGCACATAGAAATTGTATGAGAACCTAAGAAGATTGCTCAATTGAATGATGGTTTGACAACTGAGCTACAATAATGGGATATTGGAAACAGGATAAAGCCTTGCAAAATATGTAATGGCTGCAAAAACTTGGTCCTTTGATTTATACACAAGTATATCTTAAGTAATTAATTGAATTTAATAACTTAATGGTTTGAGCTAGATGTTCAACAGCTGCTCAGAGCAAACAAACATTAACATGTTATGTAGTATTCATGCAGAAGCTCAAAGACAGATATTTATTTGCAGCCTTTTCTTGTTTTTCCTGCTT
Organism: Gadus macrocephalus; assembly: GCF_031168955.1. Taxonomy (NCBI): domain Eukaryota; kingdom Metazoa; phylum Chordata; class Actinopteri; order Gadiformes; family Gadidae; genus Gadus; species Gadus macrocephalus. The sequence continues at coordinate 13,370,237 of NC_082390.1, forward strand.
TAATCAGCTTCTGAGAGGTAGATTGCTACCTCATTGTGCCTGTGTGAGAAGCTGTTCCCTGCGCTCTGCATTGATGAAAAAACGCAGTTTCCGGGGCAACAGCCTCACCTCTACAGGCATGGCATCATACTCCTCATTGTCGATGTTGTAGAAGCCACCAACATCCTGTGGGGGAAAGTGTTGGGAAAGGAGAAGACATTAGAAGACGGATACAAACAAAACACAGAGTCTATTACACTTTTCTTACAGTAACCATGAATGCTCAAAGGGCTGTAGGAATCAGACCTCTGGCAGCTTCAGTTGGCAAACACTAGCTTCTAGTGTTGTGGATTTCTCAGTGAATATCGTTGGATCCGATTCTTTTTCATTCCTGTGGAAGGAGTAGACACGAAGACATTATACTATTGCTTCTCATCTTTCCTACCATACATTTATTTTTTTACTGACTAGGCATGTGTGTTTGTTGTATGCTACTGACCCAGCAGCAATGAACTCTCCAACAGTGAAGTTTTCTGGTTCTGCACGGATCATCAATGAGTCATAAAGGCGCTAAGGAAATAAAAAACAATGATGAGAATTACCTTTCTAGGAAGATGTAATACGGTGGACAGGTTGTTCAACTAAGAATGTAACATCGATATGCTGAATAATTTCGTTACTCACCCTCTCCACTGGGTTTTTATTGTGTGTATGAATAAGCAGCTCCAGCGTGGAAAACTCACGATCCGTCCATTTCTCCGGCTCTTCAACTTTCGGAGTTTCTGAATGAAGGCAAACAAAGGAGGGGTTGTTGAAACAACATACATACATTGGTTTGACCAGCTAATTATGTTTTATCAGCGGTTGTCATACGTGGATTGATCTAGGGGGAACTCAAATTAAACAGTTCTGTGGCTGAATGAACGGTATGAAAAAATGAATGTATGCATCCCAGTGTAACGACACTCCCCTTCTTCCTATTCATGACAGGATACTCACACACCGAAAGATCTACGCGGCCTGCTCTTGCCATAGACAACAGAGACTTTTTGTATAAGAGTCGGCTAAAGGGTTCTCCCTGTATGTTATGCATATATAATATATATATACACATGCATGTGTGTTCACTCTTTGTTTATGGACCAAGATTAGAAAACATTTTAGTGAGCTTTCTGTGATGCTGGGGGAACTCGCAGCAGGAGCATGATCACAGCACACACCGCATCCATCCATCCTGTTACCTTCCACCGGTGGGGACCAGTAGTTCTTTAGTCTGCGCATGATGCGGGATGGCAGACTGGCCCTCGGTGGCCTTGTTGTTGGCAGTTCAGCGGGCCGAAGCGTGGGCTCCAGGTAGGACAGCGAGACCTCGCGTACAAGGGGCCACTCCTGAGAAACACATTCAAGTCAACATTGCTCTCGATAATGCTGCATAATTGACTGTTTTTCTCTCTAATCGCTCCTGCTTGTACGTTGACCTCCATCTTGATAATGAATAACAACGGTAGGGCTCACCCGTAGAGTACTCAGCCAATGTGCTGCTTTTGTCTTCAATGGTCCCATATACCAATACCTAGGAAAACACACAGACAACGTTATTTTAAGTATAATCCTAGCAAGTGTTTCAAGTGTTGTGTCTGTGTTAAACACTCTTACTTGCTGATAGTAGCAGCTGCATCTCTGAACGCACCCCATCGCAGTCCCATCAGGGCAAACACTGGCTGCTCTTTCTCCCCCTACAACAGACACAAGGTTCAAACATAAGGGCAGGCATTGTTGATTATCCGGGACAGTCATCTCATGGTTCACTGATAAAATAAAAAAAATATTTTTTGCATGTTTAAGGTGATCATCAAGAAAATTCCTTCAATATAATTTTAACCTCGAATTCAAACTCCATTGATTCCTTTTTTCTTCAACAAAATCCACAAGCAGTTTTTATTCACCCAGAATTTAATGAAATATAAGAAAAATACAGTTAATAATAACATCGGCAGTAAGTTGTAACATCGGCTGTATGTAATATACAAATACAAATAAAATAAAAATAGGTTAACCTCACCTTGATCTCCAGCACATCAAGCTGCACAGTCTCTCCTTTCAGGATGGAGAGTGTTGCTGATGTGATGTGTCTGAAAACGGTTAGTGGAAGAGGACGTTGTTGCTTAACAACCAGGACATATACAATTTAGAGAATGATTTTGCGGTCACTATCAGTAATGGACTCAATGACAATCTCCTAATTTACTTACTTAACCCGGTTGTCATTCAGAAGATGAAGACTTGGACTCAGCGAGTTGCTAGAGCCCAGTGGAATGAAGCCAATAGGAGTATTACACATGTGTGCCTATAAACAAAAAGGACACAATGGTAATAAGTATCAAATTTACGTTACTATGCTTTTAAATCCAAGTCTGATTTGCATGTTCAAATATATAATTTAATACTATTATCAAACATGCAAGTGAACCCTAATTTTACATCTTGAACTGTAAGTGTGTGATGTTTCTCCACCATTATTATATCAGACAGCCATACTTTCATGGTTCATGCAGTCAAGGTTATTCGTACTTCATCCGGTCTTCGTAGTAATCCGGTCACCACTTCTTGGAGCGTACCATCCCCGCCAGCCACTATCAACATATCTGTCTGCTCAATGAACTCCATCAGTTTCTTGGCTTGGCCTTCAAAGTCTGTCTGTAGGGTCGAAAACATATTTCAGTTACTTAATGTGATCATTAATACCGTTGTTTGAAAAGGAAGACTTTTATTTATTTACCTTGACAAGTGTAATCTCCACACCGGCCAGGTGTAAAATTGGAGCCGCATTCTTGTCAAATAATTTGATGGCTTTACTGTGGACAACAGAAGTGCGATTCAATAAACAGAAACAGAATAAGTCTCGAATGAAAGGGTGTTCTATTTTCTTAGCAAGATAATTTAAGATATGCATTATCTTACCCATTACATGCTGCAGGGTTCAGTATAACAGTTGCTTTCTTGAGCTGCTCTTGTGGTGATATCTGTTGACGTCCAAATTCCTAGCACGGGGATGGTAAATACTTTGAATAAGAAAATGTTGAACGAAATCCTTAACCCAATTATGAAACACAACCTGTTACAAATTAAAAAACGCCCTTCTTACCCTGGCTTCTAAGCAAGCTTCCCTTCGCAGAACGCTGTCACTAAAACACATTACGTATAACAATATTAGCACTGAAGACTGTGGATTAACGGTAGTAATATATAGTAAGCTAATAATCTATTATGATTCCGATTTGAAGAACTGCATGATTTACCAATGTATTCCATAGAGCCAATGTCCACCATAAGACAAAACACACACAGCAAACGTGGACTTCTTCCAGTGATTCCGCAAAGTCTTAAACACTTTGACGACGCGAGCCATTTCATTTACAATGTAGGAAACTTATCATATATGCAATAAATGTCACAGCGGTCATAGATTGAAGACTGCACAAATCGCATGGGTATTTTGATGTAACACGAAACGTCACTCTGGTCGAAACAAGGAAGTAAATTAAGAGGTTCCGCTTGGATTACGAATTCGTTTATACAAATCAAAATCGTTTCTATATTGAGGCCTTCCGACATGTTGGAGATAACATTTTAATTGTATATGAAAGGTGTCACCTTGGTGTGTAAGAGTAAACTAAAAAGACTTGCGTACTTTAAAATATAAACTACATTACCCCTGCCGCAACTCGTTAATTAAAAAATAAGGACCTCGCCTGTATTGTATATATTGTACAACGATTCATATAAATCATAGTCTTATTCAGTACGTTATTCATTGGATCAATTATGATATGAAAAGTTTCAAGAACATTTATAATATAGTTTCAAAGCATATGTTGGTTAGAATTTAATACGGGCACTAACTCTTCACTCTCTGTCCAAAATCCGGTAACCACATATCATGGCGGCGCAGATGGCGGTAAATTCGGGTATGGGATATTTTATTTAACTAACGTGATAGTTCTGCAATGTTGAGACAGTAGGCACGAGCTACGCATGCCACATAAATACACATATAATTATTTTCCTAAGGCCACTTCCACTCAGTTTTGTTTGAATCGAGCACATGTGGCTCTATCCATGTCAATTTCCGTCAATATTGGCTAGGCTAACAACCTAGCATAGTTGTTAGTGTTAGTTTGCTATGAATGAACACCTCTTCCTTCAATCGTATATGGCATGTGTATCGTTAATGTACTGGTGCATATTATATTATAATTTGACAGCTGACTTGTGTTTCCTCTTCGAAGGGAGTAAGACATCTACTAGCAAGCAAGTCATTTGGGAGTGCAAAGAAAGTTGTATTAGTTGGTCAGGAGAAGAACGATTATTAATGCAACATACTAAGTTGTATTCATTGTTTACCCCTTGCGGTCTGCTTCACAGAAACTACAAACTTAATACAAACTTGCCACTCACCATTTCTTCGAGCCCAATGAATACATGTTTACAAGCAATCGGAATATGTTACTACGCCTTACTATCTGTCACTCAAGTTCCAGTGTATGCTATGTGTACCATTAGGAGCCAGTCTGTGGGGGCCGCTGAAGGAGCTATGGGAGACGGTGGAGGGAGCTGTTATGAGGAGGCAGTCGGAGAGTGTCCACCTCCTCGACTTGCAGCTGAAGAAACACAAGCCACACTTTCTGTCTCTGTACAAAAACCCTGTATGTGTCATTTAAAATACACACGTCATTTAAAAACACATCGAATTTTGTGTCAAAGTTATTTGTGTGTGTCTAATTTGATGTCCTTTTATTAAACACAAACACTGTCTTACTTTATTTGCAGCCAAAGAGTGCAGAGCAGAGGGACAAAGTGCGCAAAGCTAGCACAGAAGGCATAGCCATCCAAGGCCAACAAGGCTCACGACTGGTGCCTGAGCAGCTCCTGGCAGAAGCGCTGATCCTCAGTGACATGTTTGATATGGGAGAGTTGGCAGCCCTGGAGCTGCTATTGGCAGGTAATGTTATCTGCTTTTTAAATGACCTTATTTAATAACAGTCTTGTTGTTCAATTGATTTCCATCAAGAGAGCGTGATTAATACCTTTCTTCTACTCTCTAATGATCTCTTGCATGCCTTGCTGCAGGGGAGCACCAGCAGCCGCACTTCCCGGGACTGACCCGTGGGCTGGTGGCTGTGCTGCTCTACTGGGACGGCAAGCTCTGTGTGGCCAACTCCCTGCGGTCCCTCATTCAGTCCCGTCCAGGCAAGACCTTCACGTTGGAGCTCAGGTAACCAGTCAGGATTATACTTTGGTGATGAATAGGTAACCACAGTCAGGTGGATTATACTTTGGTGATCAGTGGGTGACCACAGTTGAGGGGTGATTTATACTTCTGTGATGAACAGTCGCCCTTGGTACACCCTGAGTCTCTACGTCACTGGCGTTGCCCGAAGATGGCGACACGTAGCTTATTTCCACCTCTCCAAAAGATGCAACTACACGTCAGGGCAACAGGCGGCCTGACTCGTCCTCCCAGCTTGCATTTATACTGGACTAGGAGAGGTTTGCTTATATGTAAGGATCGCATTATTATGAAGATATCAGATGTCACTGAATACCTGACTTTAGTCTCACAACTGCAAGCACTGGCGTAGCGACCCTCAGTGCACACCTATGGGGCTATTCAGAGTATAATTCAGGCTTACGGTCTCCTCCATGTCTTGCCTAAATTTCTCTTCACAATCCAGCCGGTTCCAAAACATTCACCTTACTTAAAGAAAAAGAGCGATTGTTTGTGTTTAACTGGTTGATGGGGTGTCTGGTTTGTTGTCCCTTAGTGGAGAGCTTGTGGCCTTGACCACGCGGTTCACAGATGAACTGATGGGCCAGGGTCTGACCAAGCGCATCCTGAGCTTGGTGTCCGAGGTCAACGTGACACGGGAGTTTGAGCGTCTGCAGAAACAACGCGGTCTTGGCAACGAGAAGCACCGGAAACAGGTACAAGTCAAAATATCTTACTCTCCATTGTGTTAAAAAAAAATTGGACGACCTATTTTAAATACGTAACTTAATTGAAAAACTCTCACCTGTGGTGAGGGAAGGCATTGTTCAAGGTTTTGACCACAGGTTGGAATCTTGTCATTATCAGGTATTGGACCTCATCAAGGAATCTAGACAAGCATTGGCAGACAGCTTGTTTTCATGGACCTGCCAATCCCCTCTGACTAAAGATGACACCCTGGCCCTAATTGGCCACTTGGAGACAGTGACAGTTGAAGCTGATGGCTCATTGGACAGTGTAAACCTTTCTCTGGTCATGGCATTGCTGTACTGTTTGGACGTCAGCTTCCTAGAGCAAGGAACCGAAGATAGGGAAGGTAAGATGAATAAATGCTGGATACAATTTATTGAAATATTATCACTCAACCCTCAGCAGGTATTATACTCTTACAACTCTTGCGTACACACAGTTCTGTGTAGTCATGTTCTATTGAATGTGAATACATTTATTTACTTTGCAAGTAACTCTGGGACTTTGATTTTCCTTCACATCCTTTGTACCGTTTTTGCCGGTATGGAGATTAATTGGGTCTTAAATTGTTTCTTAAAAAGAAACCTGCCGAGACCCTGCTCGGTTAAGTTTAAAGCTTTTCTGTGTTTGGTTTCTACTGTCAAAGTACAACAAATATGTAACCGTGCTTTAACTTGCCAGTGGAAAGCATTGACGTGTTGTGTTTGTCCAGATCTGCTTCAGGCCCTGCCCTTGTTGACGGAGAGGGACTACGTGCTTGCGGTGCATAACCGTTTGCTGGAAGGGCCTACCTGGAAGATTCCTGGCCTACAGGCTGTTTGTCGGCTTGCGTGGGCTCTGGTTTTGAGGGCTCTGTCCCAGCTTCCACAGGGCTCCTGTACGTCCTCCTTTTGTGGCTGACACACACGCACAGTTGTAATGTATGGATAGTATATGGGGGGGCTGTACATTGTGGCTTACTTCTTTATGTGTTTATCGCAGCCCTTGTGGAGTTCACGGAGTCAGACGAGGCTCTGGCTGACCTGGCCCTCCTGGGAGACGTCTTCCTGTTCATGAAAGATGGCATGCTGGGATGTGAAGGGTTCACCCAGGAAGAGTTCTACATCCGTCGCCTTCATACCTTAATTACAGACTTTCTGGCTCTCATGCCGATCAAGGCAAGTCATAGTGTGTTAATAACACATTTACTGATACGTTTTTAAATACATATTTTTTTAGGTTAATTTTTTATTGAAACAAGCCTGAGGACTTAAGTCCACGTTGATTCGAAGGTTTGGTGCCCACTCTAAGGTTTTCCTTCTCTGCAGGTGAAGCAGCTGCGTAACCGTGCCGATGAGGATGCCCGCTTGGTGTATATGTCCCTACAGATGGGCAGTGAGCCCCCTTCGTCGTTACGGAAAGACCTAGACCACCTCATGTTCCTGGTTAGTTTGCATTGTCTACGCACAACCTTTCACACGATAAAGCCTGCGATACTGCAAAGAGTGACTGTACAACAAGTACACCATCATGTTCTTCTTGTCAGAGGACGGAGGCAATAGAACAAGGTTCAAAGGGTTCAAGGCCCATGACAGCTGGCTGTAGTTGGCTCTTTCTGAGTTTATAATCAAGTTAAATTATGGAGTTCTCAGTTATTTTGTCATGATTAGCAGCAGCCATGTGGAAATGTTGCTTTGTAATCAATCTCTTGCTATCTTTGCCCACATTTGGTTTCCAGATCGGTGAGTTCTACAGCAAAGACCCGTTTGGTCTGGAGCTCGGTCTAGAGTTCTGGGCTCCCACAGAGTCTCTTCATCACACCAACCTGCAGGGCTCGTATCTGGGCATGGCCCTGCAAAGACCCCCGCATAAACAGGTATGAGCTGGGCTTACCAGCGTCACTAAAAACCTATTCATGACACACTATAATTGAGTTGCCGCTTAACTTGCCTATCAGCTCTTACCTGACCCCCTTTCCCATCATGCTTTGTTTATTCCTGCCCTTTAGGTGGTGCTATCCAAGTTTGTGCGTCAGATGGGAGACCTGCTCCCCTCTACCCTGGTCATCCCTTACCTGAGGATGTTGAAGGGTCTGGCCAACGGACCGCAGTGTTCCCACTACTGCTTCAGCCTGCTGAAGACCAACGGAGCCACTCATGGTAAGGCCTCGCTCGGGGGGACTGTATTAATCCTCCACTGGATACGTTTTCCCACCGCAACCTCTAGCAGCTGGAGCTGTCATAACAGTCTTAGCATTAGCTATATCAGTTTCCGTTACCGTCGTCTTCAGACTTTCACACAGTGGGGGGCGGGAAGAAAGACCAGAAAAAACGAAATTTCCATATTGCAGGTTTAAATCTAAATAAACGGGCCAATTTGAGGAATATTACTAGATTTTTCAAATTAAATGGCATGTAGTTTATCCTGGAATGACTTTATGTAGCTATGCATTTAACAACATGGGAAAGATGTGATTGTTGTATGTATTGTTTTTCTGATGATATTGTGTTCAACACCACCCAGGGGACACCATGCAGGGCATGACAGGCCGGCCGGTGTCCTGGGAACTCTTGTTCCACTCTCTGATGCTGTACTATGAGAACCTGCGGCGGGACCTACCCAGCCCGGAGGCCGCCAACCTCTACCGCCACCCGCCCACCCGCGGGATCACCCAGAGGGAGGTGGACGGGCTCACCTCCTACCTGGAGCTGCTCACCACCATCATCACCTGGGTATGGCCCGTCCTGTTCACGCCGGGCGGCCTTGTGCACTGCTTTCACTTTCGTTTTTTAAATTGCAAAAATTTGAAAATGTTCATTTGTCAACAAGAACTAGTTTGGACATTATAACAATTGCCTATTATGCTTGAATATGATTATTCCATGAATATGTTGAAACAAATACATTCAACGTCAAACTTTTCTCAAAATGTGGTACATTAGCTCTCCTTGTCAACATACTTTGTATGCAGCGCCTTGAGGTCCAACACATGCCTGTCAACTTGTTTTTGATTCCAATCCCTTCAGCTCTTTTCAATGCATTGTGTGTGTGCCTCCTTGGTCTGCTAGAGTGAGAATGCGCGGCTGGCGTTGTGTGAGCACCCCCAGTGGACGCCGGTGGTAGTGGTCCTGGGCCTGCTCCAGTGCAGCGTGCCCCCCGTCCTCAAGGGGGAGCTCCTACGCTGCCTGGCTGCCTTCGGCAAGTCTCCTGAGATCGCTGCCTCCCTCTGGCAGTCCCTGGAGTACACCCAGGTAAAGTGGTCATTGCTGTTCCTCTCTTTATTGATCAGTGGGGATAATATCAATACTCATCCTACATTCAAGGTGTTGCAGTGTTTTATTCAGTCCAATTGTCTATAGAGTACCTCATTGATATTCCTTTTGTGTTGTGCTATTGGTTATTCTTTACTTCATAATATATGTCACTATGGCAGGAACGCATTATGTACATACAGGCATCCTCATTTCATAGCAGGTGTGCGTTGGGATTGTCATTAAGTCCTTGTGATGTGCTATGGTTCTCCAGATCCTCCAGACAGTGAGAATACCTGGACAGAGACAGGCGGCTGGCATTGAGGTATGATTACGTCTGGGAACATTGTTTTACTTGGTTTGTGATATCAAATTCACCAACCAAGTGTATCATTATTTTTTTCATAGATTACAGTAAATTGCTGAATGATGTTCACAGGCTGTAGACAAGGACCTGTCAATGTAAGATGTTGACTGCATGTTAACACAACATCCTGCTGGTGAATCTCTGTGAACAGATGAGGGGCACTTCTGTGTGTTGCAGCTCTTGACTGTACTTCTCACCCACCCCAGGTGGAGCTCAACGAGATCGAGTCCAGCTGCGAGGAATACCCTCTGACCCGGGCCTTCTGCCAGCTGATCAGCACGTTGGTCGAGAGCAGCCTGCCCGTCAACCTGGGGGCGGGACTGCGGGCGCCAGGGTTCGACCCCTACCTCACTTTCCTGCGGGACGCCGTGTTCCTCCCCTTCCCCACCAGGGCCTATTGCCACGCCGCCGAGAAGGTAGCGTTCTACCTCAGTCACGTGTACGCAGTGGACAACGCATTAAAGGTCCCATGGCATGCCACCAGGCGTGGTGTGATTAGCCGCTACAGGCCGTTTTTGGAAATCTGCCCCTTATGACATCACAGGTGGGCGTGTCCAACTTAGCGGCTAATCACACCACACCGGGTGGCATGCCGTGGGACCTTTTAAGATGCCTCCTGAAGGTATCGTTGTTGGCGTGGCAGGACCCTAACCCCCTTTGCGCCCCCGCCAGTGGGAGGTGGCCGACGGCGTCCTGGAGGTGTTCCACAAGCTGCTGCGGGACTATGAGCCCCAGCCCGCCGACTTCCTCCAGGAGATGGTGGAGCTCCACGGGGAGCAGGTGCCGGCCCATAAGCCCCCGGGCCACAGCATCATGTTCCACCTGCTCAACGACTCGCCCACCCTGGCCCTCTGCCTCAGCCTGCTGGAGGAGGGGGTGCGGCAGCTGGACACCTACGCACCCTTCCCCGGTGAGAGGGAGGGAGGGAGGGGAGGAGGAGGGGAGCTGTGTGTAGCGTGTGGGGTAAAGATGGGCAAACAGATGCTGCCCTGCATGCATTAACCTTCCTCAAGATCGGATTCACATTCTGACCACCTTTGTCTGCACACAGTGTACTGACCCAGTAAGAAGGCTTGCGCCTCATTTCCCACATTAATTCACTAGCACTTAACTGCCGGGATGTTTTACACATTTAGTGGAACATCTTGGAATGTTGATTTACCTGCTGAGGCTTTTTAATCACGTTCCCATGGCTCATCTTCAAGTAGTAGTTAGTGTTTGACCTTTCCCAATGTAAGGCAGAGTAGAGCCAAACAATTTTGTATGAGCATAAAAACATTTGAAGTTTGGAGGAGTTAATCAAAATCATGCGTTTTAAATTTCTTCATCCTTCGGACCTTCTCCACCCGGCAGGCAAGAAGCACCTGGAGTCGGCGGTGCTGCACTGCCTGTGCCTGCTGGAGCTGGCCCTGCAGAAGGAGGTGGTGTTCATGGACTTGCTGCGGGAGAGCCAGGCCTCGCTGCTGGTCTCCCCTCTGGAGCAGCTCCTCCAGGGGGTCAGTCCTCAGACCCGCCGGGCCGACCACATCGTCAACATAGCCAGGTGGGAACCCCTCAGAAGCCCTCCGTGACAGTGGTCCCTGAAGCAAAGGGGTCCTGTTGTTTAAACAACACCACATGTACTTATGCGCGGCTGTGTGCGTGTCCCTGGCAGTTATCTGTACCACAGCAGCTCCAACCCGGAGGCAGCCTTCCAGAGTGCAAAGATCCTTCGTCACGTCGCCCGTTACCCCAACATCCAGATCAGGCTGGTGGGGGACTTCACCCACGACCCGGTATGCATCCAACCCTTTTGTTTAAGTGGATATGTTGAGCAGCGTATATAACTTTTGAATAAAAAAAACATTTAAAAAATGAGTCATCGTATAATAATTTGATTTTATTCGTAATGTTTGTAGGCTGTAAGTGACAAGCTCATGGCAGGCTTCGTGGAATGTCTGGACATTGATGAGGCAGAAGAGTCGGTGGAGAAGGAAGAAGGTGAGTTACCCTTCCTATTCATGCGCATCATAATTAGAATGAGTCTTTTAGAAACGTACCAGCCACTAATGGGAGCTTCCTGAATGCCAACAGGAGTATGCTCTGTAACATGACATACTGGACTCGTTTTTCTCAAATAAAAATCGGTATTTACGTTAACAACCTCCCAGACTTCCAAGCTGTTCACGTCCATCTTGAACCACGCTGATCCCTAGATACTCTCCTTCACTACTCAGAAACAGACTCGCAAAACAAGGTGGCGAGGATCCGGCACGAGATCAAGATCCACATCCTGAACCTGCTGATGACGTCGCTGGAGCTGAAGCCTCCCAACCTGGCACTGTACCTGCTGGGCTACGAGGTCAAGAAAGCCGTCTCCTCCACCAACCTGCAGGACCCAGGTCTGACACCAGCTGGCCTTTCATTTATCATTTCACGCTGAAACACGCCCTACCCCTGTGTCGCTGTGGGAGCCGCAGGGCTGACCCGCACTGTGTGTCCCCAGGTGTGCTCGGATGTCCACGGAGCTGCCTGCACGCCATCCTGAGTCTGCTGCAGCGCGGCAGCGAGAAGAGGTCCGGCCCGGTGCTCAGCCAGCAGGCCCCTCACCTAGCTGAGCTCTGCTACCAGGTACCGCCGACATAAAGAACCTCGGCACATGTGGAGCTTTGTTTGGCATCCGTCTGGAGCGGGCCTGTCGAGGATGTAGTCAAAGCGGAATATGATCATTTTTAAATTGAGGGTGATCTGTGTGCCTCTTGAAGGTGATCTACCAGCTGTGTGCCTGTTCGGACACGTCGGGGCCCACCATGCGCTACCTGAGGACCAGCCAGGACTTCCTGTTCTCTCACCTGCAGCACATGCCCTTTTCCCTGCCAAGTGAGGCCCATCATCCTCCCGGCTCCATTCACATTACCGATGTATCCTGTCGATCCGGGTCAGTTGTGTAAGACCTGTCCCTGGTTTGTCCCTCGGCCGGCTCTCTCTCTTTCTCTCTCTCTCTATCAGGCAACCAGATCGCTGCTCTCTCCCAGATGTCGTGGCTGATGAAAACGGCGGCCATCGAGCTGCGAATGACCTCCCTCAACCGCCAGCGCTCGCACACACAGCGCCTCGTGAGCCTGCTGCTGGACGACCAGCCCCCCACACAGCACACCGGTACGCCCCCACGCACGCTCCCTCGTGCACATACAGCACACTAGTACGTACACATACACAGCAAACGGGTGTGCTCATGCTCACTCTCACACGTACTCATTCAGCACACTGGTACGCACACAGCACATGGTACGTTCACACGCACGTATAACACACGCACATGTTGAGACGCACACCTACACACACAACCACCGACTTCCACAATCAGCCAGTCAATACCGTTGTCACCTGTAACCCCTTACTTTCTCCTCGTAGTTGATGGAGAGCTGGGAATGGAGGAAGAGACCAGATCAGTCTGCGGCTTCCTCCATTTCGACACAGCCTCAAAAGGTGTGCAGCACTTTGGCTCACTGCAATGATTATATTTGTAGCTTTTATTCTTTCAAACCACAGTTTATTCCTTCCCGATAACAACAACTCGTCTGTCATGGTTCCCAGTGCGCAGGAAGCTGCTGTGTGTACTGGACGCCATCGAGTTCAGCCAAGACATCCCAGACCTGCTGCAGCTCGACTTCTTTGAGCGCGCTCAGATCGAGCTGGTGATCACCAACTGTGAGCACGTCAACGAGCAGGGACACACGGTCTGCAACGTCAAGGTGAGGGATCCCTTGACAAGATGGTAGTTGTTTCGCTCTGAAGATAGAAACCAATACAATGTGACCTGTACTGATTCAATGTGTACATGTCTGTCACAGCTGTTACATCGCGTGCTGGTTGCTGAAGTGAACGCCCTTCAAGGAATGGCCGCCATTGGTCAGAGGCCACTTTTGATGGAGGTGAGTGAATAACTGCTGAGCCCCCAGCATTATCCCGCAGTCAAGCAGAGCTGCAACATAGTTTCATTATTAATTCATCTCATCTTCAAGTCAGTTTAAATGCAAATTGGCTTAAAAAACTGAACTACCAGGCATTAGTCCTGTGATACCATTGGCCAAGAAACCTTACGACTAAGTGTAACTATGGAGCTTCCTCACTTGAGACGGGCTGTACTTTTGGCTCGTTGTAAAAGTAGCCTCAGTTTACCTCCGTTTATAAGTAGCTTAAGCTACACCAGCCGCTAACTCCGTTTAGAAGTAGCTTAAGTTAAACCCGCCGCTGACTCCGTATAGAAGTAGCTTAAGCTACACCAGCCGCTGACTCTGTTTAGAAGTAGCTTAAGCTACACCAGCCGCTGACTCCGCTTAGAAGTAGCTTAAGCTACATCAGCCGCTGACTCCGTTTAGAAGTACCGGTAGCTTAAGCTACCTCAGCCGCTGACTCTGTTTAGAAGTAGCTTAAGCTACATCAGCCACTGACTCTGTTTAGAATATCTTAAGTTACACCAGTCACTGACTCCGTTTAGAAGTATCTTAAGCTACACCCGCCCCTGACTCAGTTTCCCGCGCTGCACCCAGGAGGTGAACTCCATCCTGCAGCAGGTGGTGGAGAGGAACCACGTGCGCCGCAGCCTGAACGCCAAGCGCCACGCCCTGCAGTCCTGGAGGGGCCTGGTGGAGACGCTGCTGACCGCCTGCCCCGCCGACCTCATACCGCCGGACGACCGGCAGCTCATCATCAGAGACCTGCTGCTGGACCTGCACGACAAGGCACGCAGCGGGCCTGTTGGGGGGGGGCAGGGGGGCGGGCAGAGGAGGGGGGGGACGGTGGGATGGGTGATGGGTTCAGGAGGAGGTGGGATGGGTGATGGCTTCAGGAGGAGGTGGGATGGGTGATGGGTTCAGGAGGAGGTGGGATGGGTGATGGGTTCAGGAGGAGGTGGGATGAGTGATGGGTTCAGGAGGAGGTGGGATGGGTGATGGGTTCAGGAGGAGGTGGGATGAGTGATGGGTTCAGGAGGAGGTGGGATGGGTGATGGGTTCAGGAGGAGGTGGGATGAGTGATGGGTGATGGGTTCAGGAGGAGGTGGGATGAGTGATGGGTTCAGGAGGAGGTGGGATGAGTGATGGGGGATGGGTGATGGGTGATGGCTTCAGGAGGAGGTGGGATGGGGGATGGCTTCAGGAGGAGGTGGGATGGGGGATGGCTTCAGGAGGAGGTGGGATGGGGGATGGCTTCAGGAGGAGGTGGGATGGGGGATGGCTTCAGGAGGAGGTGGGATGAGTGATGGGGGATGGGTGATGGGTTCAGGAGGAGGTGGGATGGGGGATGGCTTCAGGAGGAGGTGGGATGGGTGATGGGTTCAGGAGGAGGTGGGATGGTGGGATGAGGGATACTTCAGGAGGAGGTTTGGGGGCATTTAGGGGGGAGGTGGAGGTATTTCTGAACCTGGTGAACTAAATGGTGTCAATATGAATGCAGTCAGAAATGCTCATTAATTTTTCTTCATAGATACAGTATCCAACAACCACTGAAGGAACGATGGAGCGTACAGAAACAAGCTAATGAGCCGCTTCTAGAAACCATAGCTTGCGTATGAATGTGTTTGTGCAGAAGGTGATCTGACCCCCCTCCCCCCCCCATGCTCTCCAGGTGTTATCGGAGGACGCTGCAGGAGAGCTGATGCCCATCGTGGCGGGGGCGGTCTTCACGCTGGCGGCCCAGCTCAGCCAGTCCATCCTGTCGGAGCAGCAGCAGGGGGTGGGGCTGGACGGGGACGGGTCCTCGGGCTTCGCCTCCATCGCCAACTCCGCCCTGCACCTCATCCTCCGCAAGATGCTCGACTTCATCCTCTGCACGGGTCAGGAACCTTCTGCTGTTGTTTGTCCAGAAAAGAAATCAACAATCACAACATCAGCACGTTTCTATCTGTCACCTAAAAGACAACCCTTAGTTACCTGTCATGTCTAGCTTTTTGATGTTATATATTTTTTTTTTTAATCTAAACAATTATATAAAAAAAATCAAATTTCATTCCCCTTTTTTGATATTAAACTCTAATATTATTGTTGATTCAGTAAGAAGGGCAATCATAAGCGATTAGCAGCAATACTGCCGAGTGTGAATCCAGAGGCGTGTGACTACCCGGCGGTCTACTTGGCGGTCTCCTTACCACCTCTCCCTCCCCCTTCAGGCGGGGGGTTCCAGCGCCTGCGAGCCCACCTGTATGGCGCTCTGCTCTACTACCTCCAGATGGCCCAGAAGCCAGAGGAGCCCGACACGCTACAGACAGGTACAGTAGAGTAGACACTCTTCAGCAGTTTCAAACCATGTCTCAGGTAAAGGCAAATAACAATGGAAAAATAACGACCAACATTATAACTAACCTTCCTCTGCTCCTATGTGTCCATAATAGTGGCAGTCATTGTGATGTTTAGATGTACAAGCCCTATAGACTTTCTTTTTTTGGGGGAAAAATTGCTTAGAAAAAATATATTGAAAAGCAATGAATGATTTGCAATCCATGCCCTTTTTAAATCAATGATTGAAGCTTGTTAAGAGACGGTCTGACCTTTGACCCCTGCTGACCTCACCGCTCTCTCTCCCTCCACCAGGGAAGTCCATGTGGGAGCGCCTGACCGCCCCAGAGGACAGCTTCTCCAAGCTGCAGAGGGAGAACCTGTCCATCATCGAGAGCTACGGCACCGCCCTGATGGAGGTGGTGTGCCGGGACGCCTGCGACGGGCACGAGATAGGCCGGGTATGAGCCCCACCCACCATTCCCACCCAGCAGCCTCACATACCCTGCAGCGACGCCCCTCATTGGTCCTTGCTGGGGTTGATGGGAAGTCCCAGTCCCAGAGATAATTATTTTAATAATAATAACGCATTTAACTATGAAGTGCTTTCCTCCATACTCAAAGACCCTTTACATGATAAGACATCAAATACAGAATTAATAAACAACGAGCGCCATATCAATAAATGGTCATGAAAACCTTTTAATAGCATCTAGATGAAGGGAGAGGGTGTAAGAGTCTTTGGGGGGATTTTGTGCTGGACGAATGGGGCTGGCTCAATCAGTGCTGGGTCACGTGTGGATCAACATATATTTTTATAATTCAATCTTATCCATCAAGTTTTGAACGCTGCGTACCCAAACCACACCGGGCTTTATACAGAATGGTCCAGCGGGCCCGGGCCTCATGTCTCTGCTCGCTGCTCCCCGTTAGATGCTGGCCCTGGCGGTGCTGGACCGCATCCTGTCCATCGACCGGCAGAGCCAGTGGCTGCTGTACCTGTGCAACAGCGGCTACCTGAGGGTGCTGGTGGAGAGCCTGCGGCAGGACGACGGGGCGCTGCAGGGCCTGCTCACGCCCCAGCCGCCGCTCCTCAAGCCCCTCTACATCTACGAGAGCAAGATGGTGAGGCTGAGCACGCACACGCTCAGTCCCCCCGCATGCAGGCACTCACACGCACTCACACGCATGCGCTTAATTGTCTTGTCTTGGAAACGGCGTGTTCCAAACAAGTTGATTTGAGTGGACCTTTCAGAATATTGGCAGACCCGTGCAATGAACTGATCACCAGCCAGAGTGTGAGTGTGTGAGTGTGTGAGTGTGTGTGTGTGTGAGTGTGTGTGTGTGTGTGTGTGTGTGTGTGTGTGTGTGTGTGTGTGTGTGTGTGTGTGTGTGTGTGTGTGTGTGTGTGTGTGTGTGTGTGTGTGTGTGTGTGTGTGTGTGTGTGTGTGTGTGTGTGAACCGTGTCCAATAGCCACAGTGAGCTATGCTAAATTCAAGAGATACGTCTTGGACCCTAAAAGTGTCTGTGTGTGTGCAGGCCTTGCTGACTCGCGTGGCCAAGACGAGCGAGGGTGCGGTGGAGCTGCTGCGCTGCGGCCTGGTGGCCCAGCTGATGGAGTGCCAGGTGTACGACATGCTCCCGGACAGCGACGCACACAGGTCAGGGGACGGCGCTCACACACCTGTGCTCCTGGCACTCAGACCACGTGCATGTGTCCCTCTGCTGTATAGACTCCATGGAGAGGCTTGCACTGATCCTCATCTCTAGAAAGCTTTACATAAATCTGTTGAAGGTGTGCAGGTGATATTGAAGCGCTGTAGATTGAGAGTAATTAGTTTGAAATGGCCGAGCCATTCTGGCCCCCAGGCCATCTCTTTCACGATGGTCTTTGGGGAAGTCATATTGTCTGTCAGTCACAGGTTGTTTGTTTCACAACATTACGTTCTGCTCTCAGATCCAACCTGAAGCACCTTTTTAACGACGCGTGTCCATTTCTGTTCAATTGTAACTGACATTTAGCGAGGCATTTCAGTTGAACTGTGTCTGAAACAAGGCTCTCTCTGTATGCCAGGGTCATGAGGGACCCGTCAGGGTTCATCCCTAGCCCGCTGGACCGCTACCGCCAGATTCTTCTGCCCGCACTCAGGCTGTTCCAGATCATCCTGACGTCCACCACCATGAACCACCAGCAGGGGGCACCACAGGTATGCAGAGACACAGCTCATAAGGTCATAATGTATCCCTGGAACAAATACCTATGCATGATTTTACCTTTTATAAATAATAACCTTTTGGTGCAAAATGTAATGACATTCATTAAATGTCGTTTGTGCTATTTACACCTGCAAAAAAAACATTTGTTACCTAAGGGGAGAGCTCTTTAAACAACAATTTGCTAAATGTGCATGTTTGTGTTTGTGTGTGTGTGTGCAGGTCCTTCAGTGGCTGATCGTCCACGCAGACACCATCCAGTCTCTGCTGCGCTGTCAGGAGCTCAGCATGGGGGCCTTGCAGGAGCTCTCTCTGCTCACAGGCATCATCAGCAAGACGGCCCTACCAGGTACCTGCTGCAGTCAGCATCCCACTGATCCGCCGCTCTGCCTTCACCTGGGGCCGGACAGATGACTGGAGACTGTGGCTTCATGTCTTACTTTTCTTTTTCATCCCATTTTCAATGGTCTCCATTTAATAATAATAATAATAATACATTTAATTTAGAGGCGCCTTTCAAGACACCCAAGGTCACCTTACAGAGCATATAGTCATCATTCAAAACTATGTAAAACAGACTAGGAATAAAAGGAAAACAGAGGTTAAACATGAAGAATAATAATAATTAGTAACACTCAAAGACGCCGTGCATAATAAATATTGGCGAGGAAAACAAGGTTTACTATTATGGCTACGATGACCAAACAGGCGGTGGTTGTACTGTTGTGATGACGTTAGCTTGTGTGTGTTCCAGGAGTCCTCAAGCTGAGCGGGGAGGTCCACAGCGCTGTGGTGATGGAGTTCCAGGGTCACATCAACAGGTTCCAGGTGGGTTTCTGCCCCTGCTCGTGCTGAATTGCCAGTATAGTTAAAAATGCTCGTCCCTCCGGACCTCAGATTCAATGCTAATGCACGTAAACATCCACACTACTCCAGAACCATGGTGTGTGTGGGGGGGTGGGGGGGTGCGTGTTGATGAATGTTGTGTTGTGTGTTGTCTTATTTGTCCATATGCCTATCTGTTTGTTGCATAAATCATAAAATAAAAAATGTATCACAAAAAACAACAAAGGGCCCACCTGACCCTCTGTGGTCCCGGTGTGCAGCGCTCAGAGCCGTCATTAACCCGTGTCTCCGCAGCGCATGTGCCTGTCTCTGCTGGGCCGGCTGGCCGGGGGCGAGCGGGAGAGGCTGCTGAAGCAGGCGGAGGCGGCGGCCCCCGGAGACCCCGCGGAGAGGAGGGAGGAGATGGAGGTGGCCATGCAGCAGGTCAGAGGGGAGGAGCCCCAGGGGGCAGGGGCCGGCTCTGGGAGGGTTGAGAGGATGCAAGAGGGTCGGTCGTGGCGTGCCTGCTCGTGTTCATAGGGAGCGGCCTTGTTGCCGAGGGGTCATGCAGGCTGTTCCTTCCTGAAGACCTTCCTAGATGACATTTGGAGCGTACTCAATGTGGTGTTGGGGTGATAGAGAGAAGGCTCAACCAGTTACTGGAAGACATTTGCATATTTATTTTATTTAAGCTTTATTTATTCATGGTAGGCCATTGGGAGCAGGCTCTTTTTTCCTGATGTAACATACAAAAATATAAATGAAAAATGGATAAATAAATGGATAAATGGGGCAATAAGAAAGCGATTTAAATCAAGAGCAATCCTTATTTAATGCAACTTTAATCTCCCCATGAATGTCTCAATTGAGATGTTGAATATCCATAAAAACATGCATAAAGTACAAAGCCTGGTGTAATAAAACTAAATTTAATGACTGTAAGGAACACCGTTCATCTTGGACCCATTTGGTATGGTCACCAGCTCTCCCGATGTGCAGTGTACATAGTACCAAGTGTGTACATAGTTCACCCTTGGTAAGGGCCCCAGCTCTCCAGTTCCTCACTGCGGTCGCTGAGCTCACGGTGCCGCTCTGTATTCACAGGTGTGTGCCAACATCATGGAGTACTGCCAGACCCTGCTGCTGCAGAGCTCGGCGCAGGCCCAGTTCACCATCTGCCTCTTCAGCCCGTCTGGCAGCGAGCCGGCTGGCAGGGACGGAGCGCGAGCAGGTCAGCCTCAAGGAGGGCCGTCAGGGGGCCAGAGGGAGGGCGGGGGAGGCAGGGGTCACCAGCACGGGGCCTTGGAAGGAGTGCTACAGTCATGAAGCAAGGGACCGTTACATAGCTGTTATAAATACTATGTCTTCCACGACGAGTACATCAATCATGTGATTATTTTAGGGCAGCAACGGATATTTTATATTTCAGTCAAAGGGATTGATTATCAGATCCCATGTCTACCCCTTACCCCTTCCCCTTACCCCTCCCCCTTGTTTTGAAGGGGTACCCTTACCCCTTCAAAACAAGGGGGAGGGGTAAGGGGTAGAAATGGGATTGGGCCTAAATGAATTCAGATTCCCTTCATCTCTCGCTGGCTCTCCGGTGCTCCCACCGTCCATTGATCCCGGGTTGTCTTTCTGGGACAGACCTCTCGTCCACGCTGCCAGCAGCCGCCTCCTCGCGGGTGCCCAGCCTGGGCCTGGTGCTGTACCTGCTGAAGAGCAGCGCTGCCGACTTCTCCCGCTTCCACCAGAGCCACCGCCAGAGCCTCAGCAAGCTGCAGGGCCTGGCCCAGCTGCCCCCCGAGGAGCTGAAGGAGGTGAGCCGGACAAATGACCGAGGGTCAGAGATCCTGAAACGAGGCATACGGCATATTGTTGTCCATGGTGATGCTGAACAGCATTGTGTGTGTATGTGCTTGCGCTCTGCAGCTGTGCCAGGGGCTAGTGTCAGGCCCTGGAGGCGTGGACAAGATCTCATCGGTCCAGAGGAGCCTGCTCGCCAAGAGGCGCCTGGTCCAGCTCATCAACAACCGAGCTAAGCTGCTGGCCCTCTGCTCCTGTATCCTTCATCGCACTCTGCCTAGCACCCAGGCTGTGGGTCCACTGCCAACCACGGGCTGGGGCCACACTCTGAGCCAGGACTCTAGGGCCAGACTCGGTCCTCGTCTCCATTATGAAATGTAGTTCAACATGACGTTTCTTCCTCTTGAGACAGATGTTCCCCCCCCCTTCTGTTCCGGATGCTAATGTGCGGTTATTAGGTCTACAGTTTACTGCTTCAGCACCTGTGAACGACTGCTGAAGCATGTCGCAAATTCAAATAATTTCAGGGTCGCTTGAAGTTTGAGCTGTCAATCCAACCGTTGCAACACCTTGACTTGGGTTCGCTCAGATGTCATTGAAACCTGCCTATTTGTGTTGTGGCGCCACCTAGAGTACTACCTGATGTACTGCACCCCGTCGGACCCCAAGAATGCCCTGTTGCCTGGAGCGAGCTCATTCAGATCTCGCTTTGCCGATGGTAAGAAGAGTCTAGAGTCAGTCTAGAGAAAGATCAAAGCTTTACATTTACCGTAGTCTTATGGAAAATACAGGGCTCTACTTCAAAGTTTCCTTGGAATTATTAGATCACCGTGCTAGTGTGTGATTATCTTCACCTTCATTTGTTGTTGTAGACTCCTTGCAAGGAAGTGGGCGTGGCCTGGGTTTGTCCAGAGTCAGCCAGCAGGATCTCGATCAGGTAGGAAGAAAAAGGGTGATGTGTGTGTAGTGGTTTATGTTGATGTGTGTGACGGTTGATGATGCGTGTGGTGGTTGATGGTGTGTGGTGGTTGATAATGTGTGTGGTGGTTGATGGTGTGTGGTGGTTGATAATGTGTATGTGTGTGGTTGAAGTGTGATGGTTGATGGTGTGTGTGTGTGTGTGGTGGTTGATAATGTGTGTGTGTGTGATGGTTGATGGTGTGTGTGTGGTGGTTGATGATGGTGTGTGGTGGTTGATAATGTGTGTGTGTGGTTGATGTGTGATGGTTGATGGTGTTTGTGTGTGGTGGTTCATAATGTGTGTGGTGGTTGATAATGTGTGTGTGGTGGTTGATAATGTGTGTGTGGTTGATGGTGTGTGTGTTGCTCTGGGGTCCAGCTCCAGGCGGACATGGCAGCGGGCTTCGGGGAGGCTCTCCAGAGGAAGCTGCTGGAGGTGGAGGGTCTGTACGGGGAGGTCCGCTCCCGCTACACCTTCATCCAGGCCCTGGTCCGAAGGATCCGCGGCCTCCTCCGACGCACCAAGAGCTGAGGTCTCTGGGGGGATAGGCGCACACTGACGGACACTGAGACCACCGCTCGGCTCTTTATTCAACACGCTCTCTGAAGCGCAGAGGAACCACACCCGCCTACACCAGTGGAGGCACGACTGCCATGGAGCGTTTTTCTGGCGCTGAGCAACAACCTTTGAACCTGTGCTCTTTAGTATTATATCATGCATCTTATGTGTGTGTGGGATTCCAGACGAGATAATTAAATGACTTGATGTGATTAAGTGCTATGCAGCTTGCACGTATCAAGCATGCGTATGAAAAATAACTAACTGAACAGAGTTGACGTTTAACTTGACGTGCGACCATTTGTTATCGCTTCTGGTATGATTGCTATTGTGGTTTATATATTTGTGTATTTTTCTTTCTTTTGGAAATAAACTTTAAAATGGATTAACTGCTTGTGCTTGTGTACACATACCCGAAAGCAATCTAATCACATTCTCAATTTCTTCCGTCCTTCCTGTCTGTGCCTAACTACCCGTCTACCTGCACGTATTCCAGAAAGCTAGGCACACCTATGCTAAAGCTAGCAAGCTAGTAGGGGACTGGGTATGGTGGGAGGCCTGGAGGGGGGATTCTTTCAAAATCATGCTTACTCTGGCTGGTTTCTGCAAACAGCCTACACTAGCTTTAAGTAGGAACTATGACCTGTAGTTATTAGACATGGCCAAAAATCATCAATACAATTCTTAATTGTCTTCAATGTTCTTGTTTGTAAATGTTCTGAAATGGCATTTGCCTTTCATCGAATAAAAAACGAATGGGTTTATTTCCATAGAATTACAACCATGAATTCCATTCCCTTAAGCTGATATCCATGCTGCTTTCTCTCTCAAAAGTGTGTGTGTGTGTGTGTGTGTGTGTGTGTGTGTGTGTGTGTGTGTGTGTGTGTGTGTGAGATTGGTGCATTGGGGGCCTGTGGCTTACAGTGGCTGTCATCACTCAGAGGGATGGGGGCCCCCTGGGCCTGAGAGGACGGCTGAATGACGTTCCCGTGTAGAAGCTGTTCTGGGCTATGAGTTGCATGCTAATGAAGGCAGCTCAGCTCCCAGGAGAGTGGGTAAAGGCATCAGAACCTAGCTGGTGAAAGATAATGCTAGTCATGACAAGTGAGTGTCGCTTGTGGTTGCTCCGTGAAAGTAATCCTTTTAAATGAGCCGGTTAAGCAATGGGTTGACCATTAATAGTTTCTCTTCTTTTAATTTTTTTTTTACAAGGTACACTTCATAGACAGTAAAGTGCATACATTTTCAAACCTTTAGGGGGGGAAGTAAAGGACTGTGTACATAAAAAAAGATGGCTAAACTAAAACGTGTTTTATTTTATATTCAGCTTTCACATCCAGGGTACTTTGTGCTCTGATTTCCTTCTGGACCGCGGGGGGACCATCAGGTACGGCTCGCAGACCTCCACCAGTGAACACAGGGTGGAAATGTGGTCATAGGAACAGGTTACGCAACACACACTGACACTGAGCGTTTAACATTTACCTCGTCTCCATGACTTCCCCTGCTTTCTATCGGCAATACTTAGGATGGCGGATTGTAGTCGGTAAGTGAGGAAGTGAGGAACCTAGCTGGATTGGCAGAGTGAGGAACTGCGCTTGTGCTACTCATATTAAACGACCATGCTCGGTATCGTCTATAAATTACTTTAAATAATACAATTAATTACAGCATTTACACTCTGGATACACTAAGTCAATACCCTAAACTCTCTGATTGTGCTGCACGACGGAATCAAAGCGTACTTTGACCTTCATCCTATGCGTATCTAGTACAGAAACTCTAATACTTATGTACCCCAATACCCATCTCACCAGACGCTCCCGTCTGCTGGAGTGAAGACAAACTGTTTGTTCTTCAGATGTTAACCGTTTGGGGGGAGAGAGGATCGCCGTGTTCTATTTGAATCAGCAATACCCATCTGCATGTGTACTTCCGTAGTACGACAAGGACCAGCAGACCAGCAGACCAGCAGACCTCTTGATGGTTGTTCTACCAAAAACGTTGTTCCAACGCCCAAATTAACAGTCTCCATAATCAGTTTCATACAAATTAAAGTTGTTTTCTAAATTCAATGAGCGGGATTACTAAATTACGCTTTGAAAAGTATAATCCTATTAACTACAAGGCCAGCCAATAGGTAACGGAATATCCCTTGAGTTGTAATATACTGAGTCGGTGCAGTTCTTTAGTTTTCCAGAGTATGATGATAACAATGTTAATATTGTGATCTCTAGCTCTATGATTGGAGAACTCCGTCAAGCCTGGGAACACACTCTCATTGAATGTTGGGAGACAACACATCTGTTCATTTTGTCCAAAGAAAGAGGAAACTTTATCCCTCTACTGATCGAGGCAGCCAAGTTGGCTCCATCAGCAGAACACAGCTTCTCAAGAGCGCCAGCAAGAAGCTCAGTGTGTGACCACAATTTCACAGCTTTCTGTAGTCACACGTCCGTATGTGAAGTTGCAAGTCTCTCGCTGCAGCCGATCCTAGCATTGATGTACCAGGTAATGTCTTCTCCTACGTTTCAGCACTTATACAGTGTTGATTGGTTATGAAATCCAAGTGGAGGTTGAGGTTGGGGGAGTATCCAGCACTGATATTCTCTATGGTCTCTGAATACGGGTCCCGGTACTGAGTTCATACTCTTTTATGTCCTTGGCGATCCAGCATCCTAGTTCATTTTCGTGCGATCCCAGTCGATCCGGATCGACCCGTCAGCTACGAACTCTCGTTGCCGGTGGATTCCTGTGTGATGCTGTCGTCCATGCTGGTCCCGTTCCCGTCGGACGGCGGTCGTTCCGGCATCTCTCCGGTCACCGCCAGCCGCATGACCCGGAGCCAGCGCTGCTTCAGCTCCTCCGACTCAGCGGCGAAGCTGTGGACGGATTTGGACTGGGAGAGACGGAAGCTGGCCGGAGGGTCGGTGGGCCGGGGGCTGTCCTCCACGCAGTAGCCCAGCAGGGGGATGGTGCACTGGGCTTTCACGTCCTGCGGGTCAGGGTCAGGGAGAACATGAACACACAGCTACTCACGGTAGCCTTGGTGATGCAGTGTAAGCAGGGATCTGTCGTTTGGCTATAAACAGCGAACACAAACTGGTACAAGAGTAAACAGTAAAAAGCGGTCTGTAAAGGTTTCAAATTGACAACGTGTAGACTCCCAAAATGGTGGATCAGAGCTTAGTTGACAGCTGGATCCAGCAGTCCTGCTGCGCTAAAGCAGAACTTCTTGGCGGGAATGGAAACCAGCCAATGAGAGAGGTTATACCTTGTTCCCTGTTTCTTGAGTGTTTTCTAGAGATATTGTACCAAAGCGCTACTCCGACCAACCGACCAGCAACACGGTTGCTTGAAACAAATATAAAGCAAAACAAGTTGAAACGCCTGTTTTCTGATTGGAGGAATTTTAGATTTGATTAGTAATCTAAAGGCTTATTGTTGGACTAGTGATTGGGTGAACGCTGAAAAGTAAAGTAAATAAACAGGTGCTTCACTTCGACTTTAAAATAAAGAACATTTCCAGATACCCGATAGATAACAAAACGGGTAACATGAGTCCACGCTATCAGTGTGTGTGGTGGCGTCATCACCTGCGGAGCTCCGTAGAGATAGAGCACCAGACACTCCTTCTCGGGGAGGACACCCCACACCTTCTGCCAGGGCTTGGTCTTCTCACTGTACTGCAGGAAGCCGCACATGATGCTGCTTCCTGTAAACTGGCCTGCCTCGATCTGCACACGGATCACAAGCAAAGAGTTACCATAAGCCAACGACAGACAAACTCAGCCTGACTGGTAGCCTTTCCCAGACCGCGGTTCAAGGTGAGAGACCTTTATGTGATCTAGTCTGGGTCCTTTCCCCTGTAAGCCAGACCCAGCCTTGCTTACGGACTCTTTGTGTGTGTTCTAGTTAAAGGTTGAATGTCCATGTGTGTGTGCATGCACTACTGTGTGTGTGTGTGTGTGTGTGTGTTAGTGCGCGCGTGCGTGCGTGTGTGTGTGATTTAGCTGACATGCTTTGAGATAGGTTTTGTTGCATGTATGTGTTTGTGTGTGTGGTGTGTGTGTGTGTGTGTGTGTGTGCACTTGCATGCATGTATGTGAGTGTGTGCGTGTGCATGCCTGTGTGTGTGTTTATGTGTATGTGTGTTTGCCTGTAGGCATACACACCCATGTGTGAATGTGTGCATGCCTGTGTGTGTGTGTGTGTGTGTGTGTGTGCATGCCTGTGTGTGTGTGTGTGTGTGTGTGTGTGTGTGTGTGTGTGTGTGTGTGTGTGTGTGTGTGTGTGTGTGTGCGTGTGTGAATGTGTGTTTCCGTGTGTCTCACCTCCAGGATGCCCTTCTTCTTGCCCTCGGCCGGCTCCTCTCCGGTCAGGATGGAGAAGCAGTCCCTGCACACCTTGTTCACCTTGTTGTTGTCGTACTGCAGAGCCACCTTGTTGTCTGAACACTTCCAGCACACCACCTGCACACCGGACCACAGAAAACCACCGGGTTTGATCGAAGCACTTTGTGCATCAAATCACATGGTCAACCCTGGGCTTGTCCATGTTTTTTTTTTTTCATTCATTTTATAAACAATACAACTTAGCCTTTGACTTTTCAGGGCATAGTAAAACACCCAGAGTGCAATACAATCAAGGTAGTCAGACCCACAGCATCATCTGTGCTTCATCAGACCTCGGATTTATTGTTGTAATTATGGGTCGGCTTTAAAGATAATGGGCCCTATCTTGCATCCGGCGCAATTGACTTTCTCACTGGCGCATGTGTCGTTGCTAGTTTGCAACTGGCGCAGAGCGTTCTTTTCCCTCCTGCGCCACTCGTCGGTAAATTAGGGAATGATCTTGCACCCCAAGGGGCGGTTCGGTGAAAGGAGGAGGCTTGTTCTGGCGCAAATGTTCCCTGGCGCTATTTTGCAGTTTCAGAAACCACTTGCGCCACAAACCAGGAAATACCTGGTTTAAAGTCAGTGGCGCGTAGTTCAGATGCTATTTTAAGGGCGCATGCATAATGTTGCTTGTGCACCTCGCGCATACACTCTGCTTCTCTCATCTACCTAGCCACACATTCTTGGTGAATTATTTGGGAAAGAACAGCTGATACATCGGTAATAAGTTGTACTTTAAATCAATGCATCTGCAAACACCGTAAAGCAAACACATATTTTCTTGACACAGACATCGTGTACATGCCCATAACTTTTAGGATTGATGAGTATTTGATCGTGAGAGTGTTAAAAGGAATGAATGAATGCGGGCGCGCGTGTGTGCGTCCATCACACACGCAAACTAAACGCGTAACGCATAATACAGTCCATGGCAATGTATATTAACGGGGGGACACATGCATACTAGGAACACAAGTCGATAACGATAATGCATACAATACTGATAAGAAACAATGTTTATAATGTATTGCGTACATCATTAAAAAGAACCAGTTGCCGCATATCATATGTGTGTTAAGTTTTCTTTGCCGAAATGTATTTGATTCTTTCTGAAGTTTTGGCAGAAAACCTTTTTCCATGTGTGAATCAGGCCATATTATTTGGCCATAAACTGAGCCATTTGAAGTTTGTAATGCATGTGCATCCGTCTCATCGGAGACTGCAGACGCGCTGTCAAAATATCAACTCGTCAGAGTTGCACTCATGGCTCTTAAAGGGGATGGGAGCTGGCACTCTCATTGGTTTTTTCGCACCGGTAAACTATCGGCATCGCCGTAGAACCGCCCACAAAGCTACTTGCGCTTGGCGCTTCTCACTTGCATTTCAGACCGTTAAAATAAGGCCCAATGAAAGAGAAAACCTCCTTGTTCCTATTTAGGTTGTGTGTATAGCACATTGCTCAATGTCATGGTAACTAGCGAGTCAGCCCTGTTACAGGAGATATTGATCTGAGCAGTATGGCCGCAGCTTCTCCTTCCAGAGTGACGGGACTCACATAGCCACAGGCCCGGCAGTGGTGCCTCCGTCTGGTCAGGGCGTTGAAGGACTCCTTGCACTTCATGCACATGGTCACCTCGTTGTCCCGGATCCAGCGGGGCGCCCGCTTCCCCAGCTCTGCTGTCTGTGGGAGGAGTGACAACAGGTCAGTACCCTCGCAGTGGGGGGGGGGGCGGATGGGGGAGACACAGGGTCAGTAGAACTCACCGATACCTCCTCCACCTCCTTGGATGCAGACTTAAACGACTCGTTCTTCTGCTGGAAGACAGCGATGGTCTCCTGTAATGCCTGAAGCACACGTAGGAGAAAGCCATGAGTCTTCGGCTGCGTGAGGTATCAGAGGTCTTTAACCCGTTAAACGTTAGTTTGCATTACCTTTATCCACCCCGCCTTGTCTTGCTCTGAGCTGTGGAATAAGAACAGTGCAATGTTAAATGTTGGGACTTTGTTGCGATTGCTCGTTTTTCCAACTATCTTGGAGAAACGAAAAAAGTCAAATAAATCAGAATAAATTTCCGGTCTCGGCAAAGCCAAATTCTAAGTGGAATAGGAATGTGTTATAGGTGGAATAGGGATGTGTTATAGGTGGAATAGGGATGTGTTATAGGTGGAATAGGGATGTGTTCTAAGTGGAATAGGGATGTGTTCCTTGTGGAATAGGGATGTGTTCTTAGTGGAATAGGGATGTGTTATAGGCGGAATAGGGATGTGTTATAGGTGGAATAGGGATGTGTTCTTAGTGGAATAGGGATGTGTTCTTAGTGGAATAGGGATGTGTTATAGGTGGAATAGAGATGTGTTTTAAGTGGATAAGGGATCAGTCGTTTTTAAGATATGTTCAGTTCAAACTGATAATTCTTCCAGACTAAAGTATGAACACCAGTGGTAGCTCTAGCTGGGGGAGCCCTGCGCCCCTCCGGCCAGCCTCCCCTGGAGGTATGTCTCACCTGGCCTGGAGCTCCAGCATCCTCTCCTTCCCAGACACCTGGAAGGTGTGAGGGTAGTCCTCGTTGGAGGTCTCCAGGACCTTCATGCCGTCCATGCCGATGCGGGTCCTCAAGGTGTACTTGGGGCCTCCCAGGCTGAACTTGGGCACGCAGTACAGCAGCATGTTGTTGAGCTAGGAGAAGACCATGAATCAGTTGAATCTCTCATGTCCTATCAGGTACTAAGCAGTGTGCAACACTTAGGTTCTTTGAATACAATGGTAACCATACTTCAACACAGTCGGCTGCATGGATACATATTGTTCAAACCTTTGAACATTTAGATATAGATATCACGAAATTAATCATGTTGAATCTTTTTTTTTTTTTTACTGATATTGATTTTGTCGGAAACAATACATTCCATCATGTAGGTTTTTATTGTTAAAAGGTTTGTAGCAGCCTCATAGGAATGATCACCTTTAATATCAGTTTATTTTCAGTGAATGTGTAAATGTTGTCCTAAAGACGCATATGCATAACTCCCATGAATGCCTTCATTCCATTGAGTTGTGCGCTGCTGCCACGTCGCCATATCACCATGTCCACCGGCTGTGAATGTGAGTAATGCCTGGGTCTCTCACCAGGAAGAGGTATCTCTCCATGGCAGACGTGTTCCTGGCCGCCAGCTTCAGAATGTGGCCCTCCTTGATGAACTCGTTGGAGGCGTTGACAATGTCCTCTTCCTCTCCCAGCATCTCATAGATCTCCAGCAGCTTCTTCAGATTGTCCTGACATGACATTGAGAGTTGATTAGTTAATTGCTTAACATGCTAGTTTCATAATAGTGCAATGAGAATATTATGTGTGATTTGGCTGAACAAGCGTGTATAGACGTTTTAATGGCTATGAGGGTTCATTTCCATTAATTTCCGTTCATCGGTAATTGTGTCAACTTACTGATTTTCGAATAGCACTGTTGGAGTGGGTGGCTGCCGTGGCAATGATCTCTAGTGATTCTGCGCAGACAGGGACAGAAAAAGGGTGTTGATAAAGAGTTTCAGACCTATAAGCATCCCCACCGGTCTCCTCCTGAGCCCGCGTCCGGCCCGACGGCCGCGCGGAGCGGCGGGCCGGCGTGTTCTCTTACTTTCTGCGTCTCTGCGGTCCAGGTGGTCCGGGGGAAGCTTCTTCAGGTAGTCCTTCAGCAGCATCTCGTACCGGGGGACCCTCTGGACCGGCTCCAGCATGTGGTGCTGCAACGTCAGCGACCCGCACACCTCCTGGCACTGCCCAGCCCAAAACAAGGACAGAAAACAACAACAAATGTATCAGTGCATTGGTTGTATAAACGCTCTCGGCCTGGAACCATGTCCTTCCAATGGACATGAACGTGACACGGCCCGCACAGATATAGATCTTACATCGTTGTGCTTCTTGAACCGGTTGAACGAACCGGGAACATCTTATCAAAACGTGGACATGATAAGCCGAACCAACATGAACCAACATGGCCCTCGAGTCATACCCTGGTCCCTCATCTGCCTGGTTCATTCCTGGACCCTCTACTGTCAGTGTGCGGTGTGCGTTCTGGTGCCTACTGGCTGCCCTGTATCAGCCAGGTCGGTCGGATGGATGAGGCGTGATCTCCCCCACTGACTCAGTTCATATTCTATTCTTCGACCTGAATGAGACTGAATGCGTCTGACTAACCTGGATCTCCTGGATGATGGATTTGAACTGCGGCGAGCGGTCGCTCCACTGTTTCAGCAGCTCCATGGCCTGGTCGAAGTTCTTCACGTACTCGGCGTACATCTTCAGGAAGGGCGTGAGCTTCAGCAGGATGTCTCCGATGCGAGGTGTCGACTCCCTGCAGGGAAGAGAGGGGGGTTGTTTTTAGCATTTTTGTGTGATGCGATTGCTAACTTCAACTAACCCTAGTTCCTTAATAGTGTTCTGCAGAAACACTATTCTACTTTGAGTAGTGAATAAATACATCTCCAATGCTTTTTAAAAATCAAGTCAATCTGTTTTCAATCTGTGTTTCTCCAATGCAAATGTCTTATGAAAGCAGAACATGTATTTTATTAAGATTTAATGTGTTTGATACGTCTTTTTTAATCCCATTTTGCTAATGGAGGGGTCCTCTGGCTCAGATTCCTGCCTCAGACCAGGGTGTATGTGGGCTCACCATTCCCCCATGCGTCTCTCCAGGTCTGGGAGGAGGAACTGGCTGTGGAAGGTGTGGACGGAGGAGATGTTGGAGAAGATGTTCTTCACCACCTCCCCGGGGAACGTCCCTTTACCTGCCTCCTCCATGAGCTTTGCACTGAATACCTAGAGAGCAGAACAACACGTATCAATGATTGGATATTCATGTGCACATACATATATCGGGGGCGGTGGTTACACTATATATATGTGGATATCCATACACACATACACATAGTATACATATTATAAATGGATATACACATACACATGCACACAGTGGGGGCTAGGGTTAGACCAAATGCAATGTCAACAGTCAGGCTAACCAGTCATTTTACTTCCATCAAATGAAATTAAATGAAATGAGCAATGGAGCAATGCAGAGCAATTGTTAGGATGTAAATGGACTAATGTGTCCTCAGATTGTTATGATATAATTGGGCTCATAGGCGTCGATTACGGGGGACGGGGGGGACATGTCCCCCCCACTATTTGAAATACGAATTTTGTCCCCACCAGTTTTAAAAATGTGCAAACCAATTGCGACTGAAAAAATCCCCACATACTCAACCGAAATCGTCGAGTCTAAAATCATGCGATAGGCGCGCTCGAAGACATCATTTATTAGATAGGCCTACCTAATAAACCGTTGGAACACAAAAGACCGGAACCCATAGCAACGCCGGTAAACAAACCCCGACTCCCTAGAAGCCCAATCCCTATGAGCTCCCCGCGCTACGGCCATCCGGAGGCACACAGAGCTTTTGGCCGTGATATTATATATACAATTATATCATATTATATACTATTATATATAGAGCTCCGAGAGTCGCAAACGGCAACAATCACTTTCGCCTCCCGCTCCATGCTGCAGTACACCCCGGACTGCACTGCGCTGAGTTTGACGGTTGAACGCTGATTGGCTGTTACGTTACACATGTCACTCAGTGGCCACGCTGTTGAACGCTGATTGGCTGTCATCACGCGAAATTCGTGTCAAAGTTGAAATTTGTCGCGCCACAAATCCTCGTGACCGCGCTCGCCTGTGCACGGCGAAAAGTGTGGCGCGACAAATCAAAACAATTCGCCCGATACCCGTCTATACTTTCACTTTGTATGGGATCTTGTCGTCCCGTTGCGTTTGGTGTGAACGCACTGGAGAAGTTTCAAGACAGACAGCCAAAATTGACATTTTTATTCAGAAAATAGCCGGTCCTTTTGCTTCCTATAAAAAGCATGTTTGTGACACTGGATATCGATATGGATACGTCATCTAGCCTGCATGTGGAGGGCCACATAAGGTAAGAAATTGGTTTACGTAATCTTTGCTGCTGGTTCTGTTTGCTCGTGAATCGTGATGACCTGGCCAAAGGTTACCCACGGTCCTAAGCGAATGTGATCTGATTCTGGTTGGTGCTCCAGTTAGTATGCATTGTATATATAGATTGCAGCTAGTAGCAGCTACACACGGTGCGATTGCTATGCCAATGTGGTTATAGTTGGTTTTGTCTGATTGAGATATGTGACGACTTGGAGCCTGGTAGGCCTAGCCTGACATAAATATGTTCTCGCATAACCTGTGTGATTATCCTAAACTGAAGGGGATTTTATTTGCGGACAATTTTCTTATGATGTTGTAACGAGTGAAGTCTACATTGGTCCTTCGCAAGTGTTTACTGGTGGTCAGGATTTGGCAGATGCAATTCTCCTCTGGGTGCTTGTATTTTTCTTCTTTTTTAATGCAGCATAACATAAGCTACCAGCAGCCCTTGCTCGTCTTCAAAAGGCTGATGCTCAGTAGCTACCTCGTTTCATTTCGTACCCCCTTTACAGTCTGGCATTGTTTGTCTGGTAAACTTTGTTGATGTCAAGATAAGTGTTAAATTGCCAACACTGTTCTTTGTCCTCTGTGTATTAGTATTCGGCCTACATATCCCAAGCCAATACCCTGGTGTTTCCAACGCCGTTTTGCAAAACAAGCCAAAACACAAACTGTGGTTTTCAACTTTTATTGTTCGAATAGGATCTTCATAGGGCTGGCCCGAATGCCATTTTTCAGGCTTCGAATACTCGTTGGTTTTTACGAGCGAATATTCGAATACTCGTTCCAGAAAAAAACACCATCAAAAACAACATTAATAATCCTTATATACTCCCTGGAACCGATTTTGACAGTATCTGCATATTTTGTTGAAGATTTAATAGCTTTTGAACGTTAATTAGTAGGCCGGTTGAAGTTCCTTCGTTTTTCCCCGTGAAAGCGAACAGCTGTTGCTCCGTTCCAAATCAGCTGTTCTCTGCCATCTCAGCCCTTACGGGAGCTTTTCAATTCATCCTGGAACGTGCATCTTTTCAGGGAATTTGTACAATAAATCCATAACAAATACCAAATATTGATTGTCTTATGTGTTCATATTATATCCATTATATTGACCGGGTATTCCCAAGACGCTCACGCTCTGCAGCAAGCCAGTCACAGTTGATTGGCGCGGCGCTGTACAGCGAACGTAAACAAACAACTAAGCTAAGGTTTTAAGCATTACTTTTCCTCCAGAGATCCCGCTAATGTTTTGTTATAAAGTAAAGGGAAACAAGATATCTATTCTTCCTCCACCTCTCTCGCTTCTCTGCTTGGTGTCGCTGACGCTTATAGTTTGCCTCCCTCGCTCTGGTAAAGTCTCATACGTGAAAATAAATAAATAACGAAGCTCCGAATACTGATTTAAGCTTCAAATACTAATTTTCCGAACCAGTATTCGAATAATTTCAACACCTGACAATACACTGTACAGCATATTGTAATGCAGCGTTGAATGGATGAATAGCTTACATAAGGGTACCCAGCACTTTTCAGACCACACTCAAGCTTATGGTTATTGTCCCCACCATTTCTAAAAACAAACTGACGCCCTTGTATATGTGTCATCTGATTGTTATGTTGTAATTGGGCTTATGTATGTGTCATCAGATTGTTGGGCTATGAGTGGACTGGACTAATGTGTCATCAGATTGTGTATTGGGGCGTCAGCTGTCTCTCCCTCACCTGATCCAGCAGGTGAAGCCGGGCCACGTAGGCCTTCTCTGTCTTCAGCAGCTCGTTGGCGATCTTAAACAGCTTCTGTTCATTGGTTTCCTGGAAAAGTAATCAGGATCAATTGTTGATTTCTTTATCGGCCTAATTTGATGCCATAGAACAGTGATTTAGAGCCATTCCCTCCATCAGTGGATGAATCGACTGCTTCAAATAAATGGTCTGTAGTAGAAGTCTCAGCGGCCAGTGTTAAGAAATAGAGAAATAGTTTCATATCCATTATTTTCTGTGGACTGTATAATGTGCTGAAAGTGGGCGTTACCCCAAGATTCAAACGCATAGATGAATACAACCTAGATGACAGTACATGGTTGAACTGTGCGTCTGCTAGTTCCTGTTAGAATCCAGGTACAGATCCTGTTAGCTACTGGTCAGGGTACAGCATTGTAATGTGTGAGTTGTTTTACAGGGTTGTTGGTAATGCTTTGTGAAGTTATAGTGTGAGGCTGAACGAAAGGAAATTATTCAAATGTCTACATGTGTTTTTCCCTGATAATTTTTTTGTTTAACCCTTGCACACCTACATTCCAAACTAGCACCCTTTAAGAACCTTTTCAATAGTGAGCACTTAGGGTGCGGGATTCAGAGGTGAGGGATGCCGTAGTCCCAACACACATTCATGTAGCGGTGGTTTATAACCCTATGCATCCATTGAGGCCATACATCCGAAATGTATGTACAAGCACACACATTTCATCATGTGAGTCATGTGAGTTGAACTGAGAAAGGGAAGCCAGTAAAGAAAGCCTTCTGCTTATACTTGTAATCGGTGAAAAGCATCTGTACCATGGGCTCTCTGCACCTGGGCTCTCGCGCCAGGAGCCCTCAACATCTGTTGTATCTTCAAGGAGGACAATAAAAAATGACCTTTACTGTTGAGTGTGTTGTATCACTAGAGAAGCATGCTCAAACTGAAACTCCAAATGAACTTTGAAACACTTGCAGTGTAAAAGATAAATGCAGAACAAGCAGAAAAGGGAAGTCGGTACCATTTTCATTTCAACAGGGAACACTGTCTGTGAAAGGCCCCAGCTAGTGAGTGTAGAATGTGACACCAGATATAAATACACATGGCACCAGAGTGAGAAGATTCCTAAAGGTCCTGTTGTAGCAATAACATAGAAGCAAAACTTGCTTCAAGTGTGTCTGCTGATTATCATGAGTTACTTATATGCCGTGTAGTTGCAGTAACACGATGTTCATTGATTGATTTTCATGAATGTGCATGAATTGCAACTTTGTCCTCCAGCAAACTCTTCAATCTCAAGATGTGAGAGAAAGGAAAACCTCGGAGGACACCGGGATGTGTTTTTTTTTTTTTAGACAGCCCTTTCTGTGCATTGTCTGGACTCAACCCACCTCCAACGGGATCACAACAGATTCTGGGTCCTGACCCCTAGTTGAAGAAGCAATGTCCCAGAGAGCAAACAGGAGCGCGCTTACCTTGGGTTCCGTGTTGACCCCTTCCTTTCTGTGATCGTTCTCCACGTCCGACTCGGGTCCCTGGTCTCCGTTCCCAGTCCCAGCCTCCTCCGTCCTGTGTGGGGTTGACCCCTCCCCATCGGTGCGCTCGCCGTCCTCCACGCTCGCCTTGCCGACGGCATCCCCGTTCACCAACCCCTTGACGCACTTGCTCCCGGCGTGGCGGTTCTCCTCCCCGCCCTCGGCCTTTCCCGCGCCGTCCACGTTCTCTTCCAGCTCCTGTTCCATCTTGGCTAGCGTCCCGTTGGTGGGCGGCCTCAGGGCATCCCGCGGCGTGGGGGGTGCGGAGGCTGGTCCCGGGTCCACGTGCTGCTCCGCCCCCTCTGGCGTCTTGTCGGGCGACTTGTCGGGCGACTTGAGGGGGCTGCGGTGTGCGGGGCTGCCGGCGGCCGTGCGGCTGATCTGCTTGAGCGGCGGCACTTCCCTCCGGACGTCTGAACTGCTGCAGACACAGGGGGAAGAGCCGATGAGGAAGCCCGCCGAGCAGAGAGAGTCTAACGCTTAAACACTCCCTTTAAGAGAAACGGACGGCGGCTAGCGGAGACCTTGCGTCAACTTGGCGGGGAAGCAACCTTTTGATTTCTTACGGGCGAACAGTTCCCAGGTTCAACAGAACAGAAGCCGGGAAACGGGAGAGAGCAGTGTTAGGCGCTACAGTGAGCCCCGAGTGAGGAGTGAGGGGCAACGTGTTAGAGAGTTATAAATAAAACATGTCAAACAGGCACTTCCCCCTGCGCTGGCCCGGGGTCGGAGAGGACTGAGGTGTTGTGTGAGCGGAGGGGGAGGGGGAGGAGGAGGAGGGGGGGGGGGGGGAGGGGAGAAGAGCACAGGGCTCGAACAAACAGGGAGGATGAGAAGAGAGGAGGAGGGATTGGAGGAGGGAGGAGGACGGAGAGCTGGTCCCAGCAAACTTCCCGTTATCCTACTTATGTATCCATACACATAGGCGCACACACACACACACACACACACACACACACACACACACACACACACACACACACACACACACACACACACACACACACACACACACTATGACCATCCGGTGGGGTGCTTCCTGTGTTGCAGAATGTGCAGCTGCTTCCCTCTCTGACCCACCTGTCCCGTACATTAGATGAAGCGTCTCCTGGTCCACCAGTCCTGGGACATTCCCCTCCTTCTACAATGAGAAATCCTCCTTCTCTAGAGGCTGCCGGTGAATCTGAATCAACGTCCTGCGCTATGCTACCAAACAACGGCTACACCAACGAACTTGCAGTCACAGCTTGTGAGCGCAGAAGGCTTATCATCAATTCCCCTGCTCTGTATCTCTTTGTCCGTAATAAACAGGAAGCATGTTTAAATACAGGAACATCTGATATCCAGAGCGCTCTGGAGGGGTGAGGGCCGGCGGGGATGTGAAACACAACCTGCTGCGGCTCTTAAAGCAGCCCCCTAATGTCGACCCAGTGGGATGTTACCTTTTAAACATATTAAACACCCAACTTCTTCTTCAGGCATATTGACGCCATTTAACATAGATTCAGTTCACGTTTGACCAAACGGGTTCCTGTGATCCTCGGCAGTGTTCTTGTGAAGACGCCAGCGTCTGTAGCCTTGGCAGTCACGGCCATGTAACACTACAATCAGCGCTGCTTGCAATGCGGTTGTCTGGGCTACTGCGAGACACCCAGCATGTGAGCCAGATTAGTATATTAGTAGGCTAATGTCGTTTCCCTCAGAGGCTGCAGGCTCTGACTGCTGTGAGACGCCAGGAGCTTATACTGTTCACAGGCAGGCTGGGAGGAATAACAAGCACAGCATGTTGTTTTGAGTTTCTTGAACTGCCTCTATGGGACATACGCTTCCAGAGTATGAACTAAAGGGGATCCACAAAGACGCAGCATGAAGTGAGGAGGATTCAGGTGTTTCCTTCTTCCAAGGTGAAACAATGTATGGTTCCTTATGTAACTCGCCGATGCAACATGCAGCCACATGCTGAGCTGGACTAGTGTTCTACTGTGATGCAGTCACAGGGGCGTGGTACATACAAACACCACCGCGATGCCTGCCCACTAACAGACTTCAATCAGCAATATAACTTAGAAACTATATTAGCTATTATCTTATAATAGATAGGTCATAGAAACATCATGAAAACCACATTAGTCACTATCAGCCATTGATGATCTCAGCCATAAAGCAACATTTTATATTGATATCCCCCATAAAGGCCTAGCAGCCATCCATCGATAAAGCGTGTACTTTATGTCTTTCAAAGGTCCTACCTCGAGTCCCTTCCTTCCCTCCTACTCTGGGACATCTTCTGCACAAGACGGAACCGGGACTGCTCTGCTTCTCTGGTCGCTCCAACGCTCCAAACTTCCCCAGCGCCCCTCCCTCCAGCTCCACACTAATGCCCCAGTCACACAGCCTAATCTCTGCTCCAAATACCGTTTGTTGCTGCGAACCACTATCGGCAAAGTAGTACTCTGAGCGAGGGAGAGGCTGTTGGACAGGGCAAAGAACTTCTGCTTTTTTTGACAGAAACAACGGTGGTGAAAGTGGGGAAAGACTCGAAACGTTTGCAGCGACAGAGACGTCACTCGCACATTACGAGAAGCGCTCCCTGGGTTGCGTGTGAGTGTACAACTTGGATAATTTGTCTTGGTAAGACGCAGAAGGCAAGCGGGGGCCATTTGAATAAGGCAGAGCATACATCAGGGAAGAGAGCAGACCGGGACTAGAACCCCTATCCATCAATACTAC
Source organism: Gadus macrocephalus (assembly GCF_031168955.1). Taxonomy (NCBI): domain Eukaryota; kingdom Metazoa; phylum Chordata; class Actinopteri; order Gadiformes; family Gadidae; genus Gadus; species Gadus macrocephalus. Next base: position 13,408,866 of record NC_082390.1, read on the forward strand.
AGTACAACAACAGAGGGGCAGCAGAGGAATCACCCAGACATTTGATATCAAAGATGTTAGGGAACTTCTCTTAACACGCACTTAACGGTCACTTTGACCGTAAAGGCTTTCACACTGGAATTTACCAGGATGTGATGAAAATCAAAAGGCACACAATGTACACACTTCAAGCTTGCACACACACACACACACACAAAAACAAACACGCGGAAAAAAACACGCGAAAAAAAACAATGCACCAACCTATTCTCCTCAAAGCGGCTGATCAGGTCAAGGACCTTGGAGGGCTTGTCTTTGGTCCGATCCCTGCTCTGGGATACTCCTCCTCCTCCTCCTCTTCCTCCTCCTCCCCCGGCTCGCTCCTCCATCCTGGCAGTGTGTAAGGGTGCTCCGAGGCGCCCCAGAGGAGAGGGGGACTCTGTCACCGGGCTCTGCAGGTGAGCTGGCTTGGGGGGCACTGAGGGACAGAGGGAGAACAGAGGTATAAAACGATTGGCAGGTGAAATGATGTGGAAGGTTTGATCAGTAGATGGAAATCCAATCACAAGGCAAATCAATGACATAGACAGTAGACGGTAGACAGTAGCCAACAGTGGACGGGCTGATGTTCCAGTGAGGCCCTTTCTCTAATATGACCCCACATTCATGAGATGGAGAAAGTGTAAGATCTCAGGCGAGAGTGCCTCAAAATGAACTTGCACTTGAAGAGTAATCAAATGCAAACCATGACAGGGATAGCACCTCTGAGGGGGAGGTCAGGGGATTGCAACTGTGGGTTGTGATTGGCTGAAATTAGCGATAACTGACTTGACAACGATTGCTTATTATTTGACAACCATAAATTAGTACTGCATTGTTGTAATTTGAACTCAGGGGGGCAGCACAAGTCATTGCAACTGAAACCCTGGCTTCAGACCACTGACACTGAGCTTTATCCAATCCCATACAGAAATAAACAGAAAAGGTACATCTAACATAATAAAGTTGTTAGGAAAATAGTCATGACCACCACATGGACATTCCTGATGTTCTATTTTCCACATTAGACTAAAATTGTGATTAAGGGGAAATAAATTAACTTAACATAACCCAGTTTTACCACCTAGTTAAATATGAATGTGTCTTTGAGGCCCGGGCTTAGAAAACCTTGCGTTCATAAGACAAGGCTTACTTTCTGCTGGATCAGGCAATGTCCCACTATGATGATAAGTGAAAGACAAATGCTACTCAATGATTTACTATTCATGGCCATGATATCAACCCTAGTCTGTTTCCTTCACTTGTTACTGATGGGCCGAACCAGGACACCTTTTTCACTCAAATGCACAACACACTAGGTGTGTTGTGCATTTGAGTGAATGATTGAGTTACTTGAATCCTGACAAATCTGAGACTAGCTGTGTGTGTGTGTGTGTGTGTGTGTGTGTGTGTGTGTGTGTGTGTGTGTGTGTGTGTGTGTGTGTGTGTGTGTGTGTGTGTGTGTGTGTGTGTGTGTGTGTGTGTGTGGGGGTTGATTTGTGCGTGAGTGTGTGTATGCGCGTGTGGGTGTATGTAAGCATACGTGCAAGTTGCATTGTGTGTCTCTAATGCACCTTTCTTTACTGTAGCAAAACTGGACCCTCTTGTCTGTAATGCCCCTCTACTGCAGCAGTGGACCTCCGTGTGTCTGTAATGCCCCTCTACTGTAGCAGTGGCCCTCTATGTGTCTGTAATGCACCTCTACTGTAGCATGGACCTCCATGTGTCTGTAATGCCCCTCTACTGTAGCAGTGGACCTCCGTGTGTCTGTAATGCCCCTCTACTGTAGCAGTGGACCTCCGTGTGTCTGTAATGCACCTCTACTGTAGCAGTGGACCTCCGTGTGTCTGTAATGCACCTCTACTGTAGCATGGACCTCCATGTGTCTGTAATGCCCCTCTACTGCAGCAGTGGACCTCCATGTGTCTGTAATGCCCCTCTACTGCAGCAGCACTGGACCTCACCTTTGGGTTTAGGCTGCAGCTGGGCTCGGTGGGCAGAGCCTCTTCCATTGACTCCTCCCCTTGCCCTGACAGAAGTCCCACTAACGGCCCGACTGAGACAGTCCCTCACACTGGGTGGGCTTCCACACGATGTAGGGCTGCTGCCGAGACCTGAGAGAGAGAGAGAGAGAGAGAGAGAGAGAGAGAGAGAGAGAGAGAGAGAGAGAGAGAGAGAGAGAGAGAGAGAGAGAGAGAGAGAGAGAGAGAGAGAGAGAGAGAGAGAGAGAGAGAGAGAGAGAGAGAGAGAGAGAGAGACTGGTGATGTCCAATCCAAATGTTGTCTCCAGCCCATCTTGTGTCTGTCATCAAATCCTCTGGCAAGCTAAGACTTAAGAATGACCCTCTCATAACCCCTCTCACAGATATAACACAACTTGGACGCAGCGTCCCAAGGCTGCTTAGAAAACCCGAGGCCTTAAATTAGAAGCTGAATCTTTTCACTTTGTATCCACCTATTAGTGCAGTTGATGCTGAGCACCAGCGGGCTGTTTACCAGACAGATGGCCCTAGTTGGTGCAGCCGTGGTGGTGCAGCCATGGCGGGATAGACCAGGTGGGCTAAGAGGGTTGGATACACAGACACAGTGCAATACAACTCGCGGTGATCTAGGTTCGTTTCCCACCTGTGGTCACATTCAACATCATGCCTTCTCTTCTCCAACCCAGTTCCTCTCTCTCTTCAGAGACCTGTTCAGAGACCTGTTCATAAGGTACAACAAGCCCTTCAAATACATTTAAAGAAAAAGATGTCAAGTAAGAAAAACATACACCCATTATCTTAACAAAGCCATGGTAGAAGCCTTTGTTTATCTTCTGATTTGAGCTTTCAAAGAAGCCCAAATCAGAAAAGAACACATTGTAACACACGCCATGTAAACTGCAGCAGCGGATTGACAGTTGCATGCTGGGTAAAAGCTGGTAGAAGCAGCTGCCGTGCAGCGCTGCGGACTGAAAGCACAGAGGCCGAGTCCACTGCCTCTGCAGCCTTGGGCTCCACACTCACCCATCCATCCGCACATTGTGAATGATTGAAAATGAGCCTTTTTTCAACTGCAATTTGTGAGACCACACATGGTCTTGCAACAGTTACAATACTAATGATAGAAAATCTCATAAAAAGAACAGATGGAACACTTGAACTTGAGGAATAAAAAAGCCAATGTGCATATATGTCTCCACGCATACAGCACATGCAGCCTATTGCAAATGAGTTGAGGCTCAAAACCACTTTTTTTTACCAATGTTGCAAACTACAGAGAAAAAGAACAGACACCCACACACAGACTTGCACAACGGAAGAAACATACACACTCAACCTTTATTTTGCATAGCTCGACTGTAATTAAAGACACCAACTTCCCCAACTCTCTCACTGCGGGTCCCACGCTCTGTTTAATGGCCCTTCTATAAACGGCCCTCTAAAACCATACCGATCAATCCCAAATCTGGCCTCAGGAATGCGCCTTGATTACGTGCTGGGCTTCTCTCGCCGCCACATGTGACGAGAGTTCACCATGATGGGTTTCATAATGTACGTAATTTGCCTTGATGTGCCGCCTCCACCTAGACACAAAGTTCCACACGACGTTACTGCTCTCAGTCTGGATCGCACAGGGTCCATTTCCCACAGCCTGCTTTCCCCGCTCTCTTTCCCTCTCTCTCTTTCGCTCTATATCTCTCTATCGATCTCCCTATGCAACTCTCTCTGCCTCCCTCTGTTGAGTTTATGATTAACGGTGCATCTGTCAAACTGTAACCCTAACTCTAAAACTCCTGTGGCTCTAGTCTCTACTTCCCATTTAGAAACTAGAACATATAAAACTGCACAAGGGAGTGTGTGTGACTTCTAGAGCAGAACAGCAGTCCTGTAGTATTCTTTATGATCCATGCACTAACTAAGGTGGCAACACAAAAAGCACACACACGCACTCACTCACACGCGCACACAAACATACACTCATTAAATGTGGCCAAGCAAGACGACAGGGGCCCCCAAGGTGAGAAACAGCCACTTCCTCACTAACCAATAGCATGTGGAGCACGGGCCACCTTCTGCCCTGTTTTAGAGGCACTTCCAGACCCTGGCATTCTGGCACTGAGTGAATGGACATTATTATGACCAGAGTACACATCTACGTACACAGAGCCGGCCCTAGGCATAGGCAGTATAGGCAAATGCTTGGGGCGCCGTCATCCGCGGGGGGCACCGAAAACGTTACTAAATTACCATTACTGCTATTATTTCGAAATATTATTTAAGCCCACAGCAACATAAAGTCATAGCAAAGGCTATTAAATAATGGAGAAGCCTTTTTTCTGGGTGCCTGCCTGGCTCGTTGCTCTGTACCTGCCCTCTGTGAGGGGGTCCGGGGTCAAGAGTGTGCAGTTAAAGTGTATTAATGTTGATATTTCACACCTTAGCTTTCACATATCATTCATAGGCTATATATACATTCATTTCATTGCACTTTACTGTTTTTTGCACTGTGGTTAGACTGAATTGCATTGCAATGACAATAAAGTTGAATGAATCTCATCACATTTTCATTAGTCTATATTAGTCTCATGTATAGCACACCAAGCATCTGTTTTTTTATTAAAATGTAACATGCAGTTGTCACATATACTTCTCTTCTCCCTTCAGATGCACTTTTAAAATATTTCAGTACCACCCCCAGTGACACAGCATCAGGTGCTGCTGTCCCGTCTACCTCTGCACAGCCCTAATTTTGTATTTTTTTTACACTTCAGTTGAGTGCTTGTTTAATCTCTGGTTAGAACCAAACTAGATAAACCATACTACATTTAATTGTATTTACAATAATTTGAATCTGAACTCTATCTATTATTTTGCTTATGAATGCCTTTTGTAAACATCATGCATTTCTTTGCAGTATTTTGTGCATACTTATTGTATGAGTGATTCATTGCTTGTTACTTGGTTTGTAATACGTTTCGTGTGTTTAATTTTCTATCCAAAATCAAAGAGTCTCAAAGACAAAGCTTTGTAGCTTCTCTGAGTTTATGAACATTGGTAGTCAAATTTAGTGTGCGATCCAACGGGGTAGGGGGCGCCAGCAAAAATCTTGCCTAGGGCGCCAAATTGGTCAGGGCCGGCCCTGTACACACACACACACACACACACACACACACACACACACACACACACACACACACACACACACACACACACACACACACACACAAACGCATGGACACATGCTCATGCACACGCACACATACACACACATGTACACCCACGTCAAAAAATAATCACACACACCTTGCATGGGATGATCTTATTAAGGAGACCATTTAATATTGAAATGATAATTATACAAAAGCAGTTTGCCAATAAGCTGATGCAGCACTATTCAAGGTTGAGGAGAGGAAGATTTGATGAACTGAATAGTTTGAACCTCGCTTCCATGGCAACGAGCCCCTTGCCTTTGTTTTCACAATGAGGACTGAGTGAGATGAAGAAATTAAGCGACACTTAAGGGAAGTGTCTGCAGATATGAAATATGAAAGTTCCAAAAAAGTATCTTGGTCATATATTTGCCAGGTTTATTATGGCAAAGAGAAAATCAAATATTTGCTAAATCCGAGGGTTGTGGCGAATCGAATGCATTGATGCGTTTGGGATACTATCTGTGGTCACCGGTTTCCTGGACTAATGAGAAGGTCAAAGCAAACATGAAATCAGACATGTTCACAGAGAAAGAGTGTCCCGCTATCTCTGAATGTGCCCGTTACAAATGGTGATAGTGTGAGTTCAGAGGACGTCACTTCTCTGGTTATCTTTGCACCTCAACAACCCGACTATAACGCAGGAAGGCCAGAAATGAGGAACAAGGCACATGCAGTCATCAACACTTATTCTGTTTATTTGGATCACAGAGAAGGAACCTCAGCATTAACACCACTCAAACCTCACAAGCTATGATCACTCTTTACTTTTCTCTAGGAAATAAGAGGACAAAGTGTGACTCTTTACTTGTGGCGAGTGCATCTAATTGCCTAGGTTTTCCCAAATGACACGCTTTGAGTCCGCTATGTTTTATGCAGTGCGCGCCTGACCAGGAGGCCTTGCATGTGAGGATGGCTGATTAAATCACTAATTACTGCTCAGGCGTGTCTCTTCAGCACCTCACAGCCAAACACCGTTACCACAAAGTTTGAGATAAAATGGTACATTCTGTCTCACTGGGATCTTGCATATATACAGCTATCCTCAAAACGACCTGCAGTGTGGTCCACAAAGCCTCAAGTCTTTGGCAGATCCACCGATGCTTTTGAGCACAAACCTTGATATGTCAACACCGACAGCTCAAGTAGTTCGCTAAACCCAGGCAGAGTGCATGAGGCTCTGAACCGGCCCAAAACTGAAGAGACCTTTAATTTTAGGACAGGCTGGCTGTTTAAGTCAAGCATTGGAGCCGAATTAATGATTTCTTATAAGTAATTGAGTTACATTAAGGAGAAGCTAGTGGAAAGGGAATGGGGAAAAGAGGAAGGAAAGGAACAAAATATAGAAGTGGTTGTAATCTCTCAGACTTCTTTCAGAAATTACATTATTGATGATGTCCCGATATATAAAATGTATAGGCTAGTTGCACCAGATCTAATTCATTTGCTAAAATTGGTTGAAGTGCCAGAAGCCTTCACTACACAATAAATAGATAACTGGCCACAACACCAGGCAAGGCACTTTTGAAATGTCATCTGAAGAGGGCACAAGCTACAGTTCCCATTCAATTATCTCCCAAGATATGGATCTGCTGTGGTTGTCACAATTTAACAAATGGTTAATCTATCCAACCAACAGTCGACTGAACACAAACACCAAGGCCAGGGCCCACAGAGAGACCCAGATGTATAGACGTCAAGAGTAGTAGGATCAGCTGACAGAGCAGAACAACTTACCAAGGATCAAGAGTACAGTCGGCCTGGGAGAGAGCGAGAGCGAGTGAAGAGAGTCCTCTGAGGGGGAAACCTACATGTGTTGCCACTGTGCGTTGAGCCACAGCAAAGTGACTCAGCCCAGAACCGGATTGCTAACATCTAAAGGAGGCCCCTCCCTCCAACACACACACACGCACAAGCACACGCACACGCACACACACAAACACAGACATCCTCTTTGAGAACGACTTCAAAAGCAGGCCAACAGGACATCACAGACCTCTGCCCCCCACTCCAGTACGGCCCTCACTGCATATGCTCCACACACAAACACACACACACACACGCACACACAAGCACGCACACAGTGGTTGATTCCGTCTCTGCAGAATGTGTTTTCTTCGACCGCGGTGAGACAGAGAAGTAGTGTCCCGTCCTCGAAGCTATTCAAAAGAACCAGCCCCAGGAAGAGGTGATTAAGGACGGCCACACCCTGTGAATGTCTGTTCAGGGACACCAGCGGTGCATTCAATTTGGCTGAGAAAAGGAACCAGGGAACAAGGAGTTATAGACAATGTCGGTCCTGCAACACCTCATGACACGACGATGGGACAATGCACCACTAGGGGGAGAGCTGTGTTGGTGTGTATGTGTGTATGACCTATGATGTGATCTACTTCCCGTTTGCTGCGGGTCTTGCCGGGGAAGTGTCGGTCTATATATTGGGACACAGGACATGTTCAGTGTAAATAAACTTTTTAACATTACAGAGGAACGTTGTTGCTCTGGGCAGCGGCACGCTGCTCTGCGGGCCGACTCCAGCGGGCTTCCACCACGTCGGCACCGGGCTCACCAAGCTGCTTGGCACTGTCTGCAGTTCACATGGTCACTGTACTGGGGTGCTATATACTACCGCGATATTACAACCAAACTCTTCTTCACTTCCCTGGAGTCAAGGAGCGAAGGATCAAATGAATAGCTGTGAAATACAGTGGTGGCTATGTAAAGCAAGGCCTTATGGGACATAAGTACCACTACTCACTGAATTTATGCTCTGCGCACAACCCTGAGGTTCATGACGCCCGCTTCTCGCTGTGTTTTTCAGGGCGGAGTTACTGCTGAGGCAAACGCCATTTTGCTTTACTTTTTACCTTTTTTTTTTACCAAGAGGAGTCTGTACGTATGGTACTGGTATCTTACAATACTAAGAGGAGTCTCTGAACGTGTGTATAACTGGTACTGTTATCTAACTATACTAAGAGGAGTGTCTGTAAGTGTATGTCTGTCTTTAGAACATTTCTCCGAGCTGATTGTTTTGACTCATCGCTCGTTGAGTGGGCACCTATAAGACCCAGAGGAAGAGCGAACAAACACTACTTCAAGTCTGCCGCTAAATACATTTTTTAATGTCTTTCCTGTTTGGCGCTCAGTGAACAAACACCATTACAGGGATCTAATTATCTCCACTTCTAACACAAATATGAGGCCAGTGCTTGGCTAGTCTGCTCTGTTTTTGCGCAAACGTGTTCCATCAAAGCATTCCTTCACACCCGTCTCTAAGCAAATTTTCAACAGAAAAGAAAGGTCAATAAATACGCCTGTGCAAAAAAAAAGACAGCAGTATATAAACAACAACTGTTCATAAGAAATTGTACTGTACAGCATTAGACCTTTTACAGAAGTCCGTTTGAGGAACTGGGCTAAGAGTCCCCATGTTCTGTTTCTAAATTAATCACAATGCTGCCTTCACATCAGCTTCCATATCTGCCTAATGTAGAGGCAAATCAAACACAGGAAACAACCAATGATAAAAAACGTTAACTCTATATAGTACAGTGAATGTGCACAATAAAACAAATAAAAAAATACCACACACAAACACGCACATACACATGCACATGCATTAACACATGCCCTCGCTTACTCTTTCTCTAGCTCCCTCTCCCTTGTCTCATTTTCACAGAGAGCTGTATGGGCGAGTTATGCAACAATCACAGACCAACAGGTCTATCTGGCTAGGACATTCTGCTCGTCGTCCCACAGCTGTCTGGTATCACCGCTGATTACGTGGGGTGATACGCATCAACCTAATTAATCACTTTAGTCATGCACCGGAGAGATTATGAAATTCCATTTGTACTATTATTGTGGAGCATTAGAAGCTGGTACCAAAACAAAATATCCATAATGGTGCGGATATTCAGACTGATTTAACAACTAACATTTCAAGGAATAATAACTGAATGCTATTCCGATTAGCATACTAGCAGGTGCTAGGCAAAGGTCTTGGTGCAACTGCAGGCTATTGCACCATTATCTTTTGACAGGAATCTGGATTTAGACTACCTGGAGGAACTCGCATCTCTTCTAAATCTGAAAGATACAGAGAGGAAGGACACAGAGAAAGGGGAGAGAGGTGTCTGTTGATAAGAATGTACTGAATGCTATTTTAATTAGCCTTTTAGCAGGTTCTTGGTAAGGGAGTCAGTGCAACTGCAAGTTGCAGGAATCAGGAAGTCACATTTTACTTAGAAACTGCAGGAGGCGTATGACCTTTGAAAGTTACTTTTGAATTCAGAAGAACGGGCACAAAGTGCAACGTTGATCTCTTCCTTATTTGGTTCAATCAACCAAAGCATAACTGATGTTCTATAGGTCAGAGTGAAACAACGCTTTTGCATTTATTCAGTGTGGGAAAATTACTGAAAAAGACTGGTACACACACACACACACTAAGTACATGTTTTTCCACAAAGCCTGCACGATAATGCTGCCATTGCATATACGCGTTCATCTGCACATGGATTAGTGTGAATGTGAGTGAGGTAGCAGCCTGGGGAGGAGGGCCGACCGTCAAGGAAGAAGGAGGAGGAAGCATGTGTTTCTGTTGCCCCTCCCCACCAGACCTTCTTCAGATTAACCCTGCCTCATCCCCTAATCCAAAAGCAGAGAGCAGATTATAACCCCGACATGCCCACCGTAACGGAGCAACCCTAACCCTGACCTTAACACTACAGTACTGCACAGTATTTTTGAACTTTGGGACATTAATATGTCAACGATATCCTGTAGACTGTAGGACTATTTCCATCCCCAGACGGATCTAGTAACGTCCTGTGTGACACTGAGTGTACTGATGCCAAAGTTGTTTTTATCTCAACCTTCCCCCCACATTACCATCACTGCTGAGAGCGGTAGAATCCTGTATTCGCATTATCAAACCAAAAATGCCAATAACATTTACCTATAAACAATTTAGCATAAGGCACTGCTATAATGCCAGACAGTGCTCTGAAATATTTTCATTAAACCTAGACTTTCTTATTTATTAAATACCCTTTCTCATATGGAGCGTATATAATAGTATGTACTATATATTATAACAGCCCTATCTCAAAAAAGTGTCTTCAACAATTACACCATTCATGCTTGTAGGTGTCGAATCTAGTCCAAGCTATTTGAGTCTGATTGTTCTGTGTTTTGTTCTTTTTTTTGTATGCGCTTACTTGCTACAGCTATTGGAGCTGCTAAACACTCTCAAGGCGGGATTATTCTGTTGTAGCTGTTTTTTTACTATCAGGAATTCCATTACAGATATCTGAAAAGGAAATATTTATCAGTAATAATATAATAATACTGACTAGAACAAAGTATTTGTGATCATAGGATTACTAAAATCAGTAATAATTTTTCTCAGTCATTGAAAAAGATATATGTATATGTACTTTTAAAATGTCAAACTTTTACTTGAATAGTTACACAGGAACAGGAACAGTTGCATGTACGGTATAATTCTATAAATATAGAATTGGCTTTATACCACAGATTTATCTCTGCTGCAGTAGCAAGATGTAAATGACCTTCACCAAGTTGTCTTTTCCTCCCTCTCTCTTTCTATGTATCATTTTTACCCTTGGCATCCAACTGTGAAATGACTCAGTTGTACTAATTATGCACGATAACCATATTAAACCGGTATGGCAAAAGTCATCAAATTGCAAAGCGATGCCCATAAAAGTTTAGAATAGCGAGCATCTAAAGTGAATAAGCATCCCCTTCTTAGGACACATGGAAGCTGGCTTGTGGCAGAACCACCGCCCACTCAACTCAAGAGGCAGGAAGGGGTGTCTGGTAGGAACTGTAACACGTAGCACAAGCTGTAATTGTCTTTGCTAAATGTGTGTGTGTGTGTGTGTGTGTGTGTGTGTGTGTGTGTGTGTGTGTGTGTGTGTGTGTGTGTGTGTGTGTGTGTGTGTGTGTGTGTGTGTGTGTGTGTGTGTGTGTGTGTGTGTGTGTGTGTGTGTCTTACCTCTGGTGTGTTCGAGCTTCACTGCGACGCAGGGCTCCTCAATGTGGCCGGTCTGACAGCTGGCCTTGCCTCTTCTCTCTGCAAGCAAACCAACCACAGAGGTGTGTTAACCCCCGTCAAGCTACTCTTTTATATCACAGCATTTTTCAATACTTGATCTTGATCACAACACTCCAAAAGTGAATCCCATCGTCATTCGTTGTGCTTCGATTGCGCGACATCAACATCAACACGCTGCCGATCCAACATTCAAAACAATCAAAGAGCTGTTGACCACACCACAACAAAAGAACAATATGCTCAAAGAACCACGGAAGAATCCTTTGATTTCAGCTCATTAGTGTTATCGGAAAATAGTGTACTTTCTTTTAAACATCATTTTATATCACACAGAGAAGATCAAACTGCACTAGCACA
>NC_082390.1:13420616-13505616 GCF_031168955.1 Gadus macrocephalus
CATTATTTGTAAGCCTTTTAACTGATGGTAAACATAGAAAGCAAACAATGAAATTGGGCTTTCCCATGACATACATAGACCAACAGGATAATGAGTCAGAGATCAAATAACAGACCTTGTCTGGCCTCAAGACATTAAATACAGAATGTGGGGCCATTCAGTCCTGTGTGCGTCTCAACATTCACCAGTGAGCAGCGGCGTCACCAGACTGCTTCACTCGGGCTAAAGCCCTGGAGATTATTTATTAGCCCCGAATCGTATTTAAAAAAAATAAATAAATAGGGTGGCCACTAAGTGGCCAGACGACCCCACTGAGGGCCCCCACGAAGGCCCCCCCCGTCCCCAGTGAGGGCCCCCACGTCCTCACTGAGGGCCCCACGTCCTCACCGAGGGCCCCCACGTCCTCACCGAGGGCCCTCATGTCCTCACTGAGGGCCCCAATGTCCCCACTGAGGGCCCCCACGTCCTCACCGAGGGCCCCACGTCCTCACCGAGGCCCCCACGTCCTCACTGAGGGCCCCAATGTCCTCACTGAGGGCCCCCACGTCCTCACTGAGGGCCCCCATGCCCTCACTGAGGGCCCCATAACCTCTCTGAGGGCCCTCAAGTCCTCACTGGTTGGTTTTGCAGCACTTTAAATGAGGAAGTCACCTCATCTTCTAACAAAGATGACACATAACTTAATATGTGACACATAACATAACTTAATAAATTAAGTCATTATTTGTAAGCCTTTTAACTAATGGTAAACATAGAAAGAAAACAATGAAATTGGGCTTTCCCATGACATACATAGACCAACAGGGATAATGAGTCAGAGATCAAATAACAGACCTTGTCTGGCCTCAAGACGTTAAATATGGAATGTGGTGCCATTCATTCCTGTGTGCGCATTCATCCGTGAGTGATAAGATACTTAGGATGTGCTGCCACCTATTGGTGGAAGATATGCTTATTTTTCTTTTCAACTAGTTGGATTTAATGTTAATGCGTTTAATCAGGCCGGACAGTATTTGAACAATGTTATTGTTGAAATACTTTATCGCATGTTTACTCACATCAACTTCACAGTTGATGTGGTAGTGCATTTCAATGATATCAGGATGCCCTTGACTGAATTATGTCATTCATATATTCAATTAGGTTGTCTGACAAAATACTCATGTAATATGATTCTCATTGTAATATAGCTTCTCTCTCTCTCTCTCTCTCTCTCTCTCTCTCTCTCTCTCTCTCTCTCTCTCTCCTCTCGTCTCTCTCTCTCCTCTCTCTCTCTCTCTCCTCTCTCTCTCTCCTCCCTCTCTCTCTCTCCTCTCTCTCTCTCTCTCTCTCTCCTCTCTCTCTCTCTCTCTCTCTCTCTCTCTCTCTCTCGCTCTCTCTCTCTCTCTCTCTCTCTCTCCTCTCTCTCTCTCTCTCATCTCTCTCTCTCTCTCTCTCTCTCTCAGCTGCTCGATGCTTGGAGGGAGATATTGAACCCTTCCTGTTCCTCGCTCTGTCCACACCCGCTGTGTTTATGGACACACTGGGAATACGGATTGCAGGCTTGGCTCGGTTTGAAGATATGAGTTATGGCTTGCCTTTCACACACACACACACACACACACACACACACACACACACACACACACACACACACACACACACACACACACACACACACACACACACACACACACACCCACACACACACATCTAAATGAAGGTCACAAACTGAACAGATAAGAGGTTGTGTACCTGTACCTTTAAGACTTTCGACTCTGACGTTACCATGAGTTGTTTCGTTATGGGTTATCTAACTTTAGGGATTTTTCAGGAATCCAATAACCCCAGCCAATCACCAGGGTTTGAGGTTATTACAGTATAATAAATATATATATATATATATATATATATATATATATATATATATATATATATATTCAAGCATTGGAAAGAATATAAGAAGAAGATGAGCTTTGGAAATGTATCTCTGCACATGAAAATCAATGAAGTACCATACGAGCTAGTAATGCTCTGATACCACAGATATATATTATTATAGGAACTGATCGCAGCCCAGGAGGCCACGCTCTGCCTAGAGAGCAGAGAACAAGAGGAATACAATCCTCCCACAGAGGGGAAACACAGCACAAGTACAGCACAGTGAGCCACTACAGCACACATTCACAGTAAGGCAGGCTGAGGAATGTGAATGCAGAAAGCAGCTTGTAAATGGAAGACATTTTCCTGTGTATGGTGTGATTGTTTATGGTGTAATAGCTTCTTCAACTGTAATTTACAAGGTTGTTTTTTCCAAAGTGACAGGTTGTATTTTAGGTTGCATCACCATTTCAATCATTTTCCTCTTAGAAAATACATTATAATCAACGCAAGAGTTGAATTGGCTGAACTTCATTGAGTCACATTGGGATAAGGAGCGTGTTAAAGCATTGAAGACTAAGAGTCATTAATCCCCATGCATGGAGCAACGCACCAGAACAATGTCATCCACATAGACACTGTTCATACAGTCCCACGTCTAGCTTCCCAGACTGGACACAAACAGCTCCATTGTTGAGCCATGATGCTGAAGTCCTGATACCAGTTCATCCCTGGAACTGCTCCCAACATGGAGAAACGCTTATGGGCAAAAGTCACTTAGCCTTCTTCTCCACTTAGCATTCGTTATTCCTGTTGTCTTAAAGAGAGATCTCGTCATCTTTGTGGTAGTGTGTTTCACACAAATTTGTTACAGGTACACTTATTAATTGTGATTAGCCAAATAATATCTGGATCAATCATTGTTGGTGAGTTTCCAGCAGATTGAATTGTAATGACATTAGAAAACCTGTTAGTGTGAGGGTAAAATAAAGAGAGACGAAAACTACACAGAGGGCAGCCCTGTGGCCATTAAAGCTTAAACTAGGTATCCCAATCCAATGCATTCCCTAATAGAACCGAACTAATGACAACCTATTGAAGGATCTCCAACTGCTAAGGATTCCCCCGAGGAGCATGAACAGCACAAGTGAACCCTGTCAAACAGAACGCTTCCTAAATGGCTCAGTAAGTGACACAATGAAACTATAGTCTTCTGGTCAATGCCCTCACTTTTCCAGACAATTGGGTCACGATAAGTTGAGTTTTAGTAGCCTACAATTGTACAATCGTAATTGTAAAGATTGGGGAGACTGCTGGGTGGTTTTGAAAAAGCTGTAGGCCTACACCACGAAAGAGAGATAAGTCAGTGTTGTAGATGTTTAGGGAAAGGTGCTCAAAAGACAATGAGTAACCACAAAATAAATTGCATATCTTAAATAATAGCTCTTATTTATTTTATTTACATACTATACACACTTGAATCGTGCAAAATGAACATAATGGATGCATAGTACATAACCACAACAAAATACAAAGGTAAAACACAATGCAAACACAACAAAGAGTCCACTGCATACTCGTAACATTAGCAATATGCCTTCTAGTTGTTCACTTCTAACGTTGTCATACAATATTCAGTCCTCAACACCAAGCCTCACCAAAAAAAGTTCAAAGTTCAACATGGGTTGGTCCACTCTTAAAAGTAACAATATTCATGTTTCAAGTTGACTTAAGCCACTACCCAAAAGTAAGGGATAACAGAAATGGCATGATGTGGCATTCTGTGAATAAGACGTTCCTGCTTCTCACAAAGTCATGCAGGAACTGACTCAATGACTGACATAAAGTTCACTGTACACATACAGTATACCATAGTATAATATCCCACGTGCAGATCCCTGCCCCGTTTTCAGTTCATGTGTGGTTCTCTGAAAGCTAGACTAAGTGAGCCTAGATGTGACACCTGCATTGCACTTTGCAAATGTATAACTAAATGGAAAATATTTAGCCTACAGCAGTTTCATAACAGGCTGGGGCTTGCCTACAAAGGCGTGATCCTAAATGGCTGCATGCAGTCAGCAAGTCACTCTAGCCGACAGACAGATGTTGTGTCAACAAGGTTTACCTCTGACCGTTCCACAAGGTGTGTTACCTGGCCATTCCATTCTTTCTGATCTACATTCGTGGAATCGTGTTCCAATGAAGTGCAAAATACCTTATTTTAATTAAGTTCGAGGCAGCCTGTCAACATTTTTTTATCGGATTTTCTCAATTGTAGCCAATGATTTCGTAACGCAAATTCAGGTGCCTGTAGGATACGTACGATAAGTTTAGTTGGTGATGACAAATACTGGGCCAAAATAATATATAACAAAAAAACTCACCTGAACTTTCCTCTTCAGAGTCTGAAGGATAGTCCACATTTCGCGGTTTTCGCCTAATCGCAGCTCTTCTGAAGTCGTCCATTCTACCGGAGCGTGATCAGTCCAACATCGGCGTGATTAAGGGTCATATTATAAACCTACAGCCAACCCACCGCGGAACAACTACAACAACTACCGTTCCTCGTCACCGCAGGTCAGCACAGAACATCGCGTAGTCCGTAGAGACGCAGTGACGTGACGTGATCCACTCTGCGCGTAAATCATAGCCTCTGTTTATATTAGCACCACGATCGCCTGCTGGGCTCTGAGTGAGACCTTTTGTTTCAATGGACCCAACACATTTTTGTAGCTCAAATAAAACCACTGCCAATAGTTATTTCCAGTGTTCCAAAATAAGGAAACCCGAGGGGTGTCCTGGAGCTGAATTTCAGTGCACAGACAGGCTAGTCCCAACCATCAGGTTAAACAGTGCATTCCTCATGAAGCCCTGTCAATGCATAATTTCTGCCTGTTTTGTGATTTTTTTTTTTAGCTCCCCGCGTGCCAAACGCATTCGGTTGTGATGAAAGGCGTAATAAAAATCTTTACAATTGTTATTAGTGTGTGTGTGTGTGTGTGTGTGTGTGTGTGTGTGTGTGTGTGTGTGTGTGTGTGTGTGTGTGTGTGTGTGTGTGTGTGTGTGTGTGTGTGTGTGTGTGTGTGTGTGTGTTCGCACAGGCTCACATAATCTTTGAACAAAAATAACTCCTAGAGTCAAAGGACAAGAATTTAATTCATATTGAAACAACTGTCATAGTGATTTTGAGTTGCTTTCAGTGAAATAGAAACTGTAAAACCATGAGGATTTCATTTTCTTTTCCACTCAATTCATGTTCTTTTTCTTTAACTTTTGATTAGTGTCTAGTACCAGCATTAGTACCACCGTCAACACTAGCATTGTGCAAACCAACCAAGGAGTGGAAGGGGAATTTAGAAGAGATAGGTCTACGGGTCTACTGGTGAATAACCATGTAGAAGACGTCGCATACTCACTCAGTAGGTGTAACAGCGTCTACCCATTATCAACAGTCAGAGGGAGGCAAATTAAACAATTGATTGCACATTGTAGAACTTTGTCAACTTGTTACCACTGTTGTTACATACATGCTTTCTGTTTCACATTCTCCTCATTTGAAAGCTATATTGTCCATGTAGACCAAGAGATTGTCTCCTATGGCTATTGAATATTTCACAAGAGTATACCTTACACAGTTATTATATCCATCCACATCAGCGAATAACAACACAATGGTCTGATGAAAATAACTCATACACAGCTCACCTAACTCTGTTATCACCTGTATTGTCCAGTCTATTCCCTCCATCGGTTTCAGAGCGTGGCGTTCATGCAACAAAATATATTGTGAATGAAGAGCTTTGTGGATTCGACTCCTCTTCTGAACTGCTGGTTAGTGTCATCTTGGAGATGAAACGATAGTGAAGACTCTTTAGACCACTGCTATTGCTTCAATGCAGAGTGCATACTTGTGCTTGTGACTACAGAAAGAAGCGTAGATGAGATGCTAAACAGCTAGTGTATATTAGGTTTACTGCAAATAAAGTAATAAAATGAGTCTTCTTTCAGTAGTGTTTGACGCTACAACGTTAAGTAAATTCTTGCAATTGCCTTCAATGCACTGGTGTGACTTCCTGATGCAATAGCATAATGAGCATAAACTGACAAACAGCCCCACTGATGTTTAAACCCCAAAAACTATAACAAACATGAAAGTATAAAATATAGTTATTTATGTAGACATTTCAAGAACATAATGACAAAGCATCGACAAAATGGGTTTAAGGGGATCGCCTAAATTAATCCATCACCAGCAGTTCTAATGTAATTCATTTTATTTTATTTATCCTATGTGTAGTTCCTTGGTCATCATCTTAAATAAATATCTAAATCAAATTTTGTGATGTGCATGACCTTATCTCACAAATTATCTGAGCATTGTATTACTGAAGGCTACACCACAGTAAGAAGCATGTTTTAAATGTCATGGTGAGGAACGAACAATAAACATGTGGAGAACATAATCATATAAATCATAATAAATATTCAATAAAATATTTTTACAAATAATGTGTATTGCAAAATAAAAACAGAAGTCTCATAAATAGATAATAAATAATGTAATAAATAGGGGGGGATGTTTAATTCCCTTAGAGTCTTTACACAGGATTTACATCCACTGCACAACTACAACGTCATTCAGCTCACACCTCATGAGTCTGGGGCCCGCAACAGACCTCCCTTTGGGGGTCTCTTGAGAGGGGGCTGGGGGCCGGGTGGGTAGGCACCAGGTGGGACTCTAAGCTGGGGTGAAGGCGTGGTTGGTGTTGGGGAGCGTGGGCAGAACGGTTTGCTTGTCTCTGTGGCGATTCCTGATGGGTCCATGGGTGGAGAGGAGGAGTCCATTGGTGGAGAGGTGGGGTCCATGGGTAGAGAGGTGGGTGGAGAGGTGGGGTCCATGGGTAGAGAGGTGGGTGGAGAGGTGGGGTCCATGGTAGGAGAGGTGGGGTCCATGGGTAGAGAGGTGGGTGGAGAGGTGGGGTCCATGGTTGGAGAGGTGGGGTCCATGGGTAGAGATGTGGGTGGAGAGGTGGGGTCCATGGTTGGAGAGGTGGGGTCCATGGGTAGAGAGGTGGGTGGAAAGGTGGGGTCCATGGGTAGAGAGGTGGGGTCCATGGGTGGAGAGGTGGGTGGAGAGGTGGGGTCCATGGTTGGAGAGGTGGGGTCCATGGGTAGAGAGGTGGGTGGAAAGGTGGGGTCCATGGGTAGAGAGGTGGGGTCCATGGGTGGAGAGGTGGGGTCCATGGTTGGAGAGGTGGGGTCCATGGGTAGAGAGGTGGGTGGAGAGGTGGGGTCCATGGTTGGAGAGGTGGGGTCCATGGTTGGAGAGGTGGGTGGAGAGGTGGGGTCCATGGGTAGAGAGGTGGGGTCCATGGGTGGAGAGGAGGGGTCTATGGATGGAGAGGTGGGGCTGGAGATTAGGTACCAGGGGGTTGTTGTGGCTGGGTCAGGCAGTTCCGGGGTTCAAAGGGGGGGAGCCGGGAGCCAGTGGGGAGGGCTGTGTAGCGGTACCCCTGGAGGTCCACCACCAGGTAAGGACTGAAGCAAGGAGGAGAGAGGGAGGAAAGTAAAAAGTGAGCGTCTGAGGACAACATCCGACACAACTTTGATTAAGAATGATGTTTTTTGTACGAAATCAACACGATCAACAAACACGCAAATCACGCGATCAGTGCAGACAGAGTTGCCTTGGTTTAGCAGAGAGACGTGTAACGGGAGGCTCGAAGCCGACATGAAGGAGAAACAAGAGGGAACAACCAACATGATGACGTCATTGCTGTAGGAGCCTGGAGCTTGTATTGATGAGGGCATCAGGGTTGAAACGTGTCATTCAGCAATCAATTGTGAACTTGAACACGTCACATGTCTTTGAAAGGACAGGGCCGTCGGTGGAGATCTGCCATTGCCCAGTCTTGGGCTTGTTTATTCACTGCCGTTAGAAAACTGCAGTTATCTCCTCAATCTTGAATTAGAAAAGCCATTATTTTATATGATTGATAGTGCAATGGTCTCTTCGCCTCTCTCTTACTGACTTCATAATTTTAATAATAATTTTAATAATCTTGCCACAGTACAAAGCACAGATCCAGAGACAGTCTACGACCAAACGCTCCTTCAGGAAATGGTCTCCTGAAGCAGCAGAGGCTCTGAGGGACTGCTTTGAATGTACTGACTGGAGGGTGCTGCAGGGAGCACATGGTGAGGACATAGAGGGGGTCACACACTGCACTACTGACTACCTGAACTTCTGTATGGACGTTGTGGTCCCTATCAAAACAGTACGCTGCTTCCCCAACAACAAGCCCTGGATCACCAGTAATGTCAAGGACATCCTGAATAGGAAGAAGAGGGCATTCAAGGAAGGTGACAGAGACGAGCTGAAGCGCATACAGGTGGAACTCAAGGTCCAACTGAGAGAGGCGAAGGAGGAATACAGAAGGAAGGTAGAACAGAAGCTGCAGCATAACAACATGAGGGAGGTCTGGGATGGCATGAAAACCATCACAGGCTGCAAGAAGAAGGGCAGCATCACAGGAGAGGGGGATGCTGGAAGAGCAAACCAGCTAAACCTGTTTTTTAACAGGTTTGACACTCCAGCTCCCACAACCAGCGATGGTCCACTTCACACCCACACCATGTCCATCACCTCCCCCAATTCCACCACCTCAGACTGCAGACCACCCCCACCCCCAGCCTCCACACCCATGGACAGTTCAACCCCCCTCCACACCACCATCACCAAGGATCAGGTGAGCAGAGAGCTGAGGAGGCTTCATCCAAGGAAAGCAGCAGGCCCGGACAGAGTGTGTCCAAGGATGCTTAAAGCCTGTTCTGCTGAACTGGGGGAGCCACTCCAGCATGTCTTCAACCTGAGCCTGCAGCTGGGGAGGGTCCCAATGCTCTGGAAGACTTCATGTCTCATCCCGGTTCCTAAGAAAAAACACCCCAGGGAGCCGGGTGACTTCAGACCAGTAGCACTGACATCACATATTATGAAGACATTTGAACGGCTGTTGCTCCATGTCCTTAGACCCCAGGTCCACCACGCACTAGATCCACTGCAGTTTGGATACCAGGAGAAGGTGGGCGTGGAGGATGCCATCCTCTATCTGCTCCATAGGGCCCACTCTCATCTGGACAGGGAGAGCGGCGCTGTGAGGATCGCGTTTTTTGATTTCTCCAGCGCCTTCAACACCATCCGGCCGCTCCTGCTGAGAGACAAGCTGACAGAGATGAGAGTGGACCCACTCCTGGTTACATGGATTACGGACTACCTCACAGAGAGACAACAATACGTTAGACTGAAGGGCTGCACGTCAGACACTGTGGTCAGCAGCACCGGAGCACCACAAGGCACCGTGCTCTCTCCCGTCCTCTTCACCTTGTATACATCCGACTTCCAGCATAACTCTGGGCTCTGCCATGTGCAGAAATACTCAGACGACACTGCGATAGTTGGCTGTATCAAGGATGGAAGGGAGGGGGAGTACAGGAGCCTGGTTGAGGACTTCGTGAGGTGGTGCAGGTCCAACCATCTGCAGCTGAACTCCTCCAAGACCAAGGAGATGGTGGTGGACTTCAGAAGGAAGAAACCACATCTCCAACCCGTGTCCATCGAGGGGGTCGATGTGGAGGTGGTCAGGACCTATAAATATCTGGGACTGCAGCTGGACGACAAGCTGGACTGGACAGCAAATATGGAAGCTTTATACAGGAAAGGGCAGAGCCGTCTGTACTTCCTGAGAAGGCTGGGGTCTTTCAACATCTGCAAAAAACTACTGCAGATGTTTTACCAGTCTGTGGTGGCCAGCGTGCTCTTTTATGCTGTGGTTTGCTGGGGAGGAAGCAGCAGGAGGAGAGACGCTGGTCGAATGGACAGACTGGTGAGGAGTGCTGGCTCAGTAGTGGGAACAGAGCTGGACTCTCTGGTGACAGTGGCAGAGAGAAGGACCCTTGACAAACTGCTGTCCATCCTGGACAACACCCACCACCCTCTGCATGACACCTTCACCAGGCAGAAGAGTGTTTTCAGTGGCCGACTGCTGTCCCAGTCCAGCTCCACTAATAGACTAAAAAACTCTTTCGTCCCCCTGGCCATCAGACTGTACAACAGCTCCCAGTAAAGGCAGGGAGGACAATAGATTACAACAATGGACATTTTATTTATTTATATCTGTATTTTTGCACATCCATCTGCACTGTTTTTATGTGTGTTTTCGGCTGCTACTGGATACTTGAATTTCCCCCGGGATTAATAAAGTATATATCTATCTATCTATCTATAATCCACACAGCTGCAGGTCCCTACTTGCAGACAGGAAGTTGTTGTAATTTGAAGAAGTTGATGCCATTGTGTTGGAGCTGGATGTTTAGAGCCCGTGCTTATGTGCAGGTGTGTTGTTATTTGAATACATGCATACCGCAAAAAAAGAAAAGAAAAGACATGCATCCAGTCAGGTATCGATTCGGAAGAATACTGCATTTCCTGTACTAAACAATATTCTGAAGTTGGGGCTGTTACGCTTCCATGGTAACAGGGAGGCCCCTCTGTGTGAAGCAAAGCCAAACTCTATCATTGGTTCACCTGGTGTGACATCCAAGAGGACCAAGTGGACAGAGTTTTTGGAGAGCAAAAAAAGAAGGAAAGAAAAAGGTATGTGCTTGGCTATGGGCATCTCATTTAAATGCAGCACGCGTCCCTGACCAGGGGAAGGACATGAAATAGCGCAGAGACAGAGAGACAGGGAGAATGAAGAGAGAGCCAGAACACAGAGAAGGGCAGTGGCAGAAGGCCAGCGATGGTGTAAAGCTGCGGTGTGTCGGTGGGACGGTGTGCGGGCGGGGTGCGCTGGCTGCGTCTGAGGCGCCCTGGAGGGCTGGTTACCTGGGGCCCGCTGGGACTCTCCCTCGCCTTACTTGTGGGGAAAGTGGCGGTATCGTGGCAGCAGCAGGCTGCGGACAATCTACAAGAGACTGATACATTAGACAGACGTACAGAGTAGTGACACAGGGTTAGCTCACAAGACAACACACATCAGGGGACTGGGGAGGGGGGGGGGGGGCAGGAGGTCAAGGGGGGCAGTTTCAGCGAGAGATGACTCTAGGTAAGCCGGCTCGGAGCATAGGACGTATAGGTTGAGGCCGATAGGACGTAATATAGATATATTTTTGGTATATCTAGATTATAATATACTAATAATATCAATGTAAGGGGGGTTGGCCTAAGGAGGACAACATGAAATGTAAACCTTTTCTCACCTTGATGGAACATTTTCAGAAAGACATATAGACAGACGGACAGATAAGACAGACAGATAGACAGATAACGGACAGACAGACAGACAAAGAATTTCCCTCTGAGATTCACATCTACAAAATATGTCCTCCGTCAAGAAATTTGTTTGTACACATTTCCAGGTAATTGTTTATAACTTGTGTTTCAAATGGTGTGATTGTTTGACGGTACAATCCATTGTGTTTGGAAAAATAAGTGAACAAAGTTGTATAACTGGTTTTACTACTGGTGGAACAAAGAACTTTTTAAAAATAGGTACATATAACTGTGAGCCAATTTGGTATTTATTTTATAAATCACTATCTGGGTTCATAATGTCCATTATAGTAGGAAGGAGTTAGATATAATAACTGTCTAAGGCGTATTCTTATGAAAGATTCAATAGCCACAGCCACTACCACTGGGGGGCGCTGTGAGCAAATACATGTATGCAGCATGCTGCCATGTCGCTCTGCAGACTATGAGGTTTGCAATCAAATCAGTTGATGTCCTGCAGTTAATTGGCTACTGATAACACCTTGGAGCTGACCCGGACTGACCAGCGCTATGGCTGGGGTGGGGGTGGCCTGGCGGTGTTGCGGCGACCTACTTTGGGCGGGCTGCTCCTGATCTTGGGCCCCTTGGTGCCGCGGCCGCGGTAGGTCAGCTCGTTGTCGAACTCCAGGTCCTCGAGGCGCTGGGTCAGCGCCAGCTTCTGCTGGATGGCCATGCGTAGCAGGGAGTTCAGCGTCTTCTTCTCGTCCTCCGCCGCCGCCAGCTGCCGCTGCATCTCGTCCAGCTGGGTCACGTACTCGTCACACCTGGGGGGGACACAAAGGTCTCGGTTACCCTTTAGTGGAGGAGAGAGTGGAGGAGATACAGGGTAGAAAGGATTGGAATGGAGCCGATTGGGCCTTGTTCACCTGGCGGCCATCTTGGTTCTAAGTACTTTGGAACCAAATTAACCAAATAAATACTGCTGAGGTTGGGGATCCGCATGCTCCGACATTAAGAACCATGATGTCGCCAAGCTAGGTGAATGAAGATGAATAGAGATGTTCTCCTAACACAGTCCCTACTGCGCGTGTGTTACAGGTCTCTGGGGGAATGTTCCAGAAGCCGGTCTCACCTGGTGGCGAACATGGCCCTCAGAGAGGAGAAGGTGGCGGCGTCTTCCTTCAGAGCCTTCAGCTCGTTCCTCAGCTTCATCATGGTCTCCGTCACCATGGTCTTCTCATTCTCGTATTTGCTCTTCAGGTTGGCCAGTGCCCCCTCTGCTGTCTGCCATTGGACAAGAGGGTCTTTAGTATCTCAGGCCTCGTCACAGATCACGAATAAGGAACATTCTCCTGAGCACACTAACAGAACAAAGCCCGGCCCGGGGCGGTCACCTGCTTGTTGGCCTTGAGCACCAGCCGCAGCGTGGCGATCTGCTCCCTCTTGGTGCTCAGCAGGGACTTGAGCTTGAGGATCTCCTCCAGACACGCCTCCTTGTCCTTGTCCAGCATGGGCGCCAGCTCCCGGGCGGCGGCCCGCTGCCGGGACAGCTGCAGGGAGCGGTCGACCGCCCGCTGCAGGTGCTTGATCTGGTCCCGGATGATGGCGTTGAGGTTGTAGATGTTCATGGGCTCCTTGCGCAGGTCGCTGCCCGCCTCCGAGGGCCCCGGGGACAGGGAGGGGGAGAGGCCGAGGGGGCAGCGGGGGGGGCTGCCCTGGCACCCCAGCGGAGAGCCCCTGTCTCCGTTGGTGGTGTTGGTGGTGCTGGCGTTGGCGTTGTTGGTGGTGGTGGTGGGGGTGATGCCGTTGGCCTGGCCCTCCCCAGACGGGGCCTCTTTGGAGGGGGAGTCCATGGGGCTGCGCGGGGGGCTGGACGAGTCGGCGGAGGAGCAGGCGGCGGCCACGGCGGCCAGGCGGCGGGCCAGGCGCGGGGTGAGCAGCGCCCGGACGTCGTCCGAGCCCTTGAGGCTGCCCCCGCGCGGCGCGCGGCGCTGGCGGAGGTAGTCCAGCATGACGCGGTTGGGCGTCTCGTTGTTGCACAGGCAGACGTGGTGGTACAGCTGCGCCAGCTCCTCGCTGAAGGTCACCAGCTCGTCCTGCGCCGTGTTCAGCATGCCGTGGCTCTCCGTCGCCACGGCGCTGGCCGAGCGGAGCTCCGCCTCCAGGCGCCCCACCCGCTCCCGGCCCTCGCGGCAGCTGCGCTCCAGGCCGCGCACCTGGGGGCGAGGAGAGGGGCGTGAGAGGGTGGGGTTAATGAGTTGGTTCGTTAGATGTTCATTAGGTTCAATTGTCAGATGTTAAAATTTATTAAAAATTCTAACGATAAATGTTATTGTATCTTGATGTGTGTGTACATCGTTAGAGATGCTCATTTGGATTCATTGTAAGAGGTTCATTTTTATGAAAGAATTACATTATATATTATAGTATCTTGATGTGTGTATTTTGTGTGTACATTGAACTTGTGAATTGTACTTAAATTAGGCTCCCTGCACTAATAGTACATTAATAATAATGATGTTGGACTTCTATAGCTTCTCTCTGCAGACTTGTCTTATGATTGGATGACAGTGGCTGCATGTGTGAGCGCTGGAGTGTCCCGGGGCGGACCTGCTCGTCCAGCGCCTTGGCCCGGCAGTCCTCCCCCCTGCAGCTCTCCCCCTGGGCCCGCTCCGCCGCCGCCTCCAGCGCCTTGTTGTACTTCTCCTTCAGCGCCTTCAGCTCGGCCTTCAGGTCGATCACCTCCAGCACCGCCACCTTGTACTTGCACTCCAGGACCTCGAACCCGCGGATGTCCGGGTCGTAGTCGTGGGGGGCGTCGTTGGCCGGCGGCGAGGGCGTGCCCCCGTCGGGCTTCTCGCTCCGCTGCGAGTCCTCCGACTCCTTGTCGCCACGGAGGCCGTTGGCGGCGTTGACCCTCTCGGTGAGGCGGTGCACGCGCTCGTGCTGCTCGCTGAGGGCGCCCTGCGTGTGCAGCAGCTGGGTCTGAGACTCCTGCAGGGTCATGAGCAGCGCCGCCTTCTCACGCTCCACCTGCAGGACGGGAGGAGGCACTGCAGGGTGAGACAGGCAGGGTACTGCACACAAACAGCTGGAGCATGCAGAACTAACCGACTAGTAACTAACAATGTGCACTCCCTGTGCCCTTAGCCAATCTTTTCAATTTTTTATCTTTTTTAAGATTGAAGTGAAGTAATTATATCATCAATGATAACCGCTTTCTCATATTGTATATTTGCCATTGAGGTTAGGGGTTATCTCTGAGACAGCAATGGAATCCAGAAGAAGTCCCAAAAAGCCTCAGCAATTTCCTGAAATATTATTTTTTTTTGTTTTGGTCCGCCTATTCTAATCAAGTAAAGCTACCCCTTGCTTCTAACCTATGTCTGATGTCTGCGTTTGGGTTCACCTCCCCATGCAAGCCGTGGCAGGGAGTGAAAGGGGGAGAGAGTGAGAATGGGGGAGGTAGAGAGGGGTAGAGGAAGTGATCAGAGTGCGACATAGAGGCACAGATAGAGCAGTACTGGGGTCTCTGGACTCTGTTGTGCGCCAGCAATATATATTCCTCTGTCACCTTATGTGTGCACTTTATTAGATTTTTTTATTTATTGTTTTTACATTCTATTCCTGTCGACATGTCTCTCAGCTAAAGGGTGATGAGAGAGACTGTGTGTCTCTGTCTGGCAACTTCCTCCTGGATGCTAATCCCACTGACAGGTGTTTCCCTGCGGCCTCAGAGCTAGCCACACAGCGCTAACAGGACACTCTGCTAACATGGCGCGAGAGCACCCTGTTTCTGGGGACTGTTCCAGGCTTGGCTCGAGATCCTAGTGCTTTCTCTACGATGCTGCATGTTCTAAATTGCCGCGTAGAAATGGCCACCATCAAAACTAACAATGGGAATGGTACAGGTGTCATGGTGTGTGTGTTTCCCTCGTGTTGATTACTGTTCCCTCCCCTAATGTGTCTCAGCTGTTCCTCGTTGTGTTTGTTATTTAAGCCCTCGTCTTTCCTTTGTCCCTTTTGCTGTCATTGTGGTTTGCTGTGGTTAGTTGTGGTTGTTAGTCCTGCGTGTTCCGTGTTCCCTGTCGTCTCCCGAGTTCCTTGTTCCCTCTCGAGTTCCCTGTTGTCTCCCGAGTTCCCTGATTCCTGTGCCTTAGCCTTTAGGCCTGAATAAAGTGCCGTTTCCTGAAACCGTCTGCGTTTGGGTCCTACCTGCCTGCCTGCACCCGCAGCCCCCTTAACAGAATGACGGCACCAACATTGGACCCAGCGGACGATCAAGTTAGCCGTGAGTGGGAGGATTTATTAGTCTTCTTAGATAAGGCAATAGATCGCTGGGAGGGTTTGGGGTACCACCCGGTTCCTCCTGGTACTCCAGCTCCCGCACTGACTCCGGTCCCCGAGCCCTGTCCGGTTCCTGAGCCCACTCCTCGCCTTCTAGAGGGGGACCGGCCTCTTCGCCTGCTTGAGGGGGCCCGCCCCCTGCTCCTTCCAGAGGGGGACCGGCCTCCGCTCCTGCCTGAGGGGGCCCGCCCCCTGCTCCTTCCAGAGGGGGACCGGCCTCCGTTCCTGCCTGTGGGGGCCCTCCTCCACACCTTCCCGAGGGGGGTTCCCCTTCAAGGCCTTCCACCAGAGGGGACCCGCCCTCTACCTGGCCTTCCACCAGAGGGGACCCGCCCTCTACCTGGCCTTCCACCAGAGGGGACCCGCCCTCTGCCTGGCCTTCCACCAGAGGGGACCCGCCCTCTACCTTGCCTTCCAGTGGGGACCCGCCCTCTACCTGGCCTTCCTCCTGAGGGGACCCGCCCTCTACCTGGCCTTCCTCCTGAGGGGACCCGCCCTCTACCTGGCCTTCCTCCTGAGGGGACCCGCCCTCTACCTGGCCTTCCTCCTGAGGGGACCCGCCCTCTACCTGGCCTTCCTCCTGAGGGGACCCGCCCTCTACCTGGCCTGCCTCCTGAGGGGACCCGCCCTCTACCTGGCCTTCCTCCAGAGGGGACCCGCCCTCTACCTGGCCTTCCTCTTGAGGGGACCCGCCCCCTACCTCGCCTTCGCCGGCCTCCTGAAGGGTTCCGCCTTCACCGCTGCCGGCCTTCTGAGGGGGTTCTTTGCCACTGCAGGTCTCCTGAGGGACTGAGCCCTCATCGTCCTTGCCGCCGTCCTCCTGAAGGGTTCCGCCTTCACTCTGCCTCTGCTTGCCCCCCAGGCCGTTCGCCTGAGGCTCCCTGCCATGCCCTGGGGCAGTTTTCTGGCCGCCCGCCTGACGTCCCTCGGCTCTGCCCCAGTCCATTTTTTTTTTTTTGATTCCCCCCTCCTGGCGCCCCTCCACCCACCCGTTTTGGGTTTGACTTTCTTCATTGTTTTGCTTGTCGTGGGTCGCCTGGGAGTCGACCCTTAAGGGGGGGGTACTGTCATGGTGTGTGTGTTTCCCTCCTGTGTTGATTACTGTTCCCTCCCCTAATGTGTCTCAGCTGTTCCTCGTTGTGTTTGTTATTTAAGCCCTCGTCTTTCCTTTGTCCCTTTTGCTGTCATTGTGGTTTGCTGTGGTTAGTTGTGGTTGTTAGTCCTGCGTGTTCCGTGTTCCCTGTCGTCTCCCGAGTTCCTTGTTCCCTCTCGAGTTCCCTGTTGTCTCCCGAGTTCCCTGATTCCTGTGCCTTAGCGTTTAGGCAAGAATAAAGTGTTGTTTTCCTGAAACCGTCTGCGTCTGGGTCCTACCTGCCTGCCTGCACCCGCAGCTCCCTAACAGGTAAACTAAGCGTGCATGCTTTAGTGAATGTCATGTCACCACATCGTCATTAGAGCCCTTCACCGCGTTATTAAAAATCTATCAGCAAAAACAAATCATGCGCCAATTCAACCTGTCATGGTCAAACATTTACACAAACAGACACACACAGACAGACAGACACACACACACACACACACACACACACTACAGTTCGGCAGACCAATGAAATGGTTCTGTAGAATTATGTGTAATGTGGAAGCCACTCATTAGCAGTGTGGTTGTATAGAGGATGTTTATAGCATGGCCTATTGTCCACCTCTGTCTGAATGGGATCTGTGGGCAGATTCAAGCGTTGCACATAAATATTTGAAGAGTCTTGAGTGTGGCACAGTAACTGCAATAACTATAGCTCCCGTTGCTCTTCACACACACACATATGCAGGCATGCCCCCAATGGACCCACCTGAAGCAGCTGCTGCTTGAGCTTCTGCATCTCCGACAGGTTGAGCTCGCTGAACAGGTCTGACACAGGCAGCAGCCCCTCCCCCTTGCGCCCGGGCCGGTACTCCACGCCGTTGATCTTGGCCAGCACGGCGCCCGCAGCGTGCAGGTGCCCCGGGCAGCGGTTGCTGTCCTCGCTGCCGCTGTTGGCCAGGGGCAGGCCAGGGCCCCCCAGTGCGTCCTCGGGGAACTTGATGTTCTCCACCCCGGTGACGGTGAGGGCCAGGTGGGCCCCGGCGCCGTACACGCTGTCCGTCAGGCTGATGTGGTGCGCCAGCTCCTTCCTCATGTTGTTCTTCTGCTCGCGCTCGCTCTTCAGCGAGTCCAGCGCCTCCTCCAGCTGGCCCTGGGAGATGTCCTTCAGCCGCAGGGCGTCCTCCAGCTGGCTGTTGAGCAGCACCGTCTCCTCCTCCAGCACCTTGATCTCGTGCTTCAGACCCTCGTACTCCACCTGAGGAAGAGGAGGAGACGCAGCGTGAGATGAGACGGCAGGAGCAACGCGGTCAGATCCCCTGAGGACGTTTCGGCCAAACGATGTGCCGGCAGTAGCTCCAGGTGGTAGAGCAGGGTGGACTGGTAAACGGAAGGTTGCTGGTTGGAGCCCCGGCACCTCCTAGTTGAGTGTCGAGGTGTCCCGGAGCAAGACGCCTCACCCTGACTGCCCATGACGAGCCGGCTGTCGCCCTGCATGGTTGACTCCGCCGTCGGTGTGTGAATGAATGGTTATAAGTTGATTTGGTTCCCCTAAATTTAAATGTGTATGATGGGTGGTACCTTTACAAATGTCTGCGTATGTTCAGGTGTGTTAGTGTTTGTGTGTATGTTTTGGTCTATGGTTGGTCTATGTGCTCCTGACCTGGTTCTGCTTGAGCGTGGAGACCAGTTTCTGCAGGGTGATGTTCTCCTCCTCCAGCTCCGTGTAGTCCTGCAGCAGCCGGCCCTCCCGGAACTTGTACTCCTTGATCTCCTCCCTCATCCTGCTCCTCTGGACCTCCAGCAGGTCGTTGTTCTGGGGACAGGAGAGAGAGGAAGAAGGGGGACCTTTAGACGACCACAGCAGAATATAAGGGAGTCTGCCAAGCAATGCTTCAGCATATGAGCACATCAGCAACAATACAAAATATGCAACGTACAAAATATATAAAAAAGATATCAATAACAAAGTCATTACAATGTAAATAATGCAAAATATGCATAAAATACAATTGGTTTGCTGTTATGGCAATAATTCACAGATCACTGTTAAGGAAAAGTAAAGGAAACGGTAACTTGTTCAGAGAGGCTGTTAGACAAATTGCCGCTCGGTTGGTGAGTGTATGAGTCAGCGCTCTCTAACTCCGATCAAATAGCCCTGATGAGGCGTCTGAAGCAGTGAGTCTCAGAGCCCAAGGCCAGTGCTGGTTAGGAGAATATGTCAAAGAGAAAATGTCCTGGCAAGAGAAAAATACTCAATGAGACGGCCTTGAATGTGGTCCATGCTCATGTTTTTGTCATTGGTAAATCATTAAAAAATGTGTTAAATATATTCAAACTTTTACTTTTAACTCTGGATGTTAAAACGCCACCCTCAACAATTTCAGAGAACAGCAGATTGCATGACAGCTGGGCCGTGATTCCATGAAGATTATCCATCTTTTTAAATTCGAGCCAGAAGTGCTGAGGAAGATAATAATCAGTAGTTTATCAGAAGATGTCCCACATGTCCCATGAACTGAACTCTGAGTGAATAACATAATCAATGTTGAGTCCTAGGTATCTGTAGAGAAAGAGATCCGAGGCTATAGCCATTGTGTTTGAAATTGCAGGCAAAGAAACAGACTTTCTCTTCTTGTAGACAAATCCAACAACGTGCCATCTTCGGTGTGCCAGAATGATTTCCTGCTGTATGATACTCGTTCTTTCCGTGAATGTGTAGGCGTAGCTGCCTCCCTGGCTGCCTGTTGGCCCCTTGTTGGCTGCCTTTAAGCTGTCTGTGGGCTGCCTGTGGCCTTCTTGTGGCCTGCCTTTGGGCTAAGTGCTGCAGTTTTTTCAGAGTATGCAATGATTTATGTGCATTTAATTGACAGTATGCACTGGCTCATGAGTAGTTTATTTACAGTAAGGACTGAATCACGGGCAGTGTATTCAAAGTATGATGGGAACCATGACACAAAACATCGACAACAATGCACTGGATATACAGTATCGACTCTAATTTTCCCCCACCCGCAACTAATGACTCCTCATTGCTCTCTGCTTTGTAGGTGAAGTCACACACACACACACACACACACACACAGACACACACACAATATTCCAAACGCACACACACATGCAAACACACACACACACACACACATAAACACAGGCACACACGCACTCATGTGCCGAGCTCAGTGCATTTCTCTCGTCCTCAGCTTAGTGCTGGATTTGGCCTCTACAATGGGGGCCCGACACATTGTCTGACCCCGGCTCGAACCTCACCGGGGCCCACTGCAGCCAGGACACACAGAGACTTATACACACACCTCAAACTATAAACAAACTTCATCCCAACGCCTTTTTTCACATATCAGAATTTTCTCACTTCCCTTAAATTCTCCCATTTAAGAACAATTCCGGTATTTTGAACATTGAGCCCCCTTTCTGGTTTGTCTAGGATGAAATAGAGTGGTTAAGACCGAAATTTTGAATATTGGTCCTGTCTCGAGTATAGGCTAATTTCGAATCGCCCCTGCCTTCTTCACAATGGCTGGCTATGGGCATTCAAAAAACACCCCTAAACGTTCGTTTTCAGAAATGTGAAACTCATCGAGTGATAAGTGGTGTTCGTTGATGTTCTTAATGAAGTATCGTAGCGAAAAACTGTTTCTGTCGTGTTTTATTTGGCATTTTTTAAATCAGCATTTTGTAAATGAAACGGAAACCGGACCGGAACCGGAAACCAAAAGGAGGGTGGTTGTAGTCTTTTTGCTCGATTCTAGCCCTACTGTTGTTACGGACAACCGAGTGAAAAGACTACAACCACCCCCCCCCCCTTTCCGTGTGTGTGTGTGTGTGTGTGGGTGTGTTTGTGTGTAGGTGTGTGTGTGTGTGTGTGTGTGTGTGTATGCAGTGCATGTGCTGTAGTGAATATCATTCATTGACTCAGGGACTCTGTAGAAGTAAATAAGTGACTATGCGTTGACGATCAGGACCATACCTCCTTGAGGTCGCCCACGACCACGCCCAGCCTCTCGCTCTCCGCCTGGCCGTTGGACGCCACCGACTTGCTGAGGCTCAGCTCCGTCTGGAGCTCCAGCAGCCGCCCAGAGTAGTACGCCTCCTTGGAGGCCGACTCCCGCAGCAGCGTCTCCTCGTTGGTCTCACTGTCCTCCGCCACCTTGCGCTGATTGGAGTACGCCTGGCCAAACGCCTGGGGAGGAATATAGATGGTAGAGAGAGAGAGAGAGAGAGAGAGAGAGAGAGAGAGAGAGAGAGAGAGAGAGAGAGAGAGAGAGAGAGAGAGAGAGAGAGAGAGAGAGAGAGAGAGAGAGAGGATAAATGATTGTATGAGATCTTGGAGATTTGATTTCAATGTCACTTTTCAAAGAGCTGAAATAATATCTTCTAAGATCCCCACTCTGTCTCTGGCAGTAAGTAACAGATTAATATATTGTTTTAAGAAAAGGTAAACTATCATGAGAAAATGCACACAGAATCATATAGACATTCTCAGATTGTGCCAACAAACGACTTCATATATACACCTTGTATTATCCAATGATCACCACTAGGGGTGTTCTTGTTTGTTTTGAGTCAGACTACCCTGGTCAGACTTCTTCTCTATCTTCCCCTCCCTATGTCCCTCTCTGTCTCTCTCTCTCTCTCTCTGAGATTATATTTCAGCCTGCCTCCTGTATCTGTGATCAATAAAAACACTGTTCCCCTTCTCCTGACACAGGTTTTCACAGAGCAGAAGGCTGACTTAACACCATGAAGGAGCTCCACTTTGATTTGGAAAAAGCAGCAAGCATCAACAGCCCCAAACATACCAGAGCCACTGACCCCTGGAGGGACGAGGGATATGCTAGAGACAGATACATCCACAAGCCAAAGTCACCTAGCCATTGTGACGCAGTATAGAGTTATGCATCTAGATCATGGATGCATACATGGACATATCGGAGCAGTATAGAGCCATGCATCTTGATCAATGATGCATACATGGATATTGTGGATTGAACTTTATGATGGGAGTTGGACTCCCTATCTTATATCTTATTAACCATCTAACTGCCTGTCTGACTGTCTCCAGCCCAACTCGAGACAGCGTATAGGCTTCTACCATCGTAAAACTTGCTCTATATTCCTTTGCCGCAGAGAATACTTGTGAGTGCATAGGGGTTGTCATGAACTCTGCAATCACCATCTAAAGTTCAGAGGTCTTGATGGCCTCCTGTAGGCTATCATTAGACCCTGTGTGATGGAACACGGCCAATAGACCGTGGACCGTTCTGCTGACCATCACCGGCGGTCAGCTAAAACCACATGCACTATCGCCACCCTCAGAGAGTAGTATGTTATCATACGAGCCATATCGGCACTTTGCTCTCGTACTTTTCTAACCTCTAAGTGCAGCTGGGCTTATGACTAGTACATCCACTTAGAAATGGTGTCCCTGTTCGATTGTAAAAATGTCTGTAAAGAAATGTACATTTATTTTTTGAGATACCGATTAGGTGCTTAATATTTCCAGAGCACTTGGCCCCAATGGAATGAGCTCCATTGCATGAGATTAATTATTAAAACGGTACAACATGATGATTCTTATTATTTATGCATAGAGAAAATGTGATGACTCCGTAGGCAGACGACCTCTCTGACCACAGGGCTGCCTTTCAATATTTAACTTGATTCAAGCCATCATCCAACGTTGTGTATATGATTAGAAATGAATATGAACACTTAGAGACACAGAAAAACAGACAATACCAAACCGGCTATGAAGATACATACTGTTAATTGATGACTTGCCAACTGATTGTGCTCCCAATTCTTGATGATTCATTTCAGGTGTGTGTGTCATGTGACTGCCTATATAAGCTGATGCACCTGCACAATATAAACTTTGTGTGTGTTTTCTCAGAACTTGAATGCAGTTTTGTTATTTGTCCTCCCAAGTTGATAGAACGTTTCCTAGGTATATCTAGCAGTCAAGCTCTGTTTAACAGGTTATGGGCCCAGGAGCGTTTGACGTTTGTGCACAGAGATATCCGGCGTGAGTAGGCACCGAGAGACATTTGTTTGTGAGCGAGTTTGAATACGTGTCTCACGGATTGGAGTGCCAGGACCATGAGCGAACGTACAAGTTCACGTTGGTCTCGTCTTGTGTTTGACGGAGACGAAAAGAACTATGAACTGTGGGAGACTAAGTTTTTGGGCCATATGCGGTTGCAGAAATTGAAGGACACAATTTTGAATCAACCAGCCGGTGGCGCGGAAGAAAACGCACTGGCCGAGGATGCGGCGAAGAACGCGGAAGCGTACGCGGAATTTATCCAATTCCTTGATGACAAAAGTTTGTCTCTGGTCATGCGAGAGGCAGCGGATGACGGACGTGCAGCTCTCAGGATTTTACGCGACCATTATGCAGGCAAGGGTAAGCCCCGCATTGCATGCCTGTATACAGAACGGACTTCCTTGCAAAAGATGAGTTTTGAGAGTGTGACTGATTATGTCATACGCGCCGAGACTTCAATCACAGCACTGCGTAATGCTGGAGAGGTTTTAAGCGATGGATTATTGGTTGCAATGATTTTGAAGGGGCTGCCAGAATCATTTAAGCTTTTTTCCATTTTTATCACTCAAAGTGATGAGACTCTCTCTTTTGCCGAGTTCAAGACTAAGGCCCCGTCCACACGAAGCCGAAACGGGCGAAACCGTTACGGTTTCGATCTATCCGGTTTCGAAGTATCTCCGTAAAGACGAAGCCAAGCGAAACCGGATAGATCTGTAGAAACGCTGTAGTAAACATTCCAGGCCCATAAGGGGCGCTGCTTCTGGTACACAAATCCAGAAGAAGAAGAGGCGAGCATGCGCATAAAGGCTGCCCCCCGAACCACTAACACAAACAAACAGCTCTTCTACGATGGCGAACTAGATTCTCAATAAATAATGGCTTAGCAACCCAACAAGGGACATGATATGCTGCAGAACGATTACAAGCTTGTAGTCCGCCATCATCTTTTTTGTTGTGATTTCTGAGACTCCGCGGGCTTAAGAGCCATTGGCTAGGAGGTCGAGGGGTGGGGCGATGACGTCATGGTTTGCGGTTTCAGTCGGTTTCAGGCGTCCACACGAAACCAAAACGAAACTTGATAGATTTGAAACCACCTCCGAGGGTGGTTTCAGAAGTTTGCGGTTTCGGTCAGCGGATTCGCCGGCTTCGTGTGGACGGAAGGCCGAACCGTACAAGACCTTTGCGGTTTCGCCATGAAATCGGCTTCGTGTGGACGGGGCCTAAGTTGCGCAGTTATGAGAGCACTGAAAGTATGCACACAGCTGCGGCTGACGACAATGTCATGGGGGCCCGTGCGCATCCAAGTAGGGCTGCCCCATCAGGTGCAAATGCGCGCAGAACCGAGAGCGGGGACATTGTGTGTTTCCGTTGTGGCCAGAGAGGTCACAAGGTAAGAGACTGTCAGCGTGGTCAACAGTGGTACAGCCAGGGCGAGAATACCGCACGGCGAGGAGGATGGCGACAGCGGCAGTGTGTGTGTTTTCTCAGAACTTGAATGCAGTTTTGTTATTTGTCCTCCCAAGTTGTTAGAACGTTTCGTAGGTATATCTAGCAGTCAAGCTCTGTTTAAAACATACACATAATAACCCACAATTTGACCATCCAGCTCCCGCCTCCATCCCAGGGTTGGCTCATAGTGGCTGGTGGCAGTGAGATGTGGCCAGCAGCAGAGCTGATCTCTGATGACAGCCCCTTTCACGACAAATGTGGCCCCCAGTCCGGCCGCAGAGAAGGTAGCCAATGGATAACATCCTTAATGTATGAACTGAAACCTTTGTGTGAAGTGAGTCTAGGGCTAGGCCCTAGACTAGGGAGTCTAGGCCCTAGACTAGGGAGTCTAGGCCCTAGACTAGGGAGTCTAGGCCCTAGACTAGGGAGTCTAGGCCATAGTCTAGGGAGTCTAGTTCCTAGTCTAGGGAGTCTAGGCCCTAGACTAGGTGGTCTAGGCCCTGGTCTAGTAAGTCTAGGCCCTAGACTAGGAGGTATAGTCCCTGGTCTAGTAAGTCTAGGCCCTAGACTAGGAGGTATAGTCCCTGGTCTAGGGAGTCTAGGTCATAGGCCTGGTTAGTCTAGTCCCTAGTATAGTCTAGGGGGTCTGGTTCCTAGCCTAGGGAGTCTAGTCTAGGGATACTAGTCCCTAGCCATCTCACATATCCTTCTGCTACTCTACTGGGGCAACTCAAAATGTAGCCGTATCTTTTGGGGTAAGTCAGACTACTATATGCATTACAAATTCATCAAACACCTAGTTATTTATATTTCATATTATATGTTGTTTTGTGAGCAAAAGTAAAAGTGCATTATTTTCTTCTTAGTCCATATATTCCAGAGGTATGTATTTGAAGAGTCTGTGAGCCCACGGTTTCAGATGGAAATCAAACAGGGATATACGTTTTTGACGAGTTCTAGGAACCTTCCCAAAGGCTCATCTTTGGGAACTTGATGTTGCAAATGAAATGCGCCAGTCACTGTGGTGTTATACTGAGAAGCCTAACCATCCCTTGGATGCAATCATCAAAATCAAGGAGTTTCCAGAACAAGCTCCACACATCCACACGCATTCATTCAGTGTTTTTTGGAAACAGGCAAAATCATAGGATTCTACGCCCGTTTTCTCTTTTTTTTGTAATAATGACCAAAAGGCATGGATAACAATGTTCACGATTATATGAGAAATATGATCACGTTCACATTAAAGAACTAGTCATCCAAACAGACCTTGACCTCTGTGGTGTAACTATCCTCTGGTACACCTACTTAGTAAGTAAGAGCTGCCACCGACATGTGCTCAGTAATCACATGAACAGTTAAGCAACAACTTCTGCTTGATTTTTGTCCATCTGGTGTAGCCATCCCTACAGCCTTCTCCTGTTTACTCCTCACTGGTTTCTACCTTCCTCATGTGCAACGTTAGTAACGCCCGTGCCCCCTTTATCCACATATCGGGGGAGGGGGAGAGTGATTATTAATGAACCACTAAGGGAGGCTCTGGGAATAAACTGCATAATTCATTGTGAGATCCTTGAGACTGAATGAGTCACAAGGTGTTGTCACAGCCCAGAGCCCAACCAACAACCAGCCAGGTTCCACATCTTCTGCTGTCAGACCCCTACACGTCATCCGATGAGTATTGGGCGGATGTATGAGGAAGGTCGTGCAGCAGAGGAGAAGCAGATGGTTTGAGTTTTTTGGCCTCCTTATAAGGTGGCCTCCACCTCCTCCAAGTCTGTTCCCTCCATCTGTTGACCATTTTATCAGAAGACTGACAATATAGCAGACCAAGGGGGCGATGCCAGGACACCTCCTCATCCAAATGGATGCAGTGCCACCCCCCCCCGTTTGCACTGGGTGGCTGACACTCTGACTCTCTGACTAGACCACGGTGGGCCCAGACAAACACTGAGCAGCGTCTTAAACATTACCCCATGATACGAAGATAAAAAAGAACCGCCTTCAAGGTGATTATTTGGTCAAATATTCCTCAATCTCCCAGGGCATAATTATCAAGCAGCATGGGGTGGATTCATGTTTATTCTGTCGTCAAGATGATGTGTATAAGTAGCTCATTATCAAACCCCCTTTCAATTCAGGCCTCGGGCTCTGGGTGTCAGTGGTTCTGTCCATCCAGTCCAGACACCAGCGTCTGTACAGACTAGACAGATCCCTGGGCCCCTAGGATAGGAACGCTCAGAGGTAGCAGGCCGCTGCAGCGAGGTATAGACTGGAATAATAATAATAGACGAGGCTGTAACACATGTCCATCCACCTCTCGTTCTGATTAGTTCTCATGGAAGGCTTTCATCTGTGTGTGTGCATGTGAGTGTGAGTGTGCATGTGTGTATGTGTGTGTCGGCGATGGGAGAGGTGAAAGCATTTTACAGCAGTGATTAATCTGGTGTGTAACCTCCATGGCGAAGGCACTTTGATTCCTAATGGAATCACCCAGAGGGACTTGGAGCGCTCACCATTCAATTAAAGACTGTTATTTATAGATATTAACTCATGACTTTAGGGTACTCTTTGCCTGATAAAATGTACAACAAACAAAGATATTGTTCCATCAGTTTATTATAGGGTTCGATTTTTTAAGGGGTAAAGTTTTGAATTACTCCTTGTTTGGACATCAAAGTGGTATCTTAATCAATACTAAAAGTCCCATCTATAAATAATAATGGATGGGATAATAAGCATGAAGCAGAATTGAAATCCGAAAACTATTTAACTCTCAAAATGAGCGCTTACTGAGTGAATATCTGGAGGAATAGTTGCACCCATTTATCTTTGATGTATATACCAGTTGCACGCACGCACACGCACACGCACACGCACACACCTCTCCAGAGGGCGGCTGGGGTTTTCAGGACCATGGAGAGCGAGACACAGGCCTGCCGCTGGAAAACAGTACAGCTGTGAGCTCCTGTGAGGCAGACATTCATACATGACTGTGTGTGTGGTGTGTGTCCCTGCATAGTTTCCCTTCTGGGATAATTAAGGGTTATCATATGTTGTCTTAATTTAACTTTTGCCCAGTAATTTCAACAGAGACAATAAAACAAAAGACGGATCTTAAGACGGATCTTAATACACACACACACAACCACACACTGGCCCTCATTTATCAAACGAACGTAGAAATGAGCGCAAATCTGAACGCATGATTCATCTTACGATAGGACCCACGTGAGATTTACGAAACCTTCGTATCACACCAATCCCAGCGTACGAAGGATCTTGGTGTTGATAAATACGGCGGCTGAGATCGATCGTAATTAACGTAACACGCCCATATAAAAGCACGTCTTCAGAAGTCTCGCCCCTAACTTTTACGACATGGAGAAACGTCCAACGGTAAAATAGAGGAATTTTTCCCGAGACCCAAATGGAGACGCTCGGGTCACTGGTGGATGCGAACCGTCTGGTTTTATTTGGTAGCCTATAGCTGGCATTAAAGGCCAGCAAAAGAATGCTATATGGAAGGAAATAACTGTTGCAGTGAATAGTGTTTCCAATGTTCGTCGGGCTACGGAAGAGGTTTGTTAATTAAATTAATTAAATAATAAATTAAATGTTCAACTTCTGTTATCCAGCTTAAAACATTTCACATATATGCTATTGTTTGCATTCCGTTAAAGTTATTTAATTCCGAATAAGGTGAAGAAGAAATGGTCCGACATGAAGCTCAGCACCAAAAAAATCGTGTTGCGGCTGTGAAGCCGGCCAAGCAAGAAACGGGAGGAGGCCGGTGCAGTGCGACTGCAGCGTAACTCCCCGAGATGACTCTGACCATGTAGTGCGCCCTGATGTAGACGATGCCCAACGTTGCTATTTTGGAAAATAAAAGAATCGTGCGTGCCCCCAGGCCATCGGGCTACCATGTTCAGGATTGACATTCTGGCATCGCAAATAATCGGAACATTAACTGAATGGTAGCTTTTGCGGTTGATGTACGCGTAATCATTAATATATGGTTCATACGCACATGGGTACAATCAACCGCACCAATCACATTTGGAAACCTAGCAATAGCATACAAATCCCGTTTGATTCCAGTTTGCTGATCGTTATTATATGGGAATTTAATATAACGTTCGGAGAGGGACATTATAGCTGCCAAAACTGCTGGCATGGTTCGGCTAATACTTGGCTGGGAAATAGCAGACCTGTCCCCGATCTCCCGCTGCAAGATCCCGGTGGCCAAAAATCCCAAGGTAGAGCAAACCTGCACAGGTATTGCGTTTGATCGCCTAGTTTCTTGCCTTAACTGTGGCTCCAAAGCATTGCATAGCTCCATCAGGAGATGCCTTGGGAGACGAAAACGACTCAAGAGCCATTCATCGCCCTCCTTAAAAAAATCGGCGCGGTCTCGAAAAACTCTCTCGTCTGTGCGTTGAGGTCCTTAACAGAGCCAGATCTGCCATCGCTGAGACACGACCACCTATTTGGCAAAGCTCCTGTTAATATAGACAGCTGAATAAACATTTCACCTGTCACATTCTAATTATTTTCATAGCAATACTGTTTTTAATTAGGCCTGACTTGATTGTAATTGTTTGAACGGCTGGGCTAATTCCAATTTATTTAGTAATTAATACAGATGTTGAACATGGGCTACTTGTGCTGCACTATTCATCATTGAAATACCCGTATGTTGTGCCAAAAAAACTTGCGTACACGAGCTCAGACCTGACGTGAGATTTCATCGCAGCCTGCGCTCACGTTCAAATTGATAAATGCCAAGCTCAACGTTGAAATGAGCGTACGTCCATTTTACGCACGTTTTCTGTCGTACGCTCGTTTGATAAATGAGGGCCACTATGCCTGGCTGAGACGATGGAGGTGTGTGGATGGTCAAAGACCTGCAGCCGTTTATGGAGTCCCTGTGTGGAACTCGCCTATTAGACCTGCCCAGATCAGAGACCTGCCTTACCCCCACTTATGATGCATAGACACACACACACACACACACACACACACACACACACACACACACACACACACACACACACACACACAGAGAGAAGAACACACTCACATAAATACACACACACACACACAAACACACTCTCACTCTCACACACACACACACACACACACACACACACACACACACAGGAAGGAAGTAGCAGGCTCACCAGAGCAAAGCACTGTGCATATGGAATCTTCTTGATTACGAAGCCGACTCGAACCTTGCTCAATAACAACTGCGGTAATACACCTGTTTTTCTGCAGGATTTGCTGAACCATATATGGACACATTGTTCTCTCTATACCTGAATAAATGATGAGCTAGGTTTTATGAACATTGGGTTGGTGTGGTCAGTGTGCAGTATGCCCTGTCTGTCTCTGCATTTACCTTCAAAGACAAATAAGAGAAAAGAAAGAGCTAGAGATAGTGCTCATGCACTGTCAGTATACAGGCTTGGCTATGATCCAGTAGATATATATAGCCCACAGTAGACTATTATATAAGGGGGACCACAGGTATGCGGGAGAATCCATAATATAAATAATAGCAGATGCAGAAGGTCCAGTCAGCACCATTGAACCAAATTCATGGCTAATGCAACAAAGATAACAATGGGTTCCCATTGGTCCTTTTCTCTCCAATATAATTTGTACACAGCAGCAGACATACTGTTACCTGACATGGATTATTCTTGCTAACGTAGCCTATAAATTACCCAGCCTGGTCATTATTTCAGCTCCTCCCCATCTAATTTCCTTTCCTCTCTTCCTTGCCTGTTCCTTGCCTACTTGACCTATTATCTTCTCCCTTCCTTCTCCCCCTCTCCAACCCTCTTCTCTCCACTCCTCTCCTTACCTCTCATCTCCTTCCCCCCTATCTTCCATCTTCCCTTGTCTCATATACTCTCCTTTCCCGGCCTTTTTGTCTTTGTTCTTCCCCTTTAAGAAAACATACACATTCATTTTGCAGCGGACCCACTCAGTGTAATGACACACACCCCCTGCCTCTGTATATAGACCTTGAAGCTGCAAAGGTCTATCCTTATAGTCACTTACATAATGCTTGGGATGGAAGACAGTATCTTATCCATAAATACTAAAATAGTCAGCCTCAAGAAGAACCTAAGTCATCCTCTCTTGTGTGTGTGCCATACAGGGAACATAGTGTGACTTGACATTAGTGTAGTTTAATCATATTAGTGTGATCCTAGTCAGTTCATACATAGTACACACACACACACACACACACACACACACACACACACACACACACACACACACACACACACACACACACACACACACACATTGACACACAAACACACACACATACACATAGAACTGACATAATTGTAAAATAACATGTTGTGCATCAGCTCATGTCCATGCCTACATGTATGTATTCTGCACGTATGTATTCTACACGTATATATTCTATACATATATGGATGTATTCTACTTGTATGTATTCTAAATGTATTTATTCTATACATATGTACTCTACATGTATGTATTCTACATGTATGTGTTCTACATGTACAGTATGTATTCTACATTTATGTGTTCTACACGTGAAATGTCCCTCTCCAACTTTCCATTTCTCATCTTCATCCTGTAGCTGTACATCCATGTACTTTAGTTTGGTTTTTATATTCATCCTGTCATATATATATATATACACACATATATTAAGCTCTTCCAGCAGCTATCTTTGTGTTTTAAAAAATCAAAGTAAATATCTAGTTAGTACGTTGTTATCTGGAGTACATGTGCTTTAGTGGAGTTTTATAGTTGAAGATAACATCTTCTTATAGTGCAAAGAAATATACTTTCACTCAATACTTAGAGAATGAATACAATTATAATTATTATTAATGAAATAAAATCATGTTGTGTATGCATATGAAAGTGAGTCTTTACCAGACTCACTTTCAAGTAAGATATCTGTACCTTTATTCAAGTATAACTTCCTAGTACTTTATACACCCCGGACACTGTGCACCAGCAGGCGGCTGTCTAGTGACAGCACCTCAAAACATAGCGAGTGCAGAGTCTCAGGGCCCTGTGTGCTGCAGAGGAGCCCCTCTGGCTAGCTCTGTGTTAGAGCAATGAGGTGGACAATGTGATGACTGCCGGCGACACGCCCCTATTCCTCTCACCACACTCCTCACTCTCTCATCACACTCCTCACTCTCTCTCTCTCTCTCGCTCTCTCTCTCGCTCCCAAAGGGCCCACTCTTTGACCGCTCCAGCATGACTTCCATCCCAATGGCACCAGTCATACTGTCGTGTGAGTTTAAGAGCTGTTGAGGAGAGAGATGGTCAGAGAGGAGATCATTTGGTTGTGTAGGATGGATGAAGGGCAGGCGGAGAGGTTAAGTGGGAGGGGGAATATGGGAATTGTTATTAGGGTGATGGCGTCGAGGACTTCAGGTCCTAAGAGCGATAAAACATTCATTGATAATTTCCGCAGCCCACTTAGTCCTCTTGATCCCTTGGATATAAACTATAATAGCTACATTCAGAAGCGGGAGGGTTTTTCAGTCAATGTAAGGGTTCCGCGCTATAAATAAACTACATTCTCCTCCCCTTCCTATGACTAGATGATATATTCTGTCACGCATATCTGTTCATTACTTAACTCTATCAAGTAGACTGAAAGTAGTTGAAAGAGAGTTGACAATACAATACCGTTCTGATAATAAAATAATAATAAAACAATTAAAAACCATGGTGATATAAAGTGACCACATAATTAACAGAAAGCCACTGCCCTAATTGGTATTGGTGGCTGAGACTGCAGAGACAAACTCAAAGAAGCTGGGAATGAGCAGAGTGAAAGGCAGAGCCAGAGACGTGCAGACTGTGACTCAAAGTGAGCTAGACGGACAGAGAGAGAAAGTCAGTAAGAAGATGAGACTGATAGGACATAGAGAGGATGGAGAGATGGAGAGAGAGATACAACAGAGAGGGAGAGTAAAAGAAGGAGGGAGACGGGGAGGGCGATAACAACTTGGGGCCTCACCCCTTTCTGGTGCAGTGAGTCAGCGCATAACGCAAACAAACAGGACTCAGGGACACCACACACACACACACAAATCAGTAGACCCGTCTGGATTCACATTTGACACATCCCATACACACACGCACACACACAGGCACTCACAGCCACAAATACACACTAATACAACTACGCACACACATACACTACCAAATGTACACCATCAAACAGACGAAGATAATGACACAGTCACGCACACACGCACGCACGCACGCACACACACACACACACACACACACAAGCACACACACACACACACACACACACACACACACACAGGGGCATATGGCGACCTATGGAAAGCGATCCCCTGCCAGCCATACTATACTGCTGTTGAGAGAAACTGCTGAGGTGGATTGAAATTGTAACGCAGTATTATCACTAATTTCTCCAACTTGCTGCTATTATCTCAACGTACTTGGACTGCACTGTAGACTGACACTGTGTTCTTGGTCTTCCACGCCTCTCCCCTCATGTTGTAGAGTTCTTTAAATCTGTTTTTCACACACGTTTGGTTAACAGGGTTGCTCTTGCGGTTGCCCTGGATTTCCCTTCTGGGATAATTAAGGGTTATCATATCATTTCTTAATTTAACTTTTGCCTTGTCATTTCAACAGAGACCACATTGGTCCCGTGAGCCTGTTCGGGGGCATTGAGCTTTGCGAGCATGCGCTAGGTTAGCCTTAAGTGTTTATAGGGGGCAGCGGGTCGTATCAAAGGAAAGCACTCTGGGTCGGTACTGAATGGGAGCCTGGGGTGATCTAGAGAGCATCTTTGTCTGGATCTCTGTCTCCTTGTCATCCAGGAAGCAGGGGTTGATGGACACAAGGACGAGACACAAGAGTGGACTCAGTCGGCCTCATTGTAGAAACTGAACTCAAACTGAACAAACAACAATGTATATTTTTGACAGACAGAACAGAGAGAGACACACAGAGGAAGTGAGACGAAGAGAAAGAGAAATAGAGAGGGGAAGTGAAAGAGAGAGATGTGTAGAGAGAGAGTGAGCGAGAGATGAT
Source organism: Gadus macrocephalus (assembly GCF_031168955.1). Classification (NCBI taxonomy): domain Eukaryota; kingdom Metazoa; phylum Chordata; class Actinopteri; order Gadiformes; family Gadidae; genus Gadus; species Gadus macrocephalus. The sequence goes on from NC_082390.1 coordinate 13,453,785, forward strand.
GAGAAAGAGATACAGAGAGAAAGAGAAATAGAGCATGAGTGACAGATGGAGAGAGAGAGGGGTATGTCTTTTGCTTTTTCCTCCTACTTTTTTGCAGCAAAAACAGGTTGGCCCTAACCAACACAATGGATTGCAGACTACTGTCCCCTCTTGCCCCTGGCAAACTTTTTCATCGCAGCAAAAAGCAGCATTGTGGCTGAAAATGTGATCCACCTTGGGGTGGATCACATGCAGGAATGTCCGTGACTTGTGTCACAAGATCCACAAAAAAAAAAGAACCCCATCGATTTCTTCTCACGCTGTCCCTACCGTTCCCCTGCAGGCTTTTATCTCTCATATCATATACCGAGGCCCATTCTTCCTTGCTGCCTTTGTTTGTCTAACACACAAAAAGACCTGAAACAACATGGAGGCCATGCTTCCTGCAGCACCCTGAGAGGCTAAGAAAACATCCACAGTTCTACACCACTTTCCACATCTCCTGGTACGACTACACATAGACTTCCATGCACACTTTCTGTCTCTCTCTGTCACACACACAGACACACATCTTTCTCTCTCCCTTTCTCACAAATGCATACACGTGAAATACACAGACACGCGCACAGAGCAGCAACAATAACACCCCCCCCCCAGACAGAGGGCAGTAGGAGCTCATCTGTATGCCTGGCTGCATCCCCTGCCTCTGCATATTGTTCGGGTCAAAGGTCAACACTAGCAAACCTGACAGAATACACATACATGTGATCTGCAAAGCACAGCCGAATACATATAGCCTGAAGTAGTCCAATGCAATGCATTATTAAACAGAAACAATGTGCAGACCTCAATGCATAGAGAAGCAGCATTTACTATCAGAGCAGCTGCAGCAGAATGTTGTTCTGGATGAGTTTGACAACAACAAAAGGTACCAGTAGGACGGTGTCCCCTGTGCTACTAGCTTCACTGGGACATTCTATAGTGAATTCAAGTGTAGTTCATCTTGCATTTTTTATTTTCCTTAACCAGGATTAATCACGGCTCATTTAGTATTTATGCTCACATATTTATGGTCGACCACATCACAAAGACAGAACACAGTTGCATATATTGGTATATTCCCTCTTGGCTTGTCTCGCCCGTATGTGTCGATGTTAACAAAAGTCAAACAGATGTAGTATGTTTGCAGTAGAGGCATTTTTATGCACTGATATTTTATTATATTATATTCAATATAATATTTTTGTGACTCCATTAATGTTGTAGTTTGCACAGCCCCATGGCTGATGAATTGATAAACCAACAAAAAGATATTCATTCCATGGTGGAACAAGGGCTCACAAGGTGGAATAGGAAGTTCCACCAGTCAGGTGAAGGAGGGTGCAAGCAGGAGGGAGGGTTAGATGAAGACAGGTGAGGGGCTGAAAGACCCCAGCGTTCTCCAGCCCCTCATCCACCAACCCAGCACCCCATCTATATATATATATATATATATATATATATATATATATATATATATATATATATATATATATATATATAGTATATGTATATATAGATGTTGTATAAAAATAAAATATACTGCCATTGCAGGTCTTTTTGTGAACACTTGGTCACATGTCCCCTTAACGGGAGAACATCAAACAAGGCAAACGCATAATGCAGAACTCGGTAGCAGAAATGAACACTTTTTGCAAAACCAAAAGTTAACTTTACAAAGTTTGTTAAGTAAACAACATGTGTTTTGTAATTTATGTTTTTTCTTGAAGCTGTGCCTCAGTACATCAGAATGAACGTGCGCGTGTTCAAATCACCGCACAGGAAAATATGGGTTGGAACAAGGTGTGGTTCTCCCATGCCTTTGCAGTCTGTCAGTGTCCACTCAGCAACTGCAGAGTTCTCTGCTTGTTTTCCTCCATTATGGCTGCTCCGAGAGCAGCTTCAAATGTTGCTCAGAAGAAGCGGTGTGGATCTTTTTGTATCTCACGATTCAATTTGATTCTAATTATTGGGGCCACAATTCAGTTCAAAATCCATTCTCGATTCCTAATGATTCACAGATACAGAGTTTTTTGGTTCAGTGAAAAGGGGCGTAATAGGGGCGTTTTTTCTGTATCTACTCAAATCCGGTGCAGTGCAGAGAGAGACGAAGTGACAAATGAGAGCAGAGTAAAGTGTCTTTAAGATTATGTTGTTTTTATTTTCGAAAAATGCACATCAACATGCCTTAATGTTGGCGAAACATCCAGAATTCTTTCGCCTTTATGTCGCTAAAGAAGGAAGCAAAAAAAGATCTTAAAAAGATCTTTCAAGGAGCTTTGAGTCACTGAGGAAATCAGTAAGATGTAACATTCTTCTCTTCCTTAATATCGAGTGACCTTAGAAACAGTTTGAAGGATATATCTTTTGACATATTTTCGGCTTAAAGGCAACAGATGTGTGTTGGAACTAGACGTCCTATCCTATCTAAAACATGTGACAGACTGTTCACCAAAATAAATATCCTACAGACAAGACCAGTGACCAACTAAAATGAATGGACACAAAGTCTATGTGACAAATAAGCCAAACATCCGGTTGGTGAGTTAAGCCGTGAGGAAACACAATAGGGTTTTGATGTAAAAGCACGAGAGCCTCTATGGTCATAATTAATGCCTCGCAGATTCACACATTAAAACAACAACAAAAACCCAGTGACAACACAACCGCCTGATCAGCTCCATGATCTACTGACCCTCTATTGAAGCCCTGCAGGAATGGGTTAGGACAACATCACGCTCCACTATACAACCTGAGGTCGTATGCTGCAAAGATGGTCTCCACGTTTCATTTGCTGTTCCCACTGTACTCGCTGTTTTTCTTCCTGCCTGGAGACAGCACTAACAAGCATCGTGCATTGGGCCGAAACAGCGTCTCTTTCTCTCTCACTTCTTAGGTCACTATAAAGGGACATGCGCAGCGGTTGGGACCCACTGAGGCTGGGAGAACAATATCTAGGTATGACTGATGAATACTTTAGTGCATTACAATTTTTAATACTTTTATATTGGTAACACTTTATAATAAGGTGCCATAATAAATAGCAAACTAGTCATTGCCTAACCCTTTGTTAATATTTGTTACTTGTTACTAAAATATCTATTTGGCACAAGTTAATAGTTTTTTCATCATTAATTAAATATTAGTTGTTTGCATAACCCTAACCCAACCCTAACACACGGCCCTAACCCTAACCCTAACACACGGCCCTAACCCTAACACACGGCCCTAACCCTAACACAAGGCCCTAACCCTAACACACGACCCTAACCATAACACACGGCCCTAACCCTAACCCTAACACACGGCCCTAACCCTAACACAAGGCCCTAACCCTAACACAAGGCCCTAACCCTAACACACGACCCTAACCCTAACCCTAACCCTAACCCTAACCCTAACCCTAACCCTGACCCTAACCCTAACCAGCGACACTCTGTGGTCAGTGCATAAAAACTATTAACTTGTGCCAAAAATATATTTTAGTAACAATTAACAAATATTAACAAAGGGTTAGGTAATGACTAGTTTGCTATTTATTATCGCACCTTATAATAAAGTGTTCCCTGAACATTTATTTTCAGAAAACAGGAGCATTATCACATTTGCTTAGCTGGGTTTAATAAAAACAGTTATTTCTGTCATCTCAGGACTCTCAACTTGGCATTTAAGGAGAGACAGAGAATGCTAAGACGGTCAGAAGGGCGGTTCTACTTTCCTCTTCTTTTTGCTCTGCCTGTGTCGGCCATTTCTGCACAGATAAGACTTTGTCATGACTGCCATTTCACCGCCACTCTCTCCTGTCTGGCGGTCTGACTATAGTGTTTGTTTTTCAGAGCAGCTGTCCAAGCTTCTGGTCAAAATGTCAGAGTATGCACACATGTGCATGCACACACGAGCATGCACATGCACACACACAGACATCCAGCAACAAGCAGACAAACATACACAAGTCCAAATCTACTCCAAATAAATCTACATCTATCAACAAAGAAGACTGTGGGTGGATATCCACACACCACATAGACCACTCAATGTACTGAAGGAGTTATGATTACGGTTGGACAGAATCGCTTGCCATCGACGTAAAGAAGCAGGAACAATTGCTGCAAATGCTATTCGTTCTGTCTGCTATAAGAATAATAAACAGCACTGGAATGTTTTTTTCCAGTCCCAGAAGCAATCTCATTACCATTTGATATACCTTCCTGCCCATTGCTCCTAACTATATACACACTTTACAAAGCTTGATGCCATATAGCAATGCAGCTCTGTTAATTAACAGATGCGTTGAGATCATGTATTGACTGTGGCCACTCAAGTGATACGTAAAATGAACGAGTCAAATTGTAACACATTCATCCTCAGGTGGTCAACTATGATCAAATACAATATACAATTCAAGTCATCAGCAAGGCCTTGGAAACCTATACAATACATAACCAGGAAGAGCAAGAGGATCTTTTTCAAATGTTTTACTTCTGTTTCCTGTGACACCTTGCACACACAAACATAATCACAATCTAAGATGACCGTCAGACTCGGTCAGCACTTGTCTCTCGCACTGCTTTATGCATTTCTGCATTAATGAGGGAATGCAGAGAAAATATAAAAGGCAAAGCAATCTGTTTAGCCTCTTGTAGTCTTGTTGTGAGAACAATGATGTGAATGCTCATGTGTCTACGTACCCATTGTAGTCAGATGTGGTAAGGTGTTCAAACTGATATAGTGAGGAGACATGGAAAATATAAGACACATACTGTGTGTGTGTGTGTGTGTGTGTGTGTGTGTGTGTGTGTGTGTGTGTGTGTGTGTGTGTGTGTGTGTGTGTGTGTGTGTGTGTGTGTGTGTGTGTGTGTGTGTGTGTGCGCTCGTCTGTGCGTGCGTGTCTAGAAAGTAAAAAGCAAAAAAATTATGGTATGGTGCATGTGCCCTACTATATGGAGCAGTGATTAGGTTGAAGTAAAGTAATGTATCATCAGGATTAACATGAGTTGGAAATAAAATACTGCAATGATGAAATGTTGCATTTTTCTTTTTGATATTAAAGGCCATTTCGAGCAGTCGAAGTTAAGTTATGCAGCCAAGGTGGAGGCATCCCCACTCATCAAACACACAAACGAACACACGACATGCCACTCAGCTTATCAATAATGGATAATCAATAGCCTATAGCATACCTCCTGTAATTGTTCTAACTCCCGCTTTAGAATGTCTTGATCGGACTCCAGTTCGGCATACTGCTGCTTCAGCGTCTGGTTCTCCTCCAAAACCACCAGACCACATTCTGCTGCTCTCATTTTCTCCTGATTTGCCTCGGCCAGTTCGTGGGTGAGCCGCTCTACTTCTGCCCGGTACTCGTCCACTGTTCCCCCGCATCGCGCCCCAGCAGCCATCGCCCCTCTCGCTGGCTGCGGTACCCCAGCCTCCGGTTTGGACAGATCTTCACAGGCAGAGGCTGCGGGATACCCACCCGTCCCTGATCATTCAAAAGACCTGCTGCAGTAAAATAATAAGGTCTCCTATCGGTTATTGCTGATTAACACCAATAACAGAAATACAGGCTAAAATGTGAAGCCATGAAGACAAAATCAGGTCATTGTTTTCCTCATGTGGGTGTCAGCAAACACTTCAATATCATTTCTGCTTATTCATGGTAACACAACGACGCCACCTCGCGATTGTCTGAAGAAATGGTCTGGACCCTCCGTCCTGCCCAATGACGCGAGACGACGAAGGGGCACGGCTTCAGATAGATGTAAATTAGTCAAATTCGATTATTTGGATGAAAGTTAAATTATACCTTGTTACTTAAATGGACGTTTTTTGATTAATAACAACAGCATAAACAATACCATTGTAGGTTGGCTAAATACTTAACAGCCTACCTGGATCTCCAAGTAGGCCTAGACAAAACATATTTAATAACAATTATGATAACAATAATGTAGGTTGCAATTAACACGTTTTATTTGCGCTGGTAATTTGGAAAGGCGTGTATCTTTATAAGGTTGTAGTTGCGGTCTGTCACCACAGGGGAGGGCCGCCGCCTACCTGTGTTTCTTGGATGAACTATCACGAACAAAAAAGTTGCAGATGAAATCAAGTGACATCGAGGGTAATTATATATATTTTTATGAAATGTCGCAAAATGTCATTGTTCCTAAGTTTTTAATACATGTAATAATACGATTTTATACCAGTGGTGATTATATATACTATTATTTGTTTATTAATGTAAGTCAATGTGTTCAATGTAGGCCTACTTACTGTAGACCTATATGAGAGGTGGGGGAGTTGTCACACACATGGAAGTCGCCACACACGTGGAAGTCACCAGCAAGTCTAAAGTCCCAACTTTCCAAATTCAAACAAGACACAAGTCAAATCGTACGAAATTCTCATGATGCATCCCAGTCTCCACATTTTTATTTGTTAAATGACAGTGGTCATGAAAAGTATTTATATTCAACATTAAACAAGCTATTTCAGGCTGCTTACACTTTATAAATCGAACTGATATTTGACATTTTGTTGCAATCTGTAACATGCCACCTGAATGAACAGCTATGTAGAGCGGGGCGCTGGAGTTATTATTATAGCACTGTCTCGCTGCCTTTTTGGGTCGCCAATGGCAGAGTAATGTTCGTAACTGCTCTGTGAATTCATTTTCGTAAATAAAATGGAAGAGCGTTAATTTGTTTGCCATACGCTGGTCTGTTCAGCTCAGATGCTGTGTGAGGGTCAGATGCTGTGTGCGGGTCAGGGTTGGTGTGGCTTGATCCAGACACTTGGGGATGCATTAAACATTATATATGGCAGTGGCACCATGTGCCCCTTGAGGTAGTTGCACAATACAGATAAGATGGTCCTTTCGAAGGCTGAACAATCGGTCTGCCTTCGGTCATATTTTTTATTGAAAGTTCAGTGGCATGCTGCAACTGCGCGGTAACTGTGGTTGACGTGGGTGATGGATGAAAACGTTACCGGTTTAACGGTAAACATTGCATGGTCACATGGTGATAATAATGGTCTGGAATTTGACCGTGGTTTATCGTATATCGTTTATCTATGTAATTGTGTTCCTGCCCTGTGTACTTTATAAGTAAATGCAGTACACAGTACAAGTTATATGAAGCACTCCCAACGACAGCAGATCGTGTGTGTATTGCCCTACTGTTCCTATGTCCTACTTTTTCAAGTTCATAATGAGGGTTTGAGAAATGTATAAACTCACATTGGATTATTGCTGTCATGTATTCTACTTTTATAATTAAATAAATACATTTCATATGCATATAAAATTCATGGTTTGTTGTGTTCTTAATCATTAGTTTACACATGTAGATGTTATGGCAATTCATGATACAAAAAAAATGTTTTATCCTGGGGAGACACTAAATGTTCTCCTTTTTCTCTTAATATCCAATATCTTTCAAAAACAAACAAAAAACAACACTTTCAACACCCCGTCAGCAAGCACCACAAGGAGAAACTAATCAGGAAGGAACTAGAATGTGTTAGGGTAAAGTAATAGAGTTACAAGCTCTTTTTAGCATGGTTGCTGAGACCATGGATAACAGCTCTGGGCTACCCCAATTAACATCTACAGCTGTTGGCGTAGTTGACTCATCTTATGGCCAGTTAACAATACTTAACTCACCATAAGTCTTGTGGCAAGTAATGTTAAATTGCAATTACCCTGAGGCAATTTAATTTAAATGAAATTACATTGCGTGACTAATTGTAAGGGGATACAATTTTAATGCATTCGATCAGGGTAACATCAGATAGATTTTCTTTGACTGGTGGTGAAGACAACTCCCATGATCCCATCTTTGGTTATTGTTTGGATTGAGCGACCCCTAGGAACATTCCATATCATACCTTACAGGCCAAAGGGCAGGGGCTCAAGCCCTTGTTGAAGGTATGTCTGCCCGGGCCTGACTCAAAAGTCGGTCTCAACGCTTCGCTCAACTAGAGACTGAGGACATCTCCCAGGTTTCATTGCTAAAACTGGGTAAAAAAATAACGGGGGGCCCTTAGTATTGAGATGGTGACATGCAGAATTTGTGTGTGCTTGTAAACACTTCTGTACCAACAAGGCGATCTTGTCTTGGATTAAAAATATCAAGATTCACCAATCTTGTGGACTGAGCCCACATTCGCTGAAACTGAATCATATAATGAAACATTGCTGGACGTCCATTTTCAATGTTTTAAAAAGCCCTTTCCGTTTCCAGCCTGGTGAGTGCATTTGTTGGAGAACACCGTTGGCCTGCCCAAGGAATCCTGTGTCTACAGCAACTACCAGTTGGAGAGTCATCCATTTCTGCTTTGGTGGTTCCGATGGCAGCCTACAAGCAAGTGATCTGCAATCAAGTCTTGCAATCGGTGAGTGTGCAGTCGTAGACATTGAAAAAAGGTGTATCAGCTGGATGTTTACTAGACACTGGCCTTAATGTCAGTACAATTACTACAAGGTTCTTTAATACTCTCCTGTTAAGAGAAGATAAAGACCTTTTGCCAACAGATTGGTGGTTAAAAATTACAGCCGCTAATGGCTATATTTAGTTGGCTATATTTAGCCAATGGCTATATTTAGTTTAGACCCAAAACGGCTTTAGTTAAACCATTCTGTGCGTTTAAATACTTCATGTTTTTTGGGCCTGCAATGCCCCTGCATCATTTATGAGGGACCTCATTTTCCCGATCATGCCTGTTTATCATGATGACATTTTGATCTACAACTTGGTAAAATGGAGCCAGACTTGAGGTATCCAGGGGAGACAGGTCTTAGAATGAAGGTGCAGAAATTAGACTTTCTATAGGAGACTGATGATTTTTGGGTCATCAGGTGTCTGCCAAAGCTGTTGCAACAGATCCCAGGTAAGTTGCTGCTGTTGGTGAGTTAAAGGTCCCATGCAGTGCCAGGGAGCTTGGATAATTGTTTGGGTTCGGCAGCTACTGTATGAACTTCATTCAGGTTTTCTCACAGCTAGCCGGGCCTTTGCCTGACCTTTTCAATCAGCGCCGGGAGGGACACCTGCTAAATGAGTCCACTGTCTAGCTACTCGTGGACTGTTAGGGGTCCGGATGCCTTTCAGAATTTTAAAGATATAACTACTGCACCCATTTTAGGAGTAGCAATTTGGACCAAGAGATGGCTCTAAAGAGAGGAGTGCTGCTGCCCTCTCTCCTGAGCAGCTATACCCCTCTATACACACAGACTCATACCGGGGATCACGTCTTCAATTCTCCTTATCAAATCCATTTTGTTGCTCTACTGCTAGATTTTTCACCACGTTGCGGAACGTGGTGAAACAGTTGAGGGACTATCAAACACTGCCTAGACTCTAGTCCAGATTGTGGTCAGGTTTTCAAATACCAATATGTTTGCTGAACATGTTTCACTGCTGAGTTAAGGAAAATCCATTTGTTTTTGTTGATGTTTCTTATTTGTAATAGTGCTCCCCAATGTTGTGGTATCAAGCCACCCTGTAGGTTACCTTTCAGCTATGACTTTAACATGGAGAACCTCTCTTCTTTAACATGGAACACTTCTGTTCTTTAACATGGAGCACTATCTGTGCATGTAAACATTGAACATGCTTGACATTTGGGACATTTGGGCACCATTGGTAACATGAGTGGTACTTCCGAACATTTCTTCTTTCCATGCACTGAGTAGAACTGTTTATTATCTGCTGGTATTCCAGCATCTGCAGTACAGATTGGGCAAAGTCAATTTGATGGTGATATGGGTTGACCAGACCGAAGCGGGATCATCTCTTACCCAGCGAGGGGGGACTCAAATTGGGGAACCAAAACTTCACTGTCTGAACGTGTCGAGGGTCATCACTGCAACCTTACATGATTTTGTGAAAGGCGCTGTTATGGTGAGGGGCAGACAGATCAGATAGATTCAGGAGCTCAACTAGATTTTTCACCTCCTGTAGACTCATAAATCAATGTGTCTGCAGGGTTCTTCCTGTTAACCTTAGGCTTTTTATCAAGAGTTGATCCGATTTGATTTGTTAATGATCTTATTTGAGTGTCTGGGCCCCGGGCAATCCATCGCTGATCCGACTGCAGGAAAAACCTGCTGGAAAGGCCCCCTCGCACCGTGATTGGTGAAAAGATATTCCTGATTCACAAATCAAATTATTTGTGAATCTTATGATGATGGTGATGTGAATCTGAGCATCCCCATTGGCCACCGGGAAGGTTTGGCTTGGACTGTGAGATTTGATGTGTAGCGAAGATTCAAATGGGGGACTGAAACGATGTAACCGTAGGTTTGGTTTGTACTCGTATATTTGATTTGTAGCGGTAAACTCACACATAATTGAGTTCTGTGTGAATTCTTTCAACCACAAACTGTTAGATGAGCATACTAGATGTGTAACTGACAACAGTTTTTGTAACTACAAACCAGAGCCATTTAGAGAGTTGATTCAATGGATGCTGTAAATGCTTAATTGTCATGTTAATCACGGAGACTTTCTGTAATTATTGGGAATATAAACCCCGACAGGGTGAACAGGACACTGACGCGCAGCGAAGGTGTCTTGCTTCGCCCTGAAGGGGCTTATTTTCGATAATGACCGGCGACGTTCTATACATTATCCCACTTATTACACGGCTACTTGCCAAAACGAAAAAATATCTTCACGTGTCTTTTTACAATTTATTCGTTACCAGCATTCGTAGTGTATCAGCAGAGAAATAATTTGTCCGCAAAGACGGTGACGTCGCTTAGCAACGGAAGACACTGGGGTTGACAAGTTAGCGGACTACTACCAATGCAAGTGAACGGAGCGTTCCACGGCATTGAGAAGACCCGTGTAATAAAGGCCTATAATATTTCAGATTAGGCCAATAAAGCGATGATAAAAAAAAAGAAAAAAGAACGCTCGATCAAAGGCCCGGCCCGACCATGGGTCGGGCTCGGGCTCGGGCAGAGAATCTAAACACTAGCTCCTGTTGCCTTCCGGTTCCCATTACCGCCCTCGTTGACTCGGGGGGCCGACGAGAGCTTCATGGATCGGTCCCTTGCCTTTCGGCTGGGACTCCACCCTGAAAGACTATCGTCGCCGATCTCTGCCAGAGCCCTGGATAGACACGTGTTGGGGAGGGTAACTTCCCGAACCAATCCTGTGCACATGCTCCTACCGGGGGGTCACAGGGAGACCATCCGGTTCATGCTTCTGCCTACCCCCAGCCAACCTGTCATCCTGGGTCACTCCTGACTTCGTAGGCACAACCCCAATATCGACTTGTCTACCTGTTCCATCCAGGAGTGGGGAGTGACCTGTCTGCATTCCTGCCTTAAGACGCAATCACCGTCGCCTTCCCCCCTCGCTCCTGCTCCAGCCTCAGACATCTCCGGGGGCCCTGCAGTCTACCACGACCTGAGGGACGTCTTCAATAAGGCTAAGGCCACCTCCCTGCCTCCTCACCGTCCCTATGATTGCGCCATTGATCTCCTTCCGGGCACTTCACCCCCCAAAGGATGTTTGTACTCCCTCTCCGCCCCCGAGCGATAAGCCATGGAGGAGTACATCCGGTCCTCCTTAGCAGCGGGGATCATCCGACCCTCTTGGTCACCCGCTGGGGCAGGTTTCTTCTTTGTGGGCAAGAAGGACAAGTCACTACGGCCCTGCATCGATTACCGAGGTCTGAACGACATCACAGTAAAGAACCGTTACCCCCTTCCACTACTCTCCTCTGCCTTCGAGATGCTCCAGGAGGCAACAGTGTTCTCCAAGCTCGACCTTAGGAATGCTTACCATCTGGTTCGCATCTGAGACCGAGAAGAGTGGAAGACGGCCTTCAACACCCCTACAGGTCATGACGAGTACCTGGTGATGCCCTTCGGTTTGACCAACGCCCCGGCAGTCTTCCAAGCGCTCGTCAATGACCTTCTGCGGGACATGTTAAATAAGTTTGTTTTTGACGACATCCTGATCTTCTCCCGCAACCTAGAGGAACACGCCACCCACGTCCGGTCGGTTCTCCGCCGCCTCCTAGACAACTCCCTGTACGTCAGGGCACTGCTCTCTCCAAGTCTGCAGATCGCAACGCTGCTGCTGCAAACAAACACCGCACGCCGACCCCTGCCTATCAACTTGGCCAGAAGGTCTGGCTCTCCACCCCTGACCTGCCCCTTAAAGTGGAGAGTCGCAAGCTGGACCCCAAGTTCATAGGACCATTTCCCATAACCCGCATCATAAACCCAGAGGCGGTACGCCTTCAGCTTCCTCGTTTCATGAGGGTCCGCCCAACCTTCCATGTCTCCAGGGTCAAACCCGTCCAGGAAAGCCCTCTGGCTCCTCCCGTTCCGCCCCCTCCTCCCCCTCAGCTCGTCGACGGAGGTCCGGCGTCTCCCCCGCTCCCGCCGCCGTGGTCGTGGGCTCCAGTATCTGGTGGACTGGGAGGGGTACGGTCCGGAGGAGCGCTCCTGGATCCCGGCTCGCTTCATCGTGGACGCCCGTCTCATCTCTGACTTCCACCGGTCCCACCCTGACCAACCTGCCCCGCCCTCTCGTCCGCCCGCTACGGTTCCATCTGCGGGGGGTTCTTCTGACCTCCCGAGGAGAAGGCACTCGGATGTCGCGTCCACCTCGTCTACGGAGGACGCAACCTCCGATGCCTCGGAGGAATTCTAACCCTCGTCCGGGCCCCCTCCACCCTCCCTGTTCGATCTAGGACGTCTGGAGCCGCCCCTTGCCGGGGGGGGGTACTGTCATGGTCCGCCCCTGGTTTTCCCATTCACCTGCCTGCCACCCTGATCTCCCCTAATTAACCCAACCAACCATATATAAATCCTCTCTCTCGACTCAGTCTCTGCCAGATCGTCTCTCGTACTCACAGAGCTTTCCCGCAACTCCTGAACTGTTCTATATAAATCTATATAATTTGAATATTAGTGTATACAATTGGCATTACCTGCCCTGTTAACATATTTAACATATAACTCTTGATTTAAGAGTGTGTTGCTGCTTAAGCTTTGAATTCTTATCTTTTAAATTATGTTTTTGAACGTATGGTAATGAAGAGCAATCACACTAATGTTTATTGATATAATTAGAGTTACGGGAAGGTTATAATTTAGATTTGTGTTTTAATCAGTAAGATTAGTAAATTACCCGACTCATGTTATTTTAACGACTTTCAGATAAAATAGTAGGACGCAGGGGACTTAAGGGATAATGATTACAAACTGACAGTTCAATGGCCCATTGAATTAGCAACAGCATGGCGATACAGTTTTGTTTTAGGATCTCCATTGCAGTATCATTTTGAAACACTGCACCTATTATATACATTGATACACATTAATTATCACAATTCTAAACAACTTTATGCTGGCAAAAGGCAGAAGTTTCTCTTTGACTTGCATGTGCAGAAATCTGTAAAAAGTAAACCGTTGATGCAACTCGCTCTCTAGATGGCTCTACTCAAAACCCCAGCAAACTTGTTGCCATAAAGGTGTTGCGCTTGCAGCTGAGCAGACGTTAATTGATTTCCGCAGTTCGGTTTTCTAGGTTCCGCTTGCTAGGAAATTGGCACATCATATGATAAATTACTGATTACTGTTGATAACTTAAGTAATCGACGCAACTCTTTTTTAATGTTTTTTGAGTACTAGTTTTTCACTCTGAGATATTGGTAGCCCGGACAGATTTTTTAGGAACAAAGAATAAACCTATTCATGAAAGCAAAACACCAAGCGCATTGATTTCAACGATGCACGATTATTTGACACAATTCATTAAATGATATGTTCATATTTCAATTTCAAAGGAATGCAGTCAAACCTGTAGATTCAAGTTCAAGACTCACTATTCATTATTCACTTAGTCATCGTCAAAGCCCAGCACCAAACATGCCTCCCTGAGTGCCGCCAAGGCAATGACCCCTCTTGTGAGAGGTCATTCCATAAACCACGTCACCTAGAAACAGCAAAAATATAACAAATTACGGCAGCTCAGCTGCCACACGTAACATGTGAGCTTTTGGAGTTTGGAGTGAAAGCCGCTACAATTTATCTTACCATTTATCTTTCAATTTGGAAATGAGCGAAGTCCACCATTTGGTTTACGTATTGGTGGTTTGTAGTAACTTGCAAGATTTCTGCTCGCAATAGGGTTAGTAACTTATAAAAACACAAGTTATCCATTAAGGCATCTGGAAACCTATGAGCCATGTAAAAAATAGTGATAAGACAAAAATGATTGTTTTGTTTGTTTGGAGTGAGTGTGTGTGTATGTGGGTTGGAGAGAGATCGACTTTGATAGAGGTAAAGCAAAAAACGTGACCCATACCTTTCCTTACAAGATACTCTATAGCGAAGGGGCTGGTCAGCTGCTTTTAATTGGTAAATCACATGAGGGAAAGGGGGAGTATCTTTCAGTTAGCAGCCACAGTCTCATTCAACTTTTTCTACTCAAACCCTTTTCCTCCCTCCTTCCTTCCTCCCTTAGCTTTAACACACACACACACTCTGTTTATCTGTCACACGCTCTGCTTTCACTCAGTTGGTGTCTCTGTAGCGACTTTTTGGCAATTTTGTTTTTGATGACAGCCCTGCTTTTGTGTTCAACTAAACCTTCCACCCAATAGATTGAGACTGTCATGGCTCCTGAGAGGGAAGGCAACCGTCCCGAAAACTACAATTTTGCGGTGAGTGTGAAAATATTAGTTATCTCTATTTTTTCCCATTTAGTTAGACAAAAATACTGAAGTAACACAGATGCATGCTAATGCTCGCAAACAAAAACATATTACTAATCCTTGCATGAATGTATCAAACACCGCTTTATAAACTGTTCCACCACACAAGAAAGGTGTAGTGTGTAAAATGTTGTGGAATCTAGCAACAAAGCAGAAACTGAATATAATATTCATAAGTATCGTTAATTAGTGTTTAATCCTATTAGAATAAGAATAATAATTGCTGTTCATTACGTTAGAATGAGCCCTTTATATACATAGGACCTAGGACCTATGGTTTTACAGACTAAATAACGAAATACAGCTTAGAAATCTATAAAGGAACCTCATCACTTGAAACTAGGCCACTCGATGCTACTGGAACCTTTCAGGACAGTACAGGCCACTGTAGCTTCTAGATCATCATTGGAAAAGGAGAGGTGAAGGGGGGTTAGTCAGTTGGTTGCCATCTGCAACATCACATTAAGATGCCACTAAATCCTACACACTGCACCTTTAAGCTCTTGATAAAGTAACACACACACAGAGACACACAGAGACACACACACACACACACACACACACACACACACACACACACACACACACACACACACACACACACACACACACACACACACACACACACACACACACAGACGCACACACATATGCATTACGGCTGCAACTAATCAATATCCATATGATGTATGTAGTTATATAAATATGATATGCTGTACATCTATTAATACTATACTGGCTACCAGAGCTTGATGGCTGCTTCTGTGACCCCCCCCCCCCCCAGACAGAGGATGTGAACTCTGAATTTTCGACGGAGGAAGAAAGGGACAAGTTAGCCTACTGTGTCACGGATGTGCCTCCCTGGTATCTGTGTATCATCCTCGGTATTCAGGTAAAACCCACGAATGTCCTCGGAGTGCTTCCCCGTCCGAGCAGGATAACGTTAACCTCATGATTCCCATATGGCAAACAGTAGAAGTGACACATTGAATGAGGGTCTTCAAGATGGGCCTGGTGTCTGGACACATGTCAAGGGGGGCAAGCCAGAGCAAACTTGGACCGTCACATGCGGAACATTGATCTTTAACCTTATTTGAGTTGGGTCCATGTGTATGCAAGTCCCATGGGTGCAATTAGCATAGCACTAATGCAGATGTGTGACTGTCAGGTTTTTCTCACGTAACATAGCATAGCCTACATGCAGGAATGGAGCCCTTATCCAAATATCTTGCATAATATATTGTCAAAAAATTATTTTTAAGCAAACAATACTACAGTAGATATACTGTATATATATATATAAAAAAATTGGTATTAACTTCCCCATTTTCCACTTGTTTGAAAAGTGTGGGGTTACTGTGATGTTTGTTTTACAAATAAAGTGGAATTGACTTAATCGCCTCTATAGCTCAGCACACATCTTTACCATCATATTTTTTCTCACTGTCTGTCTGTCTCTCTGCCTCTGCCTCTCTCCCGCTTCAGCACTGCTTAACTGCTTTTGGGGGGATCATCGCGATCCCCCTGATCCTGTCCCAGGGGCTGTGCCTGCAACATGACAGCCTGACCCAGAGTCACCTCATCAGCACCATCTTCTTGGTCTCAGGGGTCTGCACGCTGCTCCAGGTCACCTTCGGGGTCAGGTGAGGGTCAAATACACTCTATATCTGTGTATAGGCTATGTGGGGATGCTTTTGGATGAAAAGTATTACTTTCAGGTAACTTCTTGATCGAAAAGTATTTGATTTAATAGAGCATGGTCATAAAAGGCCGAGCGTTTCACGTACGTAGCCAGCCTCAGCGAGGTCCACCGACGGGGAGAAAAAGAGGTGCCTGGAGAGGAGCCCCTCTTCAGGCAGCGCGCGGCAGGCGGCGCAGGAGGCGGGGGCAACCATGGCAGCCGCGGCGTGTTCAGCGCCGAGGCACCTGAAACACGCCAGGTGCCCGTCAGCGGGCGCCAGGGAAGCGGGACAAGCGGCGCACTGAGGCCCTGATAGGGGCCCCCTAGCTCTTATAGGAGCGCCCTCCAGTGGCCCTGAAAAGGGCCGTCGGTCCGTGGCCTCGCCCACGCGGCCGCTGCCACCAGTCTGAAAGTTGGAAGTAATTTCTTCTTTTTCCGTAGATCAGTACAAGTGCTGATAGAAAAGGGAGGATGGGCGGCGGTATGCGCCGCCTTATATACACGGTACTGTGGGAAATGTGGGCGGTGCCCACGTTGATTGGTGCATAGTTGACATTTTTCAGTGCGCACGGGACAAGCCCATAAGGCGAAGCCTAGACGGCGTAGCCTACATCAAATAGAACTTTTAGATTTAGCAGAAAATACTTTTGAATGTACTGTTAGCAATTACATTCGAGGTCTGTATTTAAAGCTACAAAAATAAAACTAATCAAATCCGATGAACTCCAACGTTCCCCTTCTGGTGAGGAGGCAATGTCCTCATCGTCTGCCAGCTACGAATCCGAACACGAAACAGGTAGGGCAGTTTTTAACCTATCCACCCTGGGACCTGGTTTCAAAAAGGTGTGTTTACGGCCACTGAAAATGCCGGATCCGTCTGGATCTTTGGCCCAAACGCACAAGACGTTGTAGCGTCCAGCCATCCAACAAACAGGTTTCCTGCACTGCTTTAACTTGGCTCAATATTTGTGTCACAGAAGGCTTACAGAGAAGGAATTTAAATCGTATTATGTGGAGAATCGAGCTCTTGCTAAACCAACATTCTGTTGGCTTAGCATCACCAATGGTTTCAACAACCTACTGGTCAGCAGGCAGGGAAAACAATAGATGTGTTCAAAGTCACACTCCTTTAGAGAAACCTGAACTACAACCATCATCTTGATAATTAATCTTAAAACCTAATTAATTTAGACTTACCACAGAGAAGACCAGGGTGTGTATGTCAGAATGTAGACAATAGACATGTTCATAGACACATCTTAGGTAAACCAGAACAGAAACAAACACTTATTTTATTTTCTTTCAAAACATAAAGGATGTGGTGCAAAAGATTGCTTAATGTAAATTTATGTCATTATCTTTTGCCGTATAAGGTATTAATGGTGATTGAGACTATGGTCCACTGATGAAAGTACTTGCATTGTCAGTGGTATTAATGTTACAAACTGGGTGTTGGTGTTGGGATCTATGGAAACAACCGCTTATCGCTAAAGATGTCGCCAAAGAGAATCTATTGGAAATCCTTGAAGCTGCCATTTTAAAGGGCCTATTTTACCACCAGGGGTAAGTGTGATTAGCCATTTCAAAATGGGATTGCCCTGTGACTTGGTGACATCCCAACTGGAAGTTTCCTCCTAGATATATGATGCATAAATAAGCCTGAGTTGCTACAGTCCACCGAGTAGGCTGGTAGACGAAATATCCAGTATAAACATAGGTGGACACTCCCGCCTGTGACACATCAAGTAATGTTTTATAACAGTTTTCCAATGTGTGGAGAAGGAAATTATGTGGTACACCAGGGTTCATTTTAAACCTTCAGCACATGATTAGAGTCATGATCTGTTTCTTCCCTCATGGGATTCAAGTTAACTTTAAATTGGCTGTCTGCAATACATCTAGTAGGAGGGCGAGTACAGGCGACAGGGATATGAAGCTGTAATGTTAAGGCTTTAAAAGCCCCATGTCCTCTTCTAGATACCGAAGAACGCTTTATCATGTTCTCTGAATTATACATACTTTCAAATTCTAGCCTGGTACTGGCCAAGTGGGTCAATAGATATATAGCATGAAAACGATTGTATGACTAATAATCTAATTATTTAGACGACTTAAGAGGAAAAATTAGATGAGAGGGAGGGGCCAGGCCTGCCAGCTTAGAGTGACCAGGGTTGGCGCAAGACTACAGGGGGCACGAGGCAGGATTTTCTTTGGGGAACCTCCTTAATTTTTCTGGAGCCGTAATAAAAAATATGAAATAAAAACCAAGAGGGAGATAGGAGAGTTAAAGAGAGGGACTAGCCAAGGGAGAGAGAAGCTTCTCAAAGAGTCTGTTGTTTCAAATGCCTTGTGGTTGAGATTTGTAATGTTTCTGGTGCCAGATGATTTTCGCAACTTAGAGTCATATAGAGTATAAACTATAATGGAGTGGGAGCCCAACCACTGTGGGTTTGAAGGCCATTACTAATATATCCTGATTGAAGATCAAATTTTTGTTGATTCTAGTATTATGAGATTTTTGATTTTACCAACCAGATATAATTACGATCAATGAATGCATATCGATTTTCATAGAATGGAATTGCTGTCATGTTTCGGGCAAAGTACTATGCATGAAAGTATACGTCAATATTCACTAGACAACTACAAAGCATTCTTTCAATTGGCCTTTGAGTGCGAAACCACCATCAGAGGGCAGCATAACTCCTTTAGAATCAAACTTAAATCCACCTGCGGCTGTCGCATTACTGTAAATAAATTGCAATTCTCTTTGCGGGGCACTGTTCAATTGCGTAGAGCATATTGCACTGGCCAGCGTTGGCAGTGACTAATGGTGCGTTCCAGAGCCCATACAAACCAGTGGGACGTGGGACTTATCCTACCTCCAACTAAGAAAAGTGCACCGGAATGCCTGTCGAAGTGGAACATCCCAACGTCGAAGTGGAACCTCCTAGGCTACTAGCGAACTGGGGGTTGATCGGCCTACCCCCACTTCACCAAATAGGAGCTAGTAAAGTTGAGGTAGGATAAGTCCCACATCCCATTGCTTTGGATGGGCTCTGGAACGCACCATAACGCTATATGCCTTAGTTTTATTCATCACATTCAGTCTCAGTCATACATTTTCTGGTAGGAGGGACATTTTTGCTACATTATTAAAATGCAAAATAATTATAAGTATGAGTGAGAGTGAATTGTTAATAACAAGTATATATAAAATAAAGCTTTAGAGAGAGAGTTAGTGAGAGAGTCTGCTAGGAGAGTCTATTGAAGGATTCTTAATGTTCTGGTTTGTAGGAACTCAAATATTAAGATTTTGTCATTTGAAAATGATTTGAAAATATTTGAATTATAAATATGGTGACTTTGCAATGTTTCAATGCATTAGTATCGTCATTCTTTGAGGTATACATCATCAGTCAAGGTCTCAATTCATTCAAATCCTTGGGTAACCCAGATGGTTGTTAAAGTGTGGAGGTATTCCTCTTCGGTTCTCATCAGATTAGTTCTTCCTTTCCTCCCTCCTTGCTTCCCTAACTCGCTCCTGGCTCCCTCTTGCTCCTCCCTTCCTCCATTCTTCCTACCTCCTCCTACCTCCCCCTTGGTGACCACTCTCCTGTGGCCGTCCATTCAGGTTGCCTATCCTTCAAGGCGGTACCTTCACACTGCTGGCTCCGTCCATGGCCATGCTGTCTATGCCCGAGTGGACGTGTCCGGCCTGGACGCAGAACGCCACCCTGGTCAACACCTCCTCTCCAGTGTTCATCGAAGTGTGGCAGAGCCGGATGAGGGCAGTAAGTGAGATGTAGGACCAGGCTCAACCTCAAGAAGCAGAAATACTACTGCAGATAAAACAATTGTTCAAAGCAGATTTATTGATACGTAAAACATTTAAGTGATTAAATGTTATGAATAATATGGGAATCGTGCTGTGCCTGTAGAGTCACTATCTATCGCTGAATGAAGTAACACAATGGTGATTTACCCTATGGCCCACTAATGAAATCACTTGCATTTGCAGTATTGAACGGGGAGTCATTGGCAATAACGTTGAGCCAATGTGAACAATTAACGCTTATCGCCAAAGGGAACAGAACTGAAATCTTTGAGATTGCCTTGCTTGAAGACAAAGATTTGGAAGAGTTCAAAAAGTAATCTTGTGATCCGATGTGAATTGTCTGCCTCAGTTGCAGGGCTCCATCATGGTGGGTTCCCTCTTCCAAGTCGTGGTGGGCTTCTCAGGCCTTATCGGTCTCTTCATGCGCTTCATCGGCCCGCTGACCATCGCGCCCACCATCTCTCTCATCGGCCTGTCGCTGTTTGAGTCGGCTGGTGCCAACGCCGGCAACCACTGGGGTATCTCTACCATGTGGGTAAACCTGCAGGTTTTCATGTTTTTGGAAACAATTCCTACAGTACAGCTGAGAGACTTCCTCTCATATACAGCTCTTCTCTGCATAATAAAGTACATTGATAAAACATTCATGTCACTTTTCTACTGCAGCTATTTACTCCATTATAGATGTCTGAAGTAAAAATGTTCTCAAGAATATAATGCTCCTATCCACTAGTCAATCCATCCAGGGATTTTTACTATTTAAACCCTTTATGCTGCTCCACTTTTTTTGTGCTCCACGACAACTGTCTCGACGTAGGCTGCTTATCGTGAAATAAATCAGCTGCTCAGCGATTTACAATGCTGATTCTCAGCGCTTTGTTCGGTTTGAGCATAGCTGCAAATAAAGATATACTTTGAATGGAGGTTTAAAGTATACATAGTGCAGGTTTAATATTCCACAAATCAGTTAATGTTTGATTTATCTTCACAGAAAAAACTAAGAAACAAACAACAAGGGTTTTCTCTTGTCTAAAATAACATTGTTTTTTCAACAATAGCATTGTTTTCCTAATTGCTGCGTGTCTTAACCCATCTCTCTCTCTCTCTCTCTCTCTCTCTCTCTCTCTCTCTCTCTCTCTCTCTCTCTCTCTCTCTCTCTCTCTCTCTCTCTCTCTCTCTCTCTCTCTCTCTCTCTCTCTCTCTCTCTCTCTCTCTCTCTCTCTCTCTCTCTCTCTCTTTTCTCTCTCTCTCTTTTCTCTCTCTCTCTTTTCTCTCTCTCTCTTTTCTCTCTCTCTTTTCTCTCTCTCTCTCTCTCTCTCTCTCTCGTCCACACAGGACCACAGCGTTGATCATCTTGTTCTCCCAGTACCTCCGCAGGGTGCCGGTGCCTTTCCCAGCTTACAGCCAGCACAAGAAACTCCACACCACCAGCATCTACGTCTTCCAGATCCTCCCTGTAAGTCGTGCTTATGCTAATTCATAGTATACTACGCAATGTTTTATACACATTTCTACAGTATGCATACGTTTTAACAGAGGAACTTAGACAAGATCACATGCGGCCAGGACTCCCTTGAAGACGAGATAATATATCTAAATGGTTTAATACAGGTCAAATAAAATGTTTGCACTAAATATCTGCACAAAAAAATATACAATTTGTAGGATATAATCAATTAGAATTTCCTTCCATTCATCCATCCAATGGCTACACTATTTCTCCATGCTACAACAGATAAAAATAACATAAGTATATGTATTCATATGTTTAGTATATTAATATAGATACAAAATCAACGTGTTCCTCCGCACCCCACAGGTTCTGTTGGGCATCACGGTGTCGTGGCTCATCTGCTATATCCTGACAGTCAGCGACGTGCTGCCCTCGGACCCCAACACCTACGGCCACCTGGCCCGCACCGACACTAAAGGAGATGTCATCGGCCAGGCCTCCTGGATCATGTTCCCCTACCCGGGTAGGAACCCTCCTCTAGCATTACTAGAAAACCAACCCACCAATCAGTGGCTTTCATTCCCACCTCGGACCAAATGGAAGCAGTCGATTGACATCGAAATAGTTCATCCAGTGTACATTGAAAAGTTGTCTTTATGAGCAAAACAACTTCTTTACAAAGTCTTATTCATTTACATTATTAAGTTATCCGCTGAAGGCTACTAGTTCTCATGTCAAGTATTTTAGTAGGAGTATAAGTAACCCTTTTGTGCTACATAAATACTTTGGCATTCCATAAATACATTTTCTACCACTGTTGGAGCGTAGTCCGGGCTTTGTGACCTGAGCCTCTTCTCTGTGTGGACCCACCTCAGGCCAGTGGGGGAGGCCCACCGTGAGCCTGGCGGGGGTGTTTGGCATCCTGGCCGGGGTCATCTCCTCCATGATAGAGTCGGTGGGGGACTATCACGCCTGTGCCAGACTCTCCGGGGCCCCCCCCCCGCCCAGACATGCCATCAACAGGGGCATCGGCATGGAGGGCCTGGGCTGCTTGCTGGCGGGGGCCTGGGGCACCGGCAACGGCACCACCTCATACAGTGAGAATGTGGGGGCCCTTGGTATAACTAAGGTGAACGGACCTCCTTATGGCCCTCTCAAAAGGAGGATAGGCCTTGAAATTTAATTCAAATTCAGTTTGTGTATGATTTTGTCAATGTTCTCAAATTAATCTGTTGACTTTTTTTATAACAGGGGGTTAAATAGTTTTAGGCAGAAACCTTTGGGGTTCAACCCCCAATGTCTGACTCAAACAGTACTGGGTTAGGCCTCTTGCTTTACTCTGATGCCTCACCCTTACCTGATTACAGAGGCTGGGAGGTGACACAGGAGTCACTTTTTTACAAAGTGCGCATGCGTTTTCTAACTCGCTTGCAGGCTTTAATTAAAATAAATTCCAATTGCAATTCAAATATGTCCCGGTTATTTTAAGCTAGGAGCTTGTTGAAATGTTGCTACTTGAAGGTGATGATATTTTAAGCGAGCCTTTTCCGATGTGTTAGGTGGGCAGTCGCATGGTGATCGTGGCGAGTGGCGTCCTGATGGTGGCCATGGGCGTGTTTGGTAAGATCGGGGCTATCTTCACCACCATCCCGACGCCCGTGGTGGGAGGAATGTTCATGGTCATGTTTGGAGTGATCTCCGCAGCTGGGGTTTCTAATCTCCAGGTAACAGTCTGCAACGCAGTACAAAGATGAACTATACCATGAGTACATTGAAATGATGTTCTTCAAAGTGATCCTGAAATGTGACTCTTCTGTTCCTATTCAGTACACAGACATGAATTCTTCTAGAAACATCTTCATCTTTGGCTTCTCCATGTTCTCCGGCCTCGTCATTCCCAACTGGATCATGAAGAACCCCACTGCCATAGCGACGGGTGTGTTAGCTTCATCGATGTCTGCTACACTGAACTTCCTTTTTGTTTTTGCACACTTCTTACTGGTGAAACCCTATGATGAGGGTGTGAGTAGTAGTAGTAGTAGTAGTAGTAGTAGTAGTAGTAGTAGTAGTGTGTTAAGGATGTCTCTCATGTGTTTTCATGTGGAGGCGTGGTGGAGCTGGACCAGGTGTTCCAGGTGTTGCTGACCACCAGTATGTTTGTCGGAGGCTTCTTTGGGTTCTTTCTGGACAACACCATCCCGGGTAACTTCCTTTACGCCCTGATTCGCCTTAATGGCTAGTTTATTCACAAATGAGGTTAAGGCTTTTTTATTACTTTTACAATCACAGACCTGTTTAAACCTAGCACTACCCAAGCAAGTACAACACACAGCCATTCAGTCTTAGAGACAGGAGGGTTTTATGAGGCGTACAAAACAATTGTATAATAGCACCAGACATACAGCTGAGAAGGAATGCGTTTCGTTCGGCAGATTTTTAAACCCAACTCAGCATTGCTGTTTACTGTATTCCAAATCCAAACGGGATAAGTCTCAGATCTACTACAGGCTACTCCAAACAACAGCCCCATGCGTCTCCCTCAGGCTCCAAGGTGGAGCGAGGCATCGTGGCGTGGAACCAGACCCACCAGGAGGCCGGCGGCGCCCTGGAGAGCGACGAGGTGTACGACCTCCCGTTCGGCATCAGCTCCTTCTTCCAGAAGTCCTCCTGGACGCGCTACATCCCCTTCTGCCCTCCCCGGAGGCCCGGCCTGCTGGACGGCTACGACGCCAACGCTAACTCCATGGACATCAAGCACCTCCCTCAGGACCAGACCTCCTCTCACGTCATCATAGCGGCGGCCTCCATGTAGGCGTCACTGTCGCACGCTACCTCCTGCCCAGTGTGTGGCCGGACTTGACAAAGGATCAATTGCAGGGTTTTTTACGGTGGGTGTAACAGAAGGACGACGGAGACACTGGAGGATAATGTGAATACAATTGATTGTAAGTTTTAAATGGACATTTCTTATTCTTCCTTGATTGCTTATATATTGATAGTGTATTGTTGAGGTGTGTTATGTGTCATGTTGCATTATATTCTGCTGCAATCACAGGGAGATAAATACAAATCTTTGACAAGCCTTTCTTACCAACTTTTTCTAGAAGATACTTTCATTTATTCATTACTGCTCATTAATATTGTATTAAGCACACTCTTTTGTATTCATTAAGTTTGTGTTTTTTTCACTTTTATGGAGAAGGTAAAGAGGCTGGAACAGTTTCCTTTTTTTTTAATTAAAAAATCGTAATTTACTTAAATTTGCACAAACTGGCGTTGTGGTTTCTCTCCATCCAGACTAAGGTGATGATCTAAGATAATATATAAGCCTATAAAGATTTTTATTTTTTTTTCAAGACCTTCAACTCCATAATGGTTGGCCCACTATTGCCCATCACTGCTCCTCTTTCAGATCCTCCTTTATGGCTTTGAACAGGCTGACAAAGGACTCGGCCCACACGTCTCTCTGGTGGTCCGTGGGGGATTCGATCACGTGTTGGGCCGTGTACACCATGGTCAAAAGCGTACGCTCGAAATCCCCCTGCCCCAGGGACCCGACGCGGCCCAGCAGCCTGGAGGCCAGCCTGCGTACGTCTGTCAGCTCCCTGGGGAGCGCGTCACCACAGAGGACCTCTAGTTCCTGCGTCTTCCGCAGAGAGGCCAGCTCTGCGTCTCTCAGCCACAGCCCTCTGCCGTGGTCGTCAAAGTATAGACCGGACAGCAGGATCTTAAATAAGGGATTAGGAAACAAAAATATGAGAGGTCGACCGTTTTTTGCTCTTTAGAGGTGCTGTGGGAACGATGGGGGTTATAATTTGAGTGTAATTGGTTCAAAATCCTCTAGCCATCCGTCAGCAATAAGTGTGAGAAATGTGCAGTGAGAGTGTCTAGTGGTTTACTGTACATTAGGACCGGTTCAATTATAGATTATACATCGCCACTGGCTCATCTCTTACTGAAAAACCTTACTCTCTTCTGCTCTTTGCTGCTCTCTCTCTCTCTTTACATCTCTTAAATGTTACCTACAGTAACTTTATGTCTCGTATTCACTTATTAAAAATAAGATTGAGTATAATAAGAAAACCTCTCACCTCGTACAGTAGATCCACGTCGTCTAAGGACTTGTGGAAAATAGGGTTTTGCATTGTTGACAATCCCCTCTTCATTCTTATCGGAAACAGGGCTAATAGGAAATGTATATGATAAGATAAAGACAGATACAAGGGAAAATAATACTTTTGCAAAATATTTTACGTAATTATTATTGTAATTTAATGACTAGATCTCTGCTATTGTTTAAGCAAGCATTATTTGTTCAGAAAAAAAACCTTCATCAGCCACATTCTGTGTTGGGCACACACTGTAAAGACTATCCACAGACACTAAGCTGTTGGGGTTGGAGACTTCAGTAAGAGTTGCAGAGGTCCAGACCCATTCCTGCTCTGACCAGCGGTTCCCCAAACCCAGGCCAGACACCTGTTTCAGGTCAAACATTGGAGTATGTGACCTGCCCACAGTGAGTCAAGACAGGGTTTTACTTCTGATGTTAAAAGTTATGGGGTGGGGGGGGGGGCTTGGTCGGGGGGCTCAGTGGCCTCTTGCTGAACTAGGTCAGGGCGTGAGGGCCTTGCTCTTTACATTCTGTATCACAGGATCAGTCCGCCTGCACAGCACGTTGGGCATTAGACAATACGTTAGGCACAGGTTATAGTGTTAAGGTTATCACAGAGGAAGACACGCCAACAAGAGTTATCCTGATCGCTACGGTTATTGTAAAGAGATAGAGTAGATGCCACTTTATTGGCTTTGGAATATAGACTGGAAGAAGGTCATGCATTGTATTGTTAAACAACAAAGACAAGGAGATTAAATGTTATAGCAAGAATCTGATATTGGTCCCTTTCGAGAAATGCTATGGAGTCCTGTCCTCTTTCGTCAATATGCACATGAAGCACCCGTATGCCTGCGTACCAGGTTATTTGGACACATGCGGGAGGTTCATGTAGGAATGAGGAGCGCACATGAAAGAAAGATGGAATGGATGGAATGGATGGGGGGGAGATTTGCCGCTAGTTCACAGGCTATTGTTTCCACTTCATGTCCAACCACTTCAGTATATGATCGCCTTCATCTCCCCACATGGCAGAATCGGTTGCCAGCTGGTTTTACTAATGTATGTCAACTGTGGAGTATTTATGGCTGTATTATGTGCTTTGAAGGTTTGATGTCACAAAGCAGCACTGCCTAGCATGAAAGGCAGCCATATGGCAAAACGATGGACAACAGAACACAGACAGACAGGCAAGTCCTCTACCACCCTTGCCAGTTTTAAGTCTAATTTAAAGACATACCTTTTCACTCTTGCTTTTAACAGCCCTTAACACCCTTAACCCTGTTCTTACTCTTTTTTATTGCTCTCTTTCTACTTATTTTCTACTTATTTTATGCATTTCTTCTTTAGTCAAGACCTGTGTATCCCTGGGCCCCTTTCAACAACTGTCCTGCCCAACCCTTATTTCTGCAAATGTTAAGCGCTTTGGGTCAACTCCTCAACTCTTTAAATGTGCTATGTAAATAAAAGTGACTTGACTTGAGACAGGCAAGATAGACACACACACACACACACACACACACACACACACACACACATACACACAGACCATCTTTATGCTAATAATAGTCCTGCAACACACCACACTACACTACATTATACTACACTGCACTACCATAGTGCACAACCCCAGAATAAAGTACAATACACACCACTTCACTACATTATACTACACTGCACTACCATAGTGCACAACCCCAGAATAAAGTACAATACACACCACTTCACTACATTATACTACACTGCACTACCATAGTGCACAACCCCAGAATAAAGTACAATACACACCACTTCACTACATTGAACTGCCCGGCACGGCACTAGTCCAATAATTAGTGTTCCATTACACAAGCTTTTCTTGAGGTTAGGGGTAGGAACATTTTCAGTGGGCAACATTACAACTAACATTTAAACTAATATAAATTGACCTTAGAAGAGCCAAAGAAGAGTTCACGTTTTAATGCAACCTTTTATGGGGAAATATAAATTCCCTGCAAATCAAACATGACAATTTAGGTAGCTGGAAAGAACGATACTTTGTCATATTCCTTTTCTGGCAATTCATAATCTACTCTGTAGATTTCATTGCAAGGGTACATTGCTGTTCAATTTGACCTATAAATTATCCTAACTTTGTGATTTTTATATCCCACAAAGACAGCAATACAATATCTGGTATTTTGTGTAAAAACTTTGATAAAACAATGTTATACAATAAAATATCATCAATATTCTCAGGTTATCTTCAGACTTACCTTTGTTGCGTTGCTGCTGAGTGGCTGCCATGTCAAAAAAGCAGTGAAACAGACCAAGAAACAACAGTGTCCATGACTGCATGGTGGAACAGTATTTATGCAGTAGCTCACAGGTACTAGAGGCTCCACAGAGGCGTGACCACCTCACCAAAAAGATGTTGCCCTCAATGACATCATTGGCAGATGGCACCCGAAACAATCATGTCACGCTGTTGTTTACCACCTGATTCCATGATCTGATCCGAGTCTGTCCTATCAATATCTGTACCAATGTACCACTGTACTGTCTCTGACAAAATCAAACACTTCACTCTTTTTCAAAGTCTCCTTCAACCTACCTCCTTACCTCTCTTCCCCCCCCCTCCCCGTGACATACAGACATACAGCCCCCGCAGTTTCCATCTGGCTCCATTCAGTTCCCAGAGAATGGCTCCCATACAGCACTGCTGTATTTCATCACAGCTTCATCATTATCCTAAACATGATTACCATCGTAAACATTGACATTAGCCCTTATCATCATCATCATCATCATCATCATCATCATCATCATCATCAGCTTTCATTTTTTTTATTACTCACTTTTGTTGACATGGCAGGCCATATCATGTACACAAACGTGAAAACAGCTGTCCAATCAGAGCGTGTTCTTCTGTGGTTAATTTAGACAGAACTGGTAGGAGACAAAGGGGTCTACAGCCTGTGTATTGGGTGCGTTACTTTAATGAAACTTTATGTATGCCAATCACAGCCAAACACTTTCCCCTGCGTAAAACTCTTGGGAGGTGGAAAATAATGAAATATTAGCAAAATCAGGCAGGATATTGGACATGGAAAAGTGACGCAGTTGGCATGGTCCAAATTTCATGAATAAAGTTCCATCAGCACAGTGCAAGTTGTTCCTCACGAAGTAGGCCTACTGATGTTGTTCGAGAAAAATACAAGGCATGGCAAAGGAACAGTTAGTGTACTGGGTACTCAGACGGCCCGTTGAGTTTTTTGTTGTTTAACGAACACATTCATATTCAAAACAAGGGCATAAAAACAGGGAGAATATCTACACTGGACGCTGGAGTTAAAGGCGTCAACACCTGTAGAACACAGTTACCTACAGTGATCTGAAATTCTCTACTTACGGAGAGAGGGCACCAATATGTTATCTATGTATAAATGTATACATATATATATATATATACAGGAATGTATTACAAGCAGCAAATGATAGGGTGAGTTCCATATGTCCTTCCACACTTTGTGACTACGCTATTCTGCAAACGCTTCATGTATGACCCAGACAGATGCTCTGCTCTGTCTCCTCCTCTTGGGCGAGGCGTTCCCTCGTTCTTTTAAATCTCTACACATGTTCGACTTGTACACCTGCCATCCATCTCCGGTCATCCTCCTGCCCTACTTAAACCCCGGTTCCCCACCCCCACTCATTGCAAGATTGTAGTTTCAACCAACCAAGTGGTAGATAACTACTCTCAGCATATTGAATTTTGTATTTCTAAATACATTTTGCGTTCCATGTTTCCTCCTGTTCAAAATCTCTGTGTTCTCCTTGCCCCGGGATCACCAACCCCTTACCTGCCAAATGATCCCAGCATGACGAAGACCAGTTGAAGCTTTACAACATTTTGGCCGGGAACCAGCAGCCAGTTCTTATGGACCGTAGGTACCGTCACAGTGAAAAACATTTTTCATGGATAGTTTATCCTGATCCTTACGAAGGAATTATTGGAGCAAAAAAATGAACTAAAAAAAACTCAGCACCTGTGACAGTGGAATTTGTAGCTGTAGAAAGCGTCACATGTCTATCAGTAAATCTGGAGTCCCGGAGAGAAATTATTTTGGTTTTGAGAACTTATTTATTTATTTCCAGGTTCATCGCAACCACATTTCAATTAGATACATGATACCATCATATACTGAGATATATGATGGTAATATAAATGTGGTGCAAAAATTAAGCCCGAAAACTGCATTTGAGGTTCTTAGCTGCATATTCGAGCAGTTACAGAAGTTCTTGGCTTGAAAATTATCAAAGATTATATTTTTGGTGACATTCTACAGGTGTGTACTCTGGACTGCAAGAGGTCACTGGTGTTTTATGTGTTTTGCATCATATTCACTGCAGCAACTGAAGCAAAAATGTGAGCGTATGACTTTCTTAATATGTAATGTAGGTAGAATAGGATAGCTGCAACTGGAATGAATCCTTTGAGAAGGTGTGACTGTGAAGGTGTTTGTGTGAGAGAGACACATTCAAATTCTAATTTATTGATACACATGGGATTTTCTGCAACTA
The DNA here is from genome assembly GCF_031168955.1 of Gadus macrocephalus. Lineage (NCBI taxonomy): Eukaryota > Metazoa > Chordata > Actinopteri > Gadiformes > Gadidae > Gadus > Gadus macrocephalus. Next base: position 13,484,188 of record NC_082390.1, read on the forward strand.
CAATTGTCCCTGTCATGGTGCTCAGTTGTTTTTCTCTCATAGTGACTAATAGTCCTCCCCTTCGTGTGTGTGTGTGTGTGTGTGTGTGTGTGTGTGTGTGTGTGTGTGTGTGTGTGTGTGTGTGTGTGTGTGTGTGTGTGTGTGTGTGTGTGTGTGTGTGTGTGTGTGTCGTCAGGACACACCCAAGCAAAACTAAAGGCTAGAGGAGGTCAGCGTTATCCTGTGACTCCCAATTCAATCTGCAACCTTCGATGTGCAACGTCTTCGTCATCAACTGCTTTAAAAGTGACAGGGGTGCGTCTATTCCCTGCTGGAATGGGCATTCCGTCATACGTTATGTTTTTAAACAACTGTATCAATGTATACCAAAACCTGTTGGTGGGCCAGCATCTGAGCTAACCCTTGCACATCTCTCATCAAGGAAAATACTAAATGCAGCAAAATTAGGCATTCAGGCATGTTGTTTTAACACTTCATTCCTTGGCGTACACACATCTCAAATTTTGTTAGCTTTTTTCTTATTGTTCTTTTTGAGTTGAGGAATAGAAAACAATGTGCCCCATGCGGCAATGGACACATGGTTGGAACTCATCTGGTTTCATCAGGCTGTCCGCATGACTGGTGTCTTCTGGTGCCAACAAGACCCATAGGAGCCCACTCTGTTCTCTGCTGGCGCTTCAATGAACGGAATGTCCGAGCTGCCCAAGACACAGTGAGTCATTATTTCTAACTACACTGCCTGTGTGCCCATAAAAACCAATATCATCCCACTGCAGACACAAATGGGCGTTCTCGTGTGGTGGGAGTTCCCATTTACGCAGACTGGAACGCCCACTTCTTATTCTTCGTCGCCTTTCTCACTGAACTGTATACAAATTTCAAAGTGTACTACTACGAAACCATGTAAATAGTGTTGTAAATAAACTTCCAAAGCTTTTCAAATCTTATTTGGCAAATAACTTCACATGGTGTGTCTTTTTACAATTTATTCGTTCCCAGCATTCGTAGTGCTGATCAGCAGTGAAATAGTCTGCTATAAGACGTTGACGTCGCTTAGCAACCGAAGACGCTGGGGTTGACAAGTTACCGGACTGCTACCCTTGCAAGTGAACGGAGCGTTCCACGGCATTGAGAAGATCAGTGTAATAAAGGCCTATAAAATAGGTTAGGCCAATAAAGCAATGATAACAAAAACAAAAAAAACACAAACGCTCGATCAAAGGCCCCCTCTCCCTCGGGTCAATCAAAACCCTCATTGTTTAACATGAATTGGCTAAACAAATGACCACTGTACCATATGTAAACACAATTCAAATTGTGCAGAGAATTATTTCCATTGGTAATTATCAGTGGCGGCTGGCGATTAAACATGTTGGTGGGGCACAGTAACAGACAGGGGGTCTGAGGTTCCCCTCCCCCCCCCCCCCCCCCCCCCCATATTTTAATTTTAATTTAATAGGTTTGATTCCCTGTATTCTGGTGCATCTTGGGGATGGCCACTACCTATTTACCTACTTTTCATTCTGATTCATAGCCTACATCCTGACTTGCAGGGCCTGGACAAGCTTACACTGCATACAGACCTACTTCATGGCCATTCCACCAGCCATTGCTATTTTACCCATTGTTGTTATTCTGATATTGAGACAAATCATGATCACTGTCCTATAGCGTCCATTTTTTGTGAGTTTCAATGTCTACTTCAAATGCAGTTAGAAATATGGGACAGTTGCTTCATTTTTTTTATATGCTACAGGCCGAAAGACTAAATTAATATGTAACTTACTTGCTCCTTTTAAGTATAACATTGCTTGGGGAGTCCAATTCCTCCCCTGAAAAGGGTGGAAAGTGCTTACAACTCTCTGCTAGGTAGCGATCTATGACACTGGGGTTTATTATTGGTCGTCATGAAAAAAACAAAAGGGGTAACACTGTCGATATTTATCAAATAAAACATAGGGGATAACACTGTTGTTTTTCACACACTGTCGTTTTAATCAAATGAAACATGAGGGGTAACACTGTCTTTTTAATCAAATGAAACATAAGGGGTAACACTGTCGTTTTTTATCGGTCGTCATGAAAAAAACATAAGGGGTAACACTGTTGTCCTTGTCAAATAAAATATAAGGGGTAACACTGTTGTTTTTATTAAATGAAACGTAAAGGGTAACACTGTCGTTTTTATCTATCGTCATGAAAAATCCGTAAGGGGTAACACTGTCGAAATGTATCGAAATAAAACATAGGGGGTAACACTGTCGTTTTTATCAAATGAAACATGAGGGGTGACACTGTCGTTTTTCTTTGGTCGTCATGAAAAAACCATAAGGGGTAACACTGTTGTTTTTTATTGGTCGTCATGAAAAAAGCATAAGGGGTAACACTTGTTTTTTATCGGTCGTCATGAAAAAAAAATAAGGGGTAACACTGTCGTTTTTTATCGGTCGTCATGAAAAAAAACATAAGGGGTAACACTGTTGTTTTTTATAGGTCGTCATGAAAAAAAAAACATAAGGGTTAACACTGTCGTTTTTTATCGGTCGTCATGAAAAAAAACATAAGGGGCATCACTGTCGTTTTTTATCGGTCGTCATGAAAAAAAACATAAGGGTTAACACTGTCGTTTTTTATCGGTCGTCATGAAAAAAAACATAAGGGGTAACGCTGTTGTTTTTTATTGGTCGTCAGGAAAAAAAACACAAGGGATAACACTGTTGTTTTTTATCGGTCGTCATGAAAAAAAACATAAGGGGTAACACTGTTGTTTTTTATTGGTCGTCATGAAAAAGAACATAAGGGGTAACACTGTCGTTTTTTATCAGTCGTCATGAAAGAAAACATAAGGGGTAACACTGTCGTTCTTTATCGGTCGTCATGAAAAAAATATAAGGGGTAACGTTGTTGTTTTTCATCAGTCATCATGGGAAAAAAACATATGGGGTAACACTGTCGTTTATATCAAATGAAACGTAAAGGGGAACACTGTCGTTTTTTATCTGTCGTCATGAAAAATCCGTAAGGGGTAACACTGTCGAAATGTATCGAATAAAACATAGGGGGTAACACTGTCGTTTTTATCAACTGAAACATGAGGGGTGACACTGTCGTTTTTCTTTGATCGTCATGAAAAAAACCAGAAGGAGTAACACTGTTGTTTTTTATTGGTCGTCATGAAAAAAGCATAAGGGGTATCACTGTTGTTTTTTATCAGTCGTCATGAAAAAAAACATAAGGGGTAACACTGTCGTTTTTTATCGGTCGTCATGAAAAAAAACATAAGGGGTAACACTGTTGTTTTTTATCGGTCGTCATGAAAAAAACCATAAGGGGTAACACTGTTGTTTTTTATTGGTCGTCATGAAAAGGAACATAAGGGGTATGCACTGTATATACAGTAGATAAGATAAGAAAGCCCTTTATGAATCCTAAATAAATTCATGACGACCAATAAAAACAACAGTGTTACTCCTTATGTTTTATTTGACAAAGACAACAGTGTTACCCCTTATGTTTTTTTCATGACGACCAATAAAAACAAGAGTGTTACCCCTCATGTTTTTTTCATGACGACCAATAAAAAACGACAGTGTTACCCCTTATGTTTTTTTTCATGTCGACCAATAAAAAACCACAGTGTTACCCCCTATGTTTTTTTTCATGACGACCAATAAAAAACCACAGTGTTACCCCTTATGTTTTTTTTCATGACGACCAATAAAAAACAACAGTGTTACTTATGTCCTTATGTTTTTTTTCATGACGACCAATAAAAACAACAGTGTTACTCCGTATGTTTTATTTGACAAAGACAACAGTGTTACCCCTTATGGTTTTTTTCATGACGACCAATAAAAAACAACAGTATTACCCCTAATGGTTTTTTTCATGACGACCAATAAAAAACAACAGTGTTACCCCTTATGTTTTTTTTCATGACGACCAAAAAAAACGACAGTGTTACCCCTTGTGTTTTTTTTCATGACGACCAAAGTAAAACAACAGTGTTACCCCCTATGTTTTATTTGATAAATATAGACCCTTATGTTTATTTCTTGACAGCCGATAAAAAACGACAGTTACCCCTCATGTTTTTTCCATGTTGACCAAAAAAAAACGACAGTGCCACCCCTGTCTACGTTTTTGCGGGGATCCAAAAATGAGCTGTTTAAAGTGTTAACCTCCGACCTTAACAATGCACCAACAAGACACCGGACATAGGCATCACGAAGGTTATACTTGACTTTATAATTCACATGAAATAGATATAAGAGTCTTCCAACAGAAGGCATCAACCGGACTTGAACCCCGGTCTCCAGGGGGTTAGGCAGAGTGCACTCCACTGCACCACTGAGGCGATGACATTGCACATTAATCAATCATCAATAAAGAGGATATACATGACATTAAAATGTATGTGTGTATTTCTATTATTTTCCTTATGTTTTTTTTCATGACGACCAATAAAAAACTACAGTGTTACCCCTTATGTTTTATTTGACAAAGACAACAGTGTTACCCCTTATGTTTTTTTCATGACGACCAATAAAAAACAACAGTGTTACCCCTTATGTTTTTTTTCATGACGACCAATAAAAAACAACAGTGTTACCCCTTATGTTTTTTTCCATGACGACCAAAAAAAACGACAGTGATACCCCTTGTGTTTTTTTTCATGACGACCAAAGTAAAACAACAGTGTTACCCCCTATGTTTTATTTGATAAATATAGACCCTTATGTTTATTTCATGACAGCCGATAAAAAACGACAGTTACCCCTCATGTTTTTTCCATGCTGACCAAAAAAAAACGACAGTGCCTCCCCTGTCTACGTTTTTGCGGGGATCCAAAAATGAGCTGTTTAAAGTGTTAACCTCCGACCTTAACAATGCACCAACAAGACACCGGACATAGGCATCACGAAGGTTATACTTGACTTTATAATTCACATGAAATAGATATAAGAGTCTTCCAACAGAAGGCATCAACCGGACTTGAACCCCGGTCTCCAGGGGGTTAGGCAGAGTGCACTCCACTGCACCACTGAGGCGATGACATTGCACATTAATCAATCATCAATAAAGAGGATATACATGACATTAAAATGTATGTGTGTATTTCTATTATTTTCCTTATGTTTTTTTTCATGACGACCAATAAAAAACGACAGTGTTACCCCTTATGTTTTATTTGACAAAGACAACAGTGTTACCCCTTATGTTTTTTTCATGACGACCAATAAAAAACAACAGTGTTACCCCTTATGGTTTTTTTCATGACGACCAATAAAAAACAACAGTGTTACCCCTTATGTTTTTTTTCATGACGACCAAAAAAAACGACAGTGATACCCCTTGTGTTTTTTTTCATGACGACCAAAGTAAAACAACAGTGTTACCCCCTATGTTTTATTTGATAAATATAGACCCTTATGTTTATTTCATGACAGCCGATAAAAAACGACAGTTACCCCTCATGTTTTTTCCATGCTGACCAAAAAAAAACGACAGTGCCTCCCCTGTCTACGTTTTTGCGGGGATCCAAAAATGAGCTGTTTAAGGTGTTAACCTCCGACATTAACAATGCACCAACAAGACACCGGACATAGGCATCACGAAGGTTATACTTGACTTTATAATTCACATGAAATAGATATAAGAGTCTTCCAACAGAAGGCATCAACCGGACTTGAACCCCGGTCTCCAGGGGGTTAGGCAGAGTGCACTCCACTGCACCACTGAGGCGATGACATTGCACATTAATCAATCATCAATAAAGAGGATATACATGACATTAAAATGTATGTGTGTATTTCTATTATTTTCCTTATGTTTTTTTTCATGACGACCAATAAAAAACGACAGTGTTACCCCTTATGTTTTATTTGACAAAGACAACAGTGTTACCCCTTATGTTTTTTTCATGACGACCAATAAAAAACAACAGTGTTACCCCTTATGGTTTTTTTCATGACGACCAATAAAAAACAACAGTGTTACCCCTTATGTTTTTTTTCATGACGACCAAAAAAAACGACAGTGATACCCCTTGTGTTTTTTTTCATGACGACCAAAGTAAAACAACAGTGTTACCCCCTATGTTTTATTTGATAAATATAGACCCTTATGTTTATTTCATGACAGCCGATAAAAAACGACAGTTACCCCTCATGTTTTTTCCATGCTGACCAAAAAAAAACGACAGTGCCTCCCCTGTCTACGTTTTTGCGGGGATCCAAAAATGAGCTGTTTAAAGTGTTAACCTCCGACCTTAACAATGCACCAACAAGACACCGGACATAGGCATCACGAAGGTTATACTTGACTTTATAATTCACATGAAATAGATATAAGAGTCTTCCAACAGAAGGCATCAACCGGACTTGAACCCCGGTCTCCAGGGGGTTAGGCAGAGTGCACTCCACTGCACCACTGAGGCGATGACATTGCACATTAATCAATCATCAATAAAGAGGATATACATGACATTAAAATGTATGTGTGTATTTCTATTATTTTCCTTATGTTTTTTTTCATGACGACCAATAAAAAACGACAGTGTTACCCCTTATGTTTTATTTGACAAAGACAACAGTGTTACCCCTTATGTTTTTTTCATGACGACCAATAAAAAACAACAGTGTTACCCCTTATGGTTTTTTTCATGACGACCAATAAAAAACAACAGTGTTACCCCTTGTGTTTTTTTTCATGACGACCAAAGTAAAACAACAGTGTTACCCCCTATGTTTTATTTGATAAATATAGACCCTTATGTTTATTTCATGACAGCCGATAAAAAACGACAGTTACCCCTCATGTTTTTTCCATGCTGACCAAAAAAAAACGACAGTGCCTCCCCTGTCTACGTTTTTGCGGGGATCCAAAAATGAGCTGTTTAAGGTGTTAACCTCCGACATTAACAATGCACCAACAAGACACCGGACATAGGCATCACGAAGGTTATACTTGACTTTATAATTCACATGAAATAGATATAAGCGTCTTCCAACAGAAGGCATCAACCGGACTTGAACCCCGGTCTCCAGGGGGTTAGGCAGAGTGCACTCCACTGCACCACTGAGGCGATGACATTGCACATTAATCAATCATCAATAAAGAGGATATACATGACATTAAAATGTATGTGTGTATTTCTATTATTTTCCTTATGTTTTTTTTCATGACGACCAATAAAAAACGACAGTGTTACCCCTTATGTTTTATTTGACAAAGACAACAGTGTTACCCCTTATGTTTTTTTCATGACGACCAATAAAAAACAACAGTGTTACCCCTTATGGTTTTTTTCATGACGACCAATAAAAAACAACAGTGTTACCCCTTATGTTTTTTTTCATGACGACCAAAAAAAACGACAGTGATACCCCTTGTGTTTTTTTTCATGACGACCAAAGTAAAACAACAGTGTTACCCCCTATGTTTTATTTGATAAATATAGACCCTTATGTTTATTTCATGACAGCCGATAAAAAACGACAGTTACCCCTCATGTTTTTTCCATGCTGACCAAAAAAAAACGACAGTGCCTCCCCTGTCTACGTTTTTGCGGGGATCCAAAAATGAGCTGTTTAAAGTGTTAACCTCCGACCTTAACAATGCACCAACAAGACACCGGACATAGGCATCACGAAGGTTATACTTGACTTTATAATTCACATGAAATAGATATAAGAGTCTTCCAACAGATGGCATCAACCGGACTTGAACCCCGGTCTCCAGGGGGTTAGGCAGAGTGCACTCCACTGCACCACTGAGGCGATGACATTGCACATTAATCAATCATCAATAAAGAGGATATACATGACATTAAAATGTATGTGTGTATTTCTATTATTTTCCTTATGTTTTTTTTCATGACGACCAATAAAAAACGACAGTGTTACCCCTTATGTTTTATTTGACAAAGACAACAGTGTTACCCCTTATGTTTTTTTCATGACGACCAATAAAAAACAACAGTGTTACCCCTTATGGTTTTTTTCATGACGACCAATAAAAAACAACAGTGTTACCCCTTATGTTTTTTTTCATGACGACCAAAAAAAACGACAGTGATACCCCTTGTGTTTTTTTTCATGACGACCAAAGTAAAACAACAGTGTTACCCCCTATGTTTTATTTGATAAATATAGACCCTTATGTTTATTTCATGACAGCCGATAAAAAACGACAGTTACCCCTCATGTTTTTTCCATGCTGACCAAAAAAAAACGACAGTGCCTCCCCTGTCTACGTTTTTGCGGGGATCCAAAAATGAGCTGTTTAAGGTGTTAACCTCCGACATTAACAATGCACCAACAAGACACCGGACATTGGCATCACGAAGGTTATACTTGACTTTATAATTCACATGAAATAGATATAAGAGTCTTCCAACAGAAGGCATCAACCGGACTTGAACCCCGGTCTCCAGGGGGTTAGGCAGAGTGCACTCCACTGCACCACTGAGGCGATGACATTGCACATTAATCAATCATCAATAAAGAGGATATACATGACATTAAAATGTATGTGTGTATTTCTATTATTTTCCTTATGTTTTTTTTCATGACGACCAATAAAAAACGACAGTGTTACCCCTTATGTTTTATTTGACAAAGACAACAGTGTTACCCCTTATGTTTTTTTCATGACGACCAATAAAAAACAACAGTGTTACCCCTTATGGTTTTTTTCATGACGACCAATAAAAAACAACAGTGTTACCCCTTGTGTTTTTTTTCATGACGACCAAAGTAAAACAACAGTGTTACCCCCTATGTTTTATTTGATAAATATAGACCCTTATGTTTATTTCATGACAGCCGATAAAAAACGACAGTTACCCCTCATGTTTTTTCCATGCTGACCAAAAAAAAACGACAGTGCCTCCCCTGTCTACGTTTTTGCGGGGATCCAAAAATGAGCTGTTTAAGGTGTTAACCTCCGACATTAACAATGCACCAACAAGACACCGGACATAGGCATCACGAAGGTTATACTTGACTTTATAATTCACATGAAATAGATATAAGCGTCTTCCAACAGAAGGCATCAACCGGACTTGAACCCCGGTCTCCAGGGGGTTAGGCAGAGTGCACTCCACTGCACCACTGAGGCGATGACATTGCACATTAATCAATCATCAATAAAGAGGATATACATGACATTAAAATGTATGTGTGTATTTCTATTATTTTCCTTATGTTTTTTTTCATGACGACCAATAAAAAACGACAGTGTTACCCCTTATGTTTTATTTGACAAAGACAACAGTGTTACCCCTTATGTTTTTTTCATGACGACCAATAAAAAACAACAGTGTTACCCCTTATGGTTTTTTTCATGACGACCAATAAAAAACAACAGTGTTACCCCTTATGTTTTTTTTCATGACGACCAAAAAAAACGACAGTGATACCCCTTGTGTTTTTTTTCATGACGACCAAAGTAAAACAACAGTGTTACCCCCTATGTTTTATTTGATAAATATAGACCCTTATGTTTATTTCATGACAGCCGATAAAAAACGACAGTTACCCCTCATGTTTTTTCCATGCTGACCAAAAAAAAACGACAGTGCCTCCCCTGTCTACGTTTTTGCGGGGATCCAAAAATGAGCTGTTTAAAGTGTTAACCTCCGACCTTAACAATGCACCAACAAGACACCGGACATAGGCATCACGAAGGTTATACTTGACTTTATAATTCACATGAAATAGATATAAGAGTCTTCCAACAGATGGCATCAACCGGACTTGAACCCCGGTCTCCAGGGGGTTAGGCAGAGTGCACTCCACTGCACCACTGAGGCGATGACATTGCACATTAATCAATCATCAATAAAGAGGATATACATGACATTAAAATGTATGTGTGTATTTCTATTATTTTCCTTATGTTTTTTTTCATGACGACCAATAAAAAACGACAGTGTTACCCCTTATGTTTTATTTGACAAAGACAACAGTGTTACCCCTTATGTTTTTTTCATGACGACCAATAAAAAACAACAGTGTTACCCCTTATGGTTTTTTTCATGACGACCAATAAAAAACAACAGTGTTACCCCTTATGTTTTTTTTCATGACGACCAAAAAAAACGACAGTGATACCCCTTGTGTTTTTTTTCATGACGACCAAAGTAAAACAACAGTGTTACCCCCTATGTTTTATTTGATAAATATAGACCCTTATGTTTATTTCATGACAGCCGATAAAAAACGACAGTTACCCCTCATGTTTTTTCCATGCTGACCAAAAAAAAACGACAGTGCCTCCCCTGTCTACGTTTTTGCGGGGATCCAAAAATGAGCTGTTTAAGGTGTTAACCTCCGACATTAACAATGCACCAACAAGACACCGGACATTGGCATCACGAAGGTTATACTTGACTTTATAATTCACATGAAATAGATATAAGAGTCTTCCAACTGAAGACATCAACCGGACTTGAACCCCGGTCTCCAGGGGGTTAGGCAGAGTGCACTCCACTGCACCACTGAGGCGATGACATTACACAATAATCAATCATCAATAAAGAGGATATACATGACATTAAAATGTATGTGTGTATTTCTATTATTTTCCTTATGTTTTTTTTCATGACGACCAATAAAAAACGACAGTGTTACCCCTTATGTTTTATTTGACAAAGACAACAGTGTTACCCCTTTTGTTTTTTTCATGACGACCAATAAAAAACAACAGTGTTACCCCTTATGGTTTTTTTCATGACGACCAATAAAAAACAACAGTGTTACCCCTTATGTTTTTTTTCATGACGACCAATAAAAACATCAGTGTTACCCCTTAGTTTTTTTTTCATGACGACCAATAAAAAACAACAGTGTTACCCCTTATGTTTTTTTTCATGACGACCAACAGTGTTACCCCTTATGTTTTTTTTCATGACGACCAATAAAAAACGACAGTGTCACCCCTTATGTTTTTTTTCATGACGACCAATAAAAAACGACAGTGTTACCCCTTATGTTTTTTTTCATGACGACCAATAAAAAACGACAGTGTTACCCCTTATGTTTTTTTTCATGTCGACCAATAAAAAAACAGTGTTACCCCTCATGTTTTTTTTCATGACGACCAATAAAAAACGACAGTGTTACCCCTTATGTTTTATTTGACAAAGACAACAGTGTTACCCCTTATGTTTTTTTCATGACGACCAATAAAAAACAACAGTGTTACCCCTTATGGTTTTTTTCATGAAGACCAATAAAAAACAACAGTGTAACCCCTTATGTTTTTTTTCATGACGACCAATAAAAAACAAGTGTTACCCCTTATGTTTTTTTTCATGACAACCAATAAAAAACAACAGTGTTACCCCTTATGTTTTTTTTCATGACGACCAATAAAAAACAACAGTGTTACCCCTTATGTTTTTTTTCATGTCGACCAATAAAAAAACACAGTGTTACCCCTTATGTTTTTTTCATGACGACCAATAAAAAAAACAGTGTTACCCCTCATGTTTTTTTTCATGACGACCAATAAAAAACGACAGTGTTACCCCTTATGTTTTATTTGACAAAGACAACAGTGTTACCCCTTATGTTTTATTTGACAAAAACAACAGTGTTACCCCTTATGTTTTTTTTCATGACGACCAATAAAAAACGACAGTGTTACCCCTTATGTCCTGATGTTTTTTTTCATGACGACCAATAAAAAACAACAGTGTTACCCCTTATGTTTTTTTTCATGACGACCAATAAAAACAACAGTGTTACCCCTTATGTTTTTTTTCATGACAACCAATAAAACACGACAGTGTTACCCCTTATGTTTTTTTTCATGACGACCAATAAAAACATCAATGTTACCCCTTAGGTTTTTTTTCATGACGACCAATAAAAAACCACAGTGTTACCCCTTATGTTTTTTTTTCATGACGACCAATAAAAAACCACAGTGTTACCCCTCATCTTTTTTTTCATGACGACCAATAAAAAACAACAGTGTTACCCCTTATGTTTTTTTTCATGACGACCAATAAAAAACAACAGTGTTACCCCGTATGTTTTTTTTCATGACGACCAATAAAAACAACAGTGTTACCCCTTATGTTTTTTTTAATGACAACCAATAAAAAACGACAGTGTTACCCCTTATGTTTTTTTTCATGACGACCAATAAAAACATCAGTGTTACCCCTTAGGATTTTTTTCATGACGACCAATAAAAAACCACAGTGTTACCCCTTATGTTTTTTTTTCATGACGACCAATAAAAAACCACAGTGTTACCCCTTATGTTTTTTTTCATGACGACCAATAAAAAACAACAGTGTTACCCCTTATGTCCTTATGTTTTTTTTCATGACGACCAATAAAAACAACAGTGTTACTCCTTATGTTTTATTTGACAAAGACAACAGTGTTACCCCTTATGTTTTTTTTCATGACGACCAATAAAAACATCAGTGTTACCCCTTAGTTTTTTTTTCATGACGACCAATAAAAAACAACAGTGTTACCCCTTATGTTTTTTTTCATGACGACCAACAGTGTTACCCCTTATGTTTTTTTTCATGACGACCAATAAAAAACGACAGTGTCACCCCTTATGTTTTTTTTCATGACGACCAATAAAAAACGACAGTGTTACCCCTTATGTTTTTTTTCATGACGACCAATAAAAAACGACAGTGTTACCCCTTATGTTTTTTTTCATGTCGACCAATAAAAAAACAGTGTTACCCCTCATGTTTTTTTTCATGACGACCAATAAAAAACGACAGTGTTACCCCTTATGTTTTATTTGACAAAGACAACAGTGTTACCCCTTATGTTTTTTTCATGACGACCAATAAAAAACAACAGTGTTACCCCTTATGGTTTTTTTCATGAAGACCAATAAAAAACAACAGTGTAACCCCTTATGTTTTTTTTCATGACGACCAATAAAAAACAAGTGTTACCCCTTATGTTTTTTTTCATGACAACCAATAAAAAACAACAGTGTTACCCCTTATGTTTTTTTTCATGACGACCAATAAAAAACAACAGTGTTACCCCTTATGTTTTTTTTCATGTCGACCAATAAAAAAACACAGTGTTACCCCTTATGTTTTTTTCATGACGACCAATAAAAAAAACAGTGTTACCCCTCATGTTTTTTTTCATGACGACCAATAAAAAACGACAGTGTTACCCCTTATGTTTTATTTGACAAAGACAACAGTGTTACCCCTTATGTTTTATTTGACAAAAACAACAGTGTTACCCCTTATGTTTTTTTTCATGACGACCAATAAAAAACGACAGTGTTACCCCTTATGTCCTGATGTTTTTTTTCATGACGACCAATAAAAAACAACAGTGTTACCCCTTATGTTTTTTTTCATGACGACCAATAAAAACAACAGTGTTACCCCTTATGTTTTTTTTCATGACAACCAATAAAACACGACAGTGTTACCCCTTATGTTTTTTTTCATGACGACCAATAAAAACATCAATGTTACCCCTTAGGTTTTTTTTCATGACGACCAATAAAAAACCACAGTGTTACCCCTTATGTTTTTTTTTCATGACGACCAATAAAAAACCACAGTGTTACCCCTCATCTTTTTTTTCATGACGACCAATAAAAAACAACAGTGTTACCCCTTATGTTTTTTTTCATGACGACCAATAAAAAACAACAGTGTTACCCCGTATGTTTTTTTTCATGACGACCAATAAAAACAACAGTGTTACCCCTTATGTTTTTTTTAATGACAACCAATAAAAAACGACAGTGTTACCCCTTATGTTTTTTTTCATGACGACCAATAAAAACATCAGTGTTACCCCTTAGGATTTTTTTCATGACGACCAATAAAAAACCACAGTGTTACCCCTTATGTTTTTTTTTCATGACGACCAATAAAAAACCACAGTGTTACCCCTTATGTTTTTTTTCATGACGACCAATAAAAAACAACAGTGTTACCCCTTATGTCCTTATGTTTTTTTTCATGACGACCAATAAAAACAACAGTGTTACTCCTTATGTTTTATTTGACAAAGACAACAGTGTTACCCCTTATGTTTTTTTTCATGACGACCAATAAAAAACAACAGTGTTATCCCCTATGGTTTTTTTCATGACGACCAATAAAAAACAACAGTGTTACCCCTTATGTTTTTTTTCATGACGACCAATAAAAAACGACAGTGTTACCCCTTATGTTTTTTTTCATGTCGACCAATAAAAAAACACAGTGTTACCCCTTATGTTTTTTTCATGACGACCAATAAAAACAACAGTGTTACCCCTCATGTTTTTTTTCATGACGACCAATAAAAAACGACAGTGTTACCCCTTATGTTTTTTTTCATGTCGACCAATCAAAAACCACAGTGTTACCCCTTATGTTTTTTTTCATGACGACCAATAAAAAACAACAGTGTTACCCCTTATCTTTTTGTTCATGACGACCAATAAAAAACGACAGTGTTACCCCTTATGTTTTTTTTCATGAAGACCAATAAAAACATCAGTGTTACCCCTTAAGTTTTTTTTCATGACGACCAATAAAAAACCACAGTGTTACCCCTTATGTTTTTTTTCATGACGACCAATAAAAAACAACAGTGTTACCCCTTATGTCCTTATGTTTTTTTTCATGACGACCAATAAAAACAACAGTGTTACTCCTTATGTTTTATTTGACAAAGACAACAGTGTTACCCCTTATGTTTTTTTTCATGACGACCAATAAAAAACAACAGTGTTATCCGTTATGTTTTTTTTCATGACGACCAATAAAAAACAACAGTGTTACCCCTTATGTTTTTTTTCATGACGACCAATAAAAACAACAGTGTTACGCCTTATGTTTTTTTTCATGACGACCAATAAAAAACGACAGTGTTACCCCTTATGTTTTTTTTCATGTCGACCAATAAAAAAACACAGTGTTACCCCTTATGTTTTTTTCATGACGACCAATAAAAACAACAGTGTTACCCCTCATGTTTTTTTTCATGACGACCAATAAAAAACAACAGTGTTACCCCTTATGTTTTTTTTCATGACGACCAATAAAAAACAACAGTGTTACCCCTTATGTTTTTGTTCATGACGACCAATAAAAAACGACAGTGTTACCCCTTATGTTTTTTTTCATGAAGACCAATAAAAACATCAGTGTTACCCCTTAGGTTTTTTTTCATGACGACCAAGTTTTTTTTCATGACGACCAATAAAAAACCACAGTGTTACCCCTTATGTTTTTTTTCATGACGACCAATAAAAAACAACAGTGTTACCCCTTATGTCCTTATGTTTTTTTTCATGACGACCAATAAAAACAACAGTGTTACTCCTTATGTTTTATTTGACAAAGACAACAGTGTTACCCCTTATGTTTTTTTTCATGACGACCAATAAAAAACAACAGTGTTATCCGTTATGTTTTTTTTCATGACGACCAATAAAAAACAACAGTGTTACCCCTTATGTTTTTTTTCATGACGACCAATAAAAACAACAGTGTTACGCCTTATGTTTTTTTTCATGACGACCAATAAAAAACGACAGTGTTACCCCTTATGTTTTTTTTCATGTCGACCAATAAAAAAACACAGTGTTACCCCTTATGTTTTTTTCATGACGACCAATAAAAACAACAGTGTTACCCCTCATGTTTTTTTTCATGACGACCAATAAAAAACAACAGTGTTACCCCTTATGTTTTTTTTCATGACGACCAATAAAAAACAACAGTGTTACCCCTTATGTTTTTGTTCATGACGACCAATAAAAAACGACAGTGTTACCCCTTATGTTTTTTTTCATGAAGACCAATAAAAACATCAGTGTTACCCCTTAGGTTTTTTTTCATGACGACCAATAAAAAACCACAGTGTTACCCCTTATGTTTTTTTTTCATGACGACCAATAAAAAACCACAGTGTTACCCCTTATGTTTTTTTTCATGTCACTGTCGTTTTTTATCAGTCGTCATGAAAGAAAACATAAGGGGTAACACTGTTGTTCTTTATCGGTCGTCATGAAAAAAATATAAGGGGTAACGTTGTTGTTTTTTATTGGTCGTCATGAAAAAAAAAAACAAGGGGTAACACTGTCGTTTTTTATCGGTCGTCATGAAAAAAAACATAAGGGGTAACACTGTCGTTTTCATCAAATGAAACGTAAAGGGGAACACCGTCGTTTTTTATCTGTCGTCATGAAAAATCCGTAAGGGGTAACACTGTCGAAATGTATCGAATAAAACATAGGGGGTAACACTGTCGTTTTTATCAAATGAAACATGAGGGGTGACACTGTCGTTTTTCTTTGGTCGTCATGAAAAAAACCATAAGGGGTAACACTGTTGTTTTTTATAGGTCGTCATGAAAAAAAACATAAGGGGCATCACTGTCGTTTTTTATCGGTCGTCATGAAAAAAAACATTAGGGTTAACACTGCCGTTTTTTATCGGTCGTCATGAAAATAAACATAAGGGGTAACGCGGTTGTTTTTTATTGGTCGTCATGAAAAAAACATAAGGGGTAACACTGTCGTTTTTTATTGGTCGTCATGAAAAAAAACATAAGGGGTATCACTGTCGTTTTATAACGTTTGAAATTAAATGTATGAAGTGCGATGATAAAACATAATCGTTCTTCTCACTCTACAATTCTTCTGTCTGACTTCAGTTCACCACCACACCATCTGTGTCGCCAATTCTCCTTTTCCTCCAAACCATGTGTACGAATGGGTCAGAGTTTGCTTAGGGCTGCGCACATTCTCCCGTCAAGTTTGTTTTTTTATAGATCACAACCTTGGCGTGGAAAGTCACGTACGCCAATTTCAGCCCCGTTTTGTGCGTACGCAACGGTTATAAATGAGACCCCAGAACTGTTGCATGATTTCACGCACCTGTGATTGACAGGCAGATTGATGGCAGATTGATTCCCTGCACGAATCAGGTAAGAGTTGCCCTCATTCGTCAGTAATTAGCCTGGACGATATAATATCTAAATTGTAGCACACAGGCAGGCATATTCAACTAAATATATAATTCTTTATTTTTTATTATTATTTGCTCATTAACGGCTGGCTATGCCATCTCAAATATGATAAACTCATATTAACCCAACCCACAGCACCATTAACCACACCGATAAAAAAACAAACATGCTACAAGGCCATGGATAAGTGATTTCTCAGAAAAAATAACAAATATGAAATCTAAAAAAAAGGCAACAACAAAAACACAAAGGCTGTCATCAGACATTACATATTCTGGATTCACCATATGTAAAACGGGCACCAATAGCACCAGATGTGCTTAAAGACATGGAAGGATGCCTGGCCCTGGAACGCATATATAACAGGACGTTCAAGGGAAGTATATTGCTGCTGGACACATGGGCACTTAGATACAATAGCAGCAGATCGACTTCCACAGGCTCTGACCTTGACCTCCAAGCTTAGCTGTCATGTTCCAGGAAATTTTCAAATCAGGAAAAACCCTGGATATGACGTCACTTAGTTTCCATAATCTTGTTGGTGTTGGTCTCCGTTGCTTTGATTGTTTATTTAGAAAATGCCTGTTGAAAAGATAACGCTTGTATTTGTAGTAGACACCATCAAACACTGGATGGCAGTAGCTGACAGAATACACATCAGCGGCGCCTTCTCAGGTCAACATCACAGTAAGATATGATAAAGACACAAATACAGGCACGCAAGCAAAGCAAATAAATAAAAAAACACACACACACACACTCGTTTATTCAGTCACCAGCTCTAATAACTACAACCGCACACATTGTGGTCGTAGTTTTTGTGTTGAAGTCGATCTAAACATCGAACCTCCAATCCATTTAACATCCATACATCTAGTCATCCATTCATCTATCTATCCATCCATCATTCATCAGTCAATTCTTCATAAATATTTCTACTCATCCATCTCGTATCAACCTATCCATCCCTCCATCCATCCATTCATTAATTCATGAATTCATTCATAATTCTACCTCCGAAGGCAGCCAGATGTTGGGGAGACTCTCCCCAGAGCAGATCTTATGCTGGTTCATTCCAGTCTCACACCACACAGCATGACCACCAAAGCCCAAGTCCATCTGGTCTTCATAGACAGACTCCCAACCACCGTAATTAGCTCCATGGAGAAGTCAACAACAGCAACCTCCCCCCCCCCCCCCCTCCCCTGTCTACAGTAGAAACGTGACTTTCAGCAGCCAAATCTCCACCAAAATAACACAGTGGGAATACTTGTTGGATTCTAAGCACAATAACGTTGAAAACTCGCTCTTGTTTGCACTCAGGGTCGGAGTTGCCACGAAATGCAGAATCCTGGGAGTTGACCGCAGCATTGAGCTCCCAGATGCAGGCATGTTAACTTGGGTTTACAGCATGTGGTTAGCTGGGCAACCTGATGAACTGGCTTGAACTGCCAGGATATTTCCTCGGACAAAGAGAAATGTATGTTGAAAACATGTTGCATATAAATGAAAGTATAAGCTTCGGGTGATGAAAGATTCAGATTAAGGTTCGGATGCCAAATCCTCAAAGGAGGACTGATAAGATCGGATAGATGTATATTCCTTCTCAGATGGTAGAAATCATTTCCCCCATCACTGTACATATTGCTGCCTTATTGCGAATGAACATTTCAGAAAGGTAAATGAAAGAGGCGGGGGCGCAGCCTGGTTTGTGTGTGTGTGTGTGTGATTGTAATCTCATCCATGACAGATGCGCCCGGTCCCAGGGAGTCCTCCGAGAGACAGACCCCTTCTCAGGGTCTCAAGGCCTGTTCCCCCGCCTGTGTGTGTGTGTGTGTGTGTGCGTGTGTGTGTGTGTGTATGTGAATATGTGTATTTTTTTGTGCATGTGTGTGTGTGTGTGTGTGCGCATGTGTGTGCACGTGTGGGTATTTTTGTGTGCGCACGTGTGGGTATTTTTGTGTGGGTACATGTGTGTATATGTGTGTGTGTGTGTGTGTGCTTGTGTGTGTCTATGTAGTTCTGTGTGTGTATATAAACTTTGTACCTTACATTCACTTAGTTAGAAATGGCATTTATCAGATCACCTCTATTACACATCCTCTCTCTGGTTTTTATTAAAATCTTTTATCAAGCAAATTGTTAACTTCCTTCCTCAGAGATTAAAAGATATTGCCTAGAGGGAAGGGGAACGTACACGCACTTATCCATGAACTGCCCAAAAATAAATTAACTAATAAAAAAGATTTATTGCCCTTTATTGCCACCTGTACAGCGCAGGGAGCAACAACTCCCCCCTGGCCCGGCCTTGACTTGGCTGGGCTCCCCGCCTCGCTGCGCTCTATGGGATCTCAATGGTCCGATCATGTGTGAGAATGAACTTGGATCTCTGCTTCGGGCCGTGAAGTACCTGGCCACAGGAGGCCATTACCCACGTCCCAACGGCGCCGGACCTGCTCGGTACGCCGGAGTCTTCACATGGGGGTCACTCAACCACTAAAGCAAGGGGAGGAAATCCTCCTTTTGATGGCAGGAGAACAGGGCGTAAGCCACGTCATGGAATGACACCACGTGTGTTCAGGCTGTTAACAGCGGACACATGGTGACCTTATGCCCAGACGTTATGTTGAACTTGGGTCATGGTCAAGCTCTATGGACAGTGTCCTGTAGACATAATGATGGGTTCAGCTCTTCTCTGTTTTCTCTTTGGCCTACGCTGACCTTGTCTTCTCCTCCCTGTGTGAACGCAGCACTGGTGCAGTCTGTCCTCATGACAGGGGGCCTCTGCTGACACTGGGGGTCCCAGGAGGAACCAAAGGTCAGACTTGCTCATTGTCTCTCAACCGACCCGGGCAGGTACTGTACGCACACTCTGGAGAAAAACACACATGCACGCACGCACACACACATCATTGCATCACTACACACCATTCATAAACAAACTCTCTCTCTCTCTCTCTCTCTCTCTCTCTCTCTCTCTCTCTCTCTCTCTCTCTCTCTCTCTCTCTCTCTCTCTCTCTCTCTCTCTCTCTCTCTCTCTCTCTCTCTCTCTCTCTCTCTCTCTCTCTCTCTCTCTCTCTCTCTCACTCTCTCGTTCACACACATTCACATAAACTCAGAGAGCCAAACACACACACTCTCTCTCCCTCTCTTTCACACACACACACACACACACACACACACACACACACACACACACACACACACACACACACACACACACACACACACACACACACACACACACACACACACACACACACACACACACACACCTCTACACACACACACACACACACCTCTACACACACACACACACCTCTACAGAGGGACAATTATCCACAATCCACAAAGTCTGCAGGACTGGGACTTGATGTGATGTGATTGTATTCACAGCTGCAAACTTGGCCCTGATGCTCGCGGCTATAGTCAGGGCTTTGAGTCGGGCGAGAGAGCTGTTCAAAAGTAAATTAGAAAGAGAAAGAGAGAGATAAACGGACAGAGAGAGAGCATGGTGTGTGTGCTATTATAGCAGGAGAGTAAGGCGAGCCGGACAGGTTGAAGGAAGAGGAGAGGAGATGAGGGGGAAGGTGATTGCGTCTGTGAGTGATGGCACCGCCAGCAGCGATCATTACTGCCCAGTCGTTGACCTAAAGTCATTTGAGTTGTTACTATTGAATCTGTGCGTCTTTAATTAAATCACAGAGGCAGACAGCTCCACTCTCCAGAGTCCCCCTTCCCCCCCCTCCCCCTAATGCAGTGAGAGCCAATGAGGTTACGGCGGCCCGTTGTTTCACCTCCTCGTGGGGACATCCCCTCGCTGTCAACACACACAGAAACCACCTGGTCCGGTGTGGCCCTGTGAGGCCTGGAGAACCTCCTGGTCCGGTGTGGCCCCGTGAGGCCTGGAGAACCACCTGGTCCGGTGTGGCCCCGTGAGGCCTGGAGAACCACCTGCCAGAGGGATGCTGCAGAACCCAATCCAAGTGGCCTTACTGTACCATATGTCCATGCTACTATATCATATATACATGTCGCTATATAATATAACCCTGTTACTGTATTATATATCCGTGTTACTATATCATATATACATGCTAATATATCATGTATCCATGTTACTATTTGGTATATCATTAGATGTGCCGTTACTCACGTTTCCTAACAAGAATAGGAAACCCACAAGACAGTTGTTTGTCAGTGGCGGTCAACGAGACAGTCGACTGCCATCCTGTTGACCATCCGGCTGATGCTTTCCAGATGCCTTGTTTCCAGAATGAGGGGGCAGAGCAGACTTTGTGTTTTGGAAGAGGGATCGCCCAGGTCTATTTAAGCTTTAGGGCAGTGCCTGTAATCTATCAACAGGAAACTTCAAATCCATGTCAGATCGTTTCAACCAAGGAAAATGGTACTTACACAACCTTTAAAACACTTTGAG
>NC_082390.1:13510616-13523116 GCF_031168955.1 Gadus macrocephalus
AGCCGGCCGCGTTCAGGCAGATCGGGGGAAGGGATTCTGGCAACGCACAACCCGGTCTAGGAGTAGACCAAAATGGGAAGGGAAATTCTCCTTGAAATCCACCCCCTCACCGTTTCTAATGGTCTCTCCTCTCCTCTCCCGCTCAACCCTCCCCACCTCCCTCTCTGATTTGGGGTTTCCAGTTCCCACCTTAACACCGTGCTGGGGCCCTCCACGAAGAGCCGGGGGGGCCCCTCCACAGAGCGCCAGGGGGCCCCTCCACAGAGCGCCAGGGGCTGGGAAACGGGAGCAGGTTCCCAAGCCGAGGCGGCGGGGTAGGAGATGTTCCGCTTAGAGTTGGGTTGCCACTTTCCCCACTGGTGAGAGCCAGAGCCGTGACAGCCATCTTCAGGGACCATGGGGGAAAATACATGGCCTGAAAACCACCACACTCTGAGAGTGCGGTGCCGGGGGTGCCACTTGAAACACCACCGCTCAATAGATGAGCACATTGTGCTGATTGTTCCCCACACATGGGAAATAATTAAGCTGCATTTGCGGCACGAGAGAGCCTGGGAAAAGACCCGCAGGGAAAGACATACTGGGAAAGAACTACTAGGCCATGGGGGTTCTTGGAAGGTCAAGAACAAACCGACAGAGAAAACTTTCGTCTACACTTTTCTCCATAGCCCTGTGATAGTCA
Source organism: Gadus macrocephalus (assembly GCF_031168955.1). Classification (NCBI taxonomy): domain Eukaryota; kingdom Metazoa; phylum Chordata; class Actinopteri; order Gadiformes; family Gadidae; genus Gadus; species Gadus macrocephalus. Next base: position 13,511,299 of record NC_082390.1, read on the forward strand.
TTTGACTATCACAGGGCTTGTTCTTTATCCACGACACGAGCAGAACACTAACAACCTTACACAGTAGGATTTAACGGATGGATTGAACAATATTCAACGTCATTAAACAGAAGCTATCCTGGTGCATTCTTGTGAATCATTCAAGCTTGTTCTCAGAGTCTTTTTAAGCCTTCGCGTCCCAGCTGAATCAAAGTCCAGAAATACGATTTAATATTCTGTTATCACCCTGTAAGGATGTTTTAAACCTCATCCCCACAGACAATGTCTGATCCATTAGCTAAACGCTGAGTCATTTCTTTCAAGTACTCTGTTAATCCAAATGGATTCTATGAATGGTGTTTCGAGTGTGAGATGTAACCAACTGAACTGAACCGATATATGATAATGTGATGTGTTCATCTCAATATATAAAGGAAACACAGTGCCATGCATCCATCAGCCGGGTACAGATGAAGAGATGTGTGCGCCTGTAGAGCTCCGTGGATCTTGTGGTGTGTGCCATGGATGTCTCTGCTGAGGGATTGAAGGCTGGTGTGTAGATATGATGCATACTCTCCCCGGGGGCTCCATTAAAAGGCCAGTGTGTAATGAGGGGAGAGGGGAGAGGGGATAGCTTTGTTTAAACTAAGACATTAACGGAATGTGTTTTATCTTCGCTTCTGTACATTTCGTGCTTGCCTCGGAATCTACCTCAGAGTATTGGTGGTGTGTTTTCTGTTTATTGCGCAGTTTATGTTCTGGTAGCAACTACACAAGGGGAGGAGAAGAGGGAATCAGCAGATAAGGACACTGTGTGTGTGTGTGTGTGTGTGTGTGTGTGTGTGTGTGTGTGTGTGTGTGTGTGTGTGTGTGTGTGTGTGTGTGTGTGTGTGTGTGTGTGTGTGTGTGTGTGTGTGTGTGTGATTGTGTCTGTGTCTGGATGCATGCATGTGTGTGTGTGTGCATATTCCTGCATGCCAGTGTGTGTGTGTGTGTGTGTGTGTGTGTGTGGTGTCCTTGCGTGTGTGTGTGTGTGTGGTGTGGTGTGGTGTGGTGTGGTGTGCGTGTGTGTGTGTGTGTGTGTGTGTGTGTGTGTGTGTGCACCCAGCATAGGTATAAATCAGAATCCTGCATATAGACATTCTGACTGAGTTAACTGTCTGATCAGAACGGCCTGGGGCCTGAAGGAATCAGCATCTTGCCTCGCTCAGCTCCGCCATCAGCCAAGTAGACAGTGTCCCTTTTCAGACTATGCGTCTGACCACTAAAGTTGAATAAATGCTGATGTGGTCTATGTCACGCTGACGTCATTCTTTAGCTACTTTTACGAGGCTGTAAAGTGCGGTTGGAACGCTACTGTTGTCCCAGTGGGAGTCTCCACGTTACCCTTGGGAACAAACAGGATGTTTCATTCCTCCTTTCATTTCACCTTTACAAGGTTGTGAAAGAACGGATTTATTGTTACGTAACGCAGGGCCAGAGTGTGGCGCAGGCCCTCTTTTTCCTCTTCCTCTCAGGTTATTCTCTGCTTTTGCTCTCTGAACTCCACACCTGTGTTTTCACTCTCCAGGGAGTTTACACACTAATGTGTTTAAAGGGACGGTCACCCATACAAAAAAAGACAATCCTGAAAGAGAGCAAGCACGCACACAGCACAGCACTAATATTTGGTGCATCGTTTATCTACTGCAGTCATGAAAGGGCATCAAAATGATGGAGAAAGATATTGAAACTGCTAGAGAAGGTTGTGCAATTTAGTAATTTCATTGTTCATTGAAAAAGACAGAAAGGGCAGCTAGTGTGAATAATGATCATGCTGCAATGTTCTGATGCTAAAGAGTGAATCCATTCTCTTTGAAGAAATCTACTGGTGTATCACATCAGGCAATTATTGCATGAACAAGTGTAATGGTTAACATAGGTACTTCTAGAAAGGTAGGGTTATTCTTTGAAGTCCTACGTCTTGGAGTCTAAACCAGGAGAAGCCTGGATCTGGAAGGTTTATGATCAGCGCGCCCACATAAGATCAAGGGCAGTGCGCGGCCTAGCGGGACCCTGACAAGGTCTATAAATGTAGAGGGTCACTTCCTGCCATTTATTTCCTTTCTTTCATTTCATTGCGACAGCTGATTTCGATCACTGACCAGGCGGATGTAAAACCAGGCTGAAGTCTGAAGGTCGCCTTAACAAGGAATGCATGGGTTTCATTTGAACCTTTTAGACGAAGAAACGTTTCAACTTTCCTCTACAGCCCTGTTATAGTCATTTTATCTATTGTTCCTTATCCACGACATGTGCAGAACACCTTACACAGTACAATTGAACACAGATTGAACAATATTCAACGTACTTAGACAGAAGCTATTCTGTTGCATTCTTGTGGCTCATTTAAGCCTAAATCCCATATGTGGGTTTCATTTGGACCTTTGAGTGATTTGGAATGAAGTAGGTCTAAGATCAAACCTGACACGTTCCCTGTATCATCTTTTAGGTGCTTATGCCAGATGTCAGGGGTCAAGGACATTATAAATACACGCTGTTGTATGAAGAACTACTTACTCACCTGAGTGATAAGCATCTTTATGGCTTGAATATGCTATATATAAGTATATAGATATAAAGGATAACTATAAAGCACCTTATCTGAATAAAACAGAGTATATGCACCTCAGCGGACTAGAATCTGATGTTTGGAGACGATATAGTTATGAGTCTAGGTTTATAATCCATGGCTGGGTTGAAATATTAAGCTTTTCATGCTCTGTGCTTGAATGGAACTGGAGAAACTAAAGATAACCATCGTTATGTTCACCTTACAATTCGCTGCATCTGCCTCGATGTCTTGCTACTTTCCTATTCTATTTTTATTTTTTGACATTCATCTATAGTTCTCCCTCGCTCTCTCTCTGTTTCCTCTGCTATTGACCTGCATTCTTCCTCATCTCTACTCTCATTACCTTTACAATCTCACTGTGTTTGCCTCTCCTTCCCCCCTTCCAAATTCCTTTTTGATATTCCTCCATTTCTCTTTCTCCACCTCCTTATCTCTTCCTATCTCCTTCCTCCATGTGCCCCCTGGTTTTTCCATTTTCTCTCCCCTTTAATAAAAATGAGGTTGGGGGGTCCCTCCCCCCGATCTGCCTGTTGTGTCACATGACACAACACAATCAAATTATAGTAAAATAACAATATATAAAAAACTAAAATAAATTAAAAACGACCCTGTTTCAGATCACTGTGCTAAGAGTTAATCTTTTAGAGTGGGTTATAGCATCGGGATATTCCGATTTCTCTTAATTGTGAAATAGGCAATAAAGACAAGAAAGCAGTCATAACACAGATGGCTCACATTCGCATCCATAGTATTCTAGACAACCAATTAAAATCAACAGGCTGTTCAGCAACACACTATTCCTCCACGCACGCCTAATCCACTACCCCCCCCCCTCGGCTCGGAGACTGGCAGCCAAGCAAACGTGGTGCCCTCTTCTTTTCTTATTGCCACAGCTGCTGCTGGTTTCCTTCTCGCTACAGCTTGCAGGTATGCCAGCAGGTTCAATAACTGTAGCGCCACACTCCTGTCTGTCCTAGGGTTAGCTAACCCCAGGCTCTTTCGCTGGCGAGCAGCCCAACAGACTGGCTGCAGGGGCGTTAGCTTTAGACAAACTCTTTTTTTGAGTGTGCAGGGGGAAACTTCACAAGAGGACTTTGAGATGGCCCTCCTCACTTCCTCTCCCCCTGGCCTATACATAAACATACATCCAGGGAGTGTAGCCTGAGGTCCTTTAATGTTGGATTCATGGGAAACAATAAATGAATCACAGACATGTTTTGCTGATATTGAAAGGAGGCCACACAGAGCTTCCTGTCCAGCCCCTCCATCCACCGCTCAAGGTGCTGATTGTCCTGGGTTAGAGGAACCGGCGTCCTGCTGGGCCGTGGTGAGGCCACGGTACTGGGAGGAGGTCAGGCCTGGTGAGAAGCTCATTAATCACCGAGCTGGAAGTCCTGGCGTGGAGTGTGATGGATCGCCCGGAGACGGCGGCGCACATGTCACGAGGAGCGGTCGCAACAGTTGCCACACACTGGTGTGCGTGCGTGCGTGCGTGCGTGCGTGCGTGCGTGCGTGCGTGCGTGCGTGCGTGCGTGCGTGCGTGCGTGCATGTGTATGCATGTGTGTGCGTGTGTCTTGTTCAGCCGTGGTTCTCTGACAGGGCCTCGTGGGCCTCGGTGTGAATCTGCCCACACACGGCACGGGGCTGCCCGGCGGCGGCCATCTTGAGGCAGATGGCGGCGGTACCGTTAGCATCTGCGCGAGGCCGCTCCTGCTGGGCAATGGATCCACCTTCCGGGGCGGGGGGCAAGGCAGTCATTATTGAACACTGCGTGGGGCGGCCGGGGGTCCGGGGGACGCGTTAGTCTGCACAGGGAGATGAGGAGCGCTGAGCGGTGGGGGGGGGGGCGACACGAGGGCAGCGACGCAGGAGGAAGCTGCTCTCGTTCCCGGAGAACACGTGTTCCTCTTGTAGCTTCAACCTGTGCTCAAACACCACCTTCACCCCTAGGGGGAGCATTCATCCCCCCTCATTCATTAAGCTTTAACAGGGTTTGGATCTCACATATAACTAATTATCAACACTGTATCCGAAGAAAGATTTGTAGAAGCTGATACACACACTGGAATGTGTTATATAGAACATAAATCATTAAAAACGTAACAGAAGTTATCCTACATAGTAACAATGTGAAGCCTTACCATGAGGCAAACAAACCTCATGGTAAGGCTTTCAATCGTCACATGGAGGCAATGTAGACGCAGAAGGCCACCAGCCACACCTCCACCCTCGTCTCCCCACCTCCGTCCATCCCTCTCTCCGCACCCCCCTCCTGGTGAACCGGTCGACCGCTGAGGGTCTTGTGTGTGCTGAGCCCTGAGCCTGGAGCCTGTCTAACCTCGCCCGTGGCTCAGGCTGTTAAGAGGGCCCTCGCTTTAAGGTTTCCGACCGCGAGGCTAGGAGCTCTGTGCACGGGGGAGGGGGGAGAGCTGTGGGTGGGTGGGGGGGGGGGGGGGGGGGGTATGGTGAGGAGGAGAGCAGAAGACGGGTGGGGGGGGGGGGGGGGGGGGGGGGGGGGGGGGTCCTCTGACACGCCACCCACACAGCCCTCAGCAGGGCGTGGCCCTCCTCCATAAATCACCCAATTCATTAAATCACCCCCACCCAGACAGTCTCCTGCCCTTTCTCAGCACAGCGCTCCCCCCCCCACATCCCCCCCCGCCTCCCCTCGATTAGAGAGATGAATGGCCCCCCAGAATGCCATGCCCAGGTTGACCGTCGCTTTGAGACGTGGGACTGAAAGTTTCTTTTTTTTGGGTGGATTTATCTTTTGGGCAGAAGGCTGGGGAGTGAGTAGCTGAAATTATTTTGCGTCAATATTAAGACACACCATGTAAAGACATACACCAATGATGAATATTTCGGCCACCTTTTTATTATAGAAGTAGTAATCCAATTGTTGCTTTTGGTTTATGTGCAAGCTCAATCTGAAGAAGGAATGGCTGAAGAAACCACGTGTCCTGGCAGGCACCTGAGGTGGCTCCTCAGAGCAGCACCTCCTGACAGCTACCCCTCTGCTCAGCAAGTTCTGCAAAGTGAGTGACAGCAGAGTTTGGGACCAGGAGCACGCTCAGCCACTCTATGGCCACAAGCCACAGGATCCCAATACAATAGAAGGGAGGGACTGGGGATCTACCAGTGTTTCAAGAGTCCAACAGCCAACCACAACTGAATGGGGAAACCTTGGCGTAGGCCTGACAGGGCTCATTGTTAGTCCTCCCACAAAGGCCGAGGGGACCGAAATGCAAATGAGGTGGTCGCACACCCCATCACAATGGAAATATGAATAAAACAACACAAATAGGTTTGCCTATGAACAACATGCATTATACAGGATTTTGAAGATAAGAAAAGCAGAATGCATATGTGAATGTGTCTGGGGGAGAGAGAGAGAGAGAGAGAGAGAGAGAGAGAGAATGAGTAATAGAGAGACTATCCAAAGATAGTGAGGTACCGTTATATCATTCAAACATATCGTACATTATACTTAATTTAGGAAAAAGGTGGAATTCTATACCACTTTGTCAATGAACAAACAAGGGCCTATTCAGTCACACAGTGGCACCGTCTGCAGGCCACTAAAGCAATGAACCTGTTGTGTCCATCTGCCTCCTCAAACAGCTTCTGTAACCAACAGTGATCCAGCACCCTGACAAACTGACAAGAGTTTGATTAATTTAATAGTGCCTTTCATAATGGCAACTTAAAGTCTCACTTATGTTCATCGTATCCTTAGACTAGATCTGATTATAAACACCAAGAAAGATCCTGATGATCTATACCACCATGTATCTTTGTTTACATATGTTTACTTGTAGTTATGTTGCAATTTGGTTTATTTTTCACAGAATTGTAATTTCCACTAACTTTGCTTTGAAATATAACTGCTGTCTTGTTTTCGACGCTCCCTTGAGAAGGTCATTAACAAGTCGTCCAAATACGCGTAATTGCTCTCCTTTATTCAGAGCTGATTTGCAAGCGTTTGTTAAAACATTGTAGCCACGCACACCAACGAAACCGCTCCAAAACATTCTTCGCTTGTATCCCGTTGACACATGGGTTTGTTTTTCTTCGCAGAACACAGAAGAGCGTATCACAAAGCGGCCAGGGCTCCGCCACCGCTCTCTGCCGCAGCGCTCCACCGGCGGATTGACTTAATCTGTTTCTCCCTCCCCTTCCCCTCTGTCCTCGCGGGTTAGGTGACTGACAAGTGCAAACATTCAGCTGGCCGTGGTTTTCTCTGTTTTCTTCTAAGACGGAAATCGCCTGGGAACCCTGTTTGCAAAGGGCTTTTTTTTTTCCACAGTTACAAGCCTTCTCACATACAAACTGTATTGTCTGCCGTTCGTTAGTATTCATTTCTCCCCCCTTGTGACTGTGGGCTTTGGGGTGCGTCATTGTTTGTCTTTACCCCCACATAGTTCTGGAGGTTGTTCTGTATGACTTCCATCAAGACCGTGACCGGCGCTGGAGAAGGGTTTAGAGCAGTGGAAAGGCAGGAATGGACAGATATTTCCTAAATATCCCAACAATGCCAAATGTCACAGAGTGCATCAAAATGGGAAATGTATTCTGTGTGGGAACTGGAGAGGGGAGTGGTTAGTTATCATTGGTTATTGCATATATGAATACGGTGAGACACGTTGAAGTGAAAAGGGAAAATCAATGCATTTCACTACATCTGATGTGAATGCTTTAATGCAGAGGAAAGGGTTCTTCAGGCCTTAACTACACAGTGTACTTTACCAGGGGAAATACAACCATGGACTTGTGACTGCTTCATGGACTTGTGAAAACAGCTCACTCCCGTGTATCTCCATTTCCATGATATGAATAATAATTAAGCAAACCCTCTGCTAGGGTTGGTTCTAACCCCCCCCCCCATATCATGGTAGGACAGCTCAGCCAACATGATGTATAGGCATTCAAAATCTCTTCGCCACCTGCTGGAGGCAAGCCATCCTAGATTGACCAGATCTGTGCATACAACTTACTGTACGACCATTTCTGAGTAGGCTAGTTTTCAGAATTAACCGAATCTCCTCATTCATTACACCATGTATACATCATGAGACAATCTGTTATCTACACATTATGTGTGCTTGGCAGGCAGAGCTGTCGTAGGATTATCTTTGAGAAGTGTAAAACATATTTCTTAACACGCTACAATATTGGCATGAAATTCCACCAATAGTTTAAATCAATAAATGCAATAATAAGCATTCACGTGAAAATGATTGACAGTTAGCTAATCATTTACTAATGGTGTTCATGGTGATATCATTTGGCTGATTAACAGCAGAAGCACGGTGGAAGGTGTTCAGCATTGGTTCCGCTAATGTGTGCTTTTCCATGAGCACAATAAGCCCCACCTGCCTCATTGATAAGCGGCAGCATCGCTGGCTGCTTATCAAGGTGTGTCGACGCGTTCAGCAGAAAAACAAAGGGCTGTCTCTGCCCAGCGTGCCCATGAGTGACAGGAAAATAAACTGTATCAGAGGGTTTAGCAAACACACACACAAACACACACAAACGCATATAGGTTTTTGCGAATCTATTATTAATCCCTGATCATCCGCCTCAAACGCAAAGTAGGCTACTTTCAGACACGACTCTTGCTATTATTTTTTTCGCCGAGTCGAGGCGGAGCTGTCACACTCGCTACTAGCTGCAGTTGCCACCTTCCGTGTAGGTATTGTTGTTGGTGATTGTATAAGGGGTGGTGGTGGTGGTGGTGGTGGTGGTGGTGGTGGTGGTGGTGGTGGTGGTGGTGATGGTGGTGGTGGTGGTGGTGGTGGTGGTGGTGGTGGCGGTGGTGGTGGTGGTGGTGGTGGTGGTGGTAGAAGTGGTGATGGTGGTGTTGGTAGAAGTGGTGGTGGTAGAAGTGGTGATGGTGGTGGTGGTGGTGGTGGTGGTGGTGATGGTGATGGTGGTGGTGGTGGTGGTGGTGGTGGTGGTGGCGGTGGTGGTGGTGGTGGTGGTGGTGGTGGTGGTGGTGGTGGTGGTGGTGGTGGTAGAAGTGGTGATGGTGGTGTTGGTAGAAGTGGTGGTGGTAGAAGTGGTGATGGTGGTGGTGGTGGTGGTGGTGGTGATGGGGGTGGTGGTGGTGGTGGTGGTGGTGGTGGTGATGGGGGTGGTGGTGGTGGTGGTGGTGGTGGTGGTGGTGGTGGTGGTGGTGGTGGTGGTGGTGGTGATGGGGGTGGTGGTGGTGGTGGTGGTGGTGGTGGTGGTGGTGGTGGTGGTGGTGGTCCTGGTGGTGGTGGTCCTGGTGGTGGTGGTCCTGGTGGTGGTGGTGGTGGTCCTGGTGGTGGTGGTGGTCCTGGTGGTGGTGGTGGTGGTCCTGGTGGTGGTGGTGGTCCTGGTGGTGGTGGTGGTAGTGGTGGTGATGGGGGTGGTGATGGGGGTGGTGATGGGGGTGGTGGTCCTGGTGGTGGTCCTGGTAGCGGCGGCGATGCATCCCATCCCTCCCCAGGATTGATATTTGCGTAGGCGGGGACGGGGTGTGGGTTTGAGTGAGGGAGGGGGGGCCGAATCGATTTGCATAATTACATCATTAGCCGTAGAATCCTTTCAGTCTGAGAAGAAGGAAAGGGAAAAAGGAACAGCGAGAGCCACTTGCATTGGGACGCATCCCTCCGGCCGGTGGGGAGAACGGGCGCACACACAGCGCCATGCAACCAGAGGGAGGCCTGCTGCCTCATTAGTCTGCCCCAGCCCTACACAGGTCTGCTGCTGCCGCGCTCAATGGATGGAGAGGAGAGGTGGGGGGTGGGGGGGTGGGGGGGGGGGGGGGGGGGCTGAGGCCTGTGAGTGACAAACCCATGGTGTTCGCTCCCGGTAGGAGTGGGCCTCATTCAAGTGAAAAGCAATTGCATCGTTTTTTCTTTCTCCCTTTCCCACACTCCTCACGTTGAGCCTGGCTGGGGGGGGCTGGGGGGGCTGGGGGGGGGGGGGTACTCTGGTACTCTGAGGGTCTCCCCGACATGAAGTAGCTTCCCCAAAGTTGTGTTTGAAGAGCCATGCACAGACAGAAGCATCCCTCTTTGTCCCCTGAATGGGGAGTTCTGTCTCTATTCCAGTGTACCGGTCTGTGCAGGAGCAGAGTGGGCCGGGCTGTGGAGAGGATGAATGGCTGTGGAATTAGGAGGCAGCCATGCAGTCCAAGAATGTCCTCAAAGAAGTAGCCAAGTGATTGTGTGCAATGTGTTTAATCGCAATAGGCAGGGTCAGATGGATGCTAGCGCAATAAAAAATATACATTTTGTCTTGACACTGGCTGTGTTGTCCTAAGTATGACGGACAAAAGGTCGTCTTCGAGATCCAAGGCTTAAGTTGGGAGACTTCTTACACAAAAGCCGGTTAACACGTTTGTCCAAATCATTGTTGATAATTCATGCCTGATAAAAGTCCACCAGTGTTCGTATGTCACAACATAAGCTCACAACTGGACAATCACTAGGTAGACAGAACATCGCTGGGATTAGTTGTTCCACCTCCATTAGAATTCTTAACGGATTTCAAATCAAACTTTTAAAAATGTATGCTTTCACACTATTATACAACCTTAATCCTCTGGCTGCTGCGTTGACTGTTATTCAAATGAACCGTTAAAATGAATTAACACGGTTCTTTTGGCTATCTAAACGGAAGTTTCTGCGGTCGATGAATAATACATCAGTGGGGGTCACTTGGGGTCAAACAAATGACTGCTAGCATTTTAGAGGCAACCGTTTGGGACGTCATACATTAAGGGCGGTTAAATATAGCTTGCTGTTCACAGCCCAGCATAAATCCTGTTCCCTGACCCTCCATGTAGACTTCCATTGTAAAAAGTCCTTGTACTTAATGTCAAACACGCACACTCGTACACACACGAACGCACACACACACACACACACACACACACACACACACACACACACACACACACACACACACACACACACACACACACACACACACACACACACACACACACACAGGTTTTCATTGCTAAAGAGCAAGGTCCTCAAGGGAAAGGGTTTTCCTGGCGTTATGGAAAACGAACAGCAGTGAGGGGCTTTGGATGTGCTTGTGTTGGATGGCATGATCTGTGATGAATTGCGCTAGACTTGCTAGTTTTCCTGCCAGTTTGGACCAACTCAGGTGGGAACGGAAAAACTCGTGGATGTCATTTATTAGAACTATATATTAGAAAGGTGTAAATGTTGTAAATCCTTTAATTCTATGTACATCCAGTGTGAGAAGGTATTGGACTACATACTAAAATGATCTTGTTATCAAAGCGGGGCTTGTTGTATGAGTTTTGGACGTTCCTGCCTCAGTTTTCCACAATCTCTGCTGAGATGTTAGAGGCACAGTGGGAATGTTACTATACAGTGTGTCAACTACCTCAACACAGCAAACTGCCAAACCAATAAAGTTTTATATTGGGGGAATGGTTTCCAATAGTAATTGCTAATATTGAAGATTCCCTAATTTACACTTTTCAGCAGTTCTCAAATATGTCAAATTCTGTGTAGATTGGCAACTAACACTTATTTTAAAAGGTGCTAAGAGTAACCCTGATCCGTAAACTACCACAGATTTTCATTTTTAAACCTCCACTCAGACCTGAAATCATCTGCCATCAACGCCGTTGAGAGTTCCTCGCAGGAGGCAGAAGTAACTTAAAATCTTTGCTATGATTAATTGATAATAAGTTAAAATATCGACTATGTGTGAATGGTTGATTGAATCACTGGGGAAAAAAAACCCAGCCAGGGAATAACAACAAGATATATCATATCTGCATTTGTGACCACTGTCTCACCTGCAATAGCGTGACATGATGGACGAGCTCCTCCGCAATGAAAATCTGTTCCGCCTTTTTATGTCTCTGACAAATGGAACATCCTCCCCCACTTGGGGCCTTTAAACTGATAAGCTGCAGTTCTCCTCGCTAAACGCTGCTCCCAGCTCCCACCGGACCAGCATGGAGAACATCTGCTCAACCTGATCCTTTAACCAGACCGGCCTGCTCTCCTGGTATTTTTCCTGCATGCAAATCCAAACATTTCTAATGGATTGCTTTTTAACTTGCCTTTTACGCAGGGTGGAAGACCCCTTCTATGTGATGGAGGTTGAGATGTTGATGACATCCCAAGGACGTTTGGGTTTATTGATCTTATCAACAAGTATGCTGGAGAGTACGATGAGGGCATCCATTATAGCTAATCATTGGG
>NC_082390.1:13528116-13650616 GCF_031168955.1 Gadus macrocephalus
CAGATCCGGACCTGGACTTAGATTAGGATCAGGACTCAGATAAGAAACAGGACTTAGAGCAGAATAAGACCAGAGGATAGGACCACGAACAGGACTAAGATAAGGACCAGGACACAAATCACAACAACAATGCAAGGGAAAAATAATTGGGATCAGACCAACACTAGGAATGACACCAAGACTAGGACCAGGACTTAGATCAAAACCGGTAGACTACAGGCAGGTAGACTAAAGGTAGGTAGACTACAGGTAGGTATACAGGTAGGTAGACTATAGGTAGACTACAGGTAAGTAGACTACAGGTAGGTAGACTGCAGGTAGACTACAGGTAAGTAGACTACAGGTAGACTACAGGTAGACTACAGTTAAGTAGACTACAGGTAGACTACAGGTAGTTAGACTACAGGTAAGTAGACTACAGGTAGACTACAGGTAGGTAGACTGCAGGTAGACTACAGGTAAGTAGACTACAGGTAGACTACAGGTAAGTAAACTGCAGGTAGACTACAGATAAGTAGACTACAGGTAGACTACAGATAGGAAGACTGCAGGTAGACTACAGGTAAGTAGACTACAGGTAGACTGCAGGTAGACTACAGGTAAGTAGACTACAGGTAGATTACAGGTAGACTAAGTAGACTACAGGTAGACTACAGGTAAGTAGACTACAGGTAGACTACAGGTAGGTAGACTACGGTAGGAGACTCAGGCAGGAAGACTCAGGCCGGTAGGCCGAGCGTGTTTAGTGCTACAGATCTGCATGATGGATAATGGCGGAGACAGTAGGACAGCTTGTCTGCATTAATGGGTCTCAGGGGATCAGAATCAAGCGTTCCCACTGCGCTGCTGCTGGGAACCAGTGACAAGCTGAAGGACCCAGGATCCAGGAGGCTGTGTTTGGGGGGGTACACAGGTTCACTAAACCACCTGTCAATCAAATTAACCAACTAATTATTGAACTAGATAGCAAGCTAGTCACACTTTTTTATTAAACTGTATACTTGTATGCATGTGACAAATAAAACTATTGAATCTTGAATCTTGAATCACAAACTAACCAACAACAGATAATACAAATTACAATTGACTGATTAATTGACTTGCTAGTTAACTGAAAGAAGCAAGCAAGAAGATGGTATTTTTGGATACGTTTAACATGAACTCAAAGGAGGGAGCAGACAAATCTCAATAAAACAAGCTTTTTCCCCGGAGAGACTAGCAGGGGTGGTGCGTCTCGCTTCGCATTTCCATCGGAATGAATGATATTCAAAGAACTTAGGAGAAGAGATATATAAACCATGTATATATAGAAAGGTAAGGATAAAAAAGTATGAATATTCTTTGTTAAATGTAATCAACTCTTCGTATGTATGTAGTTTCCTTGTAGACTGTTTTGCTATTCATATCTGTTCCTGGGCACACTGTCTTTAATGGATATGTATGCCATTCATCATTCCACAGACAACAATGGAGACGGTCACATTGTAACCATAAAATGTCATTTTGTGTGCAGCTTTACAACGCATAGTCAAATGTTTAGTCCCTCAGAGTCCAACACCAGACATGTGGAATTTGAAACAGGCACTTTTAGCCGTTTCCAGACTTTGAAGACTCTTTTATAAACCCAAACCTAAATGCCAGTGTTGTGGAGGCTCACATTTAGGCTGGCAAATTACAGAGGCCTCAGGGTGGGGTTTGTTTTCATAATTCAATTACACTGGAATCAGTAATTATTCTAAATACAAACATGCTTTGTTTTTTGGTATTGTCCTTTGTTTTCATTTAAACCCAAATGAGAAAATATGCCAGACACTCAGTATGAAGCTACCAGGTAAGCTGTGCTTGTGGAATGGATAAAAGCTCATTATCTCCTGCATCAACACAGCACTTGTTTCCTTACTGAAAGATGCTCTCTGCCCCACTCTTCCCCCTCTCCCTCTCACCCCAGGCTCCCCACTCTTATCTCCTTCCCTCTCTCACTTTCTTTTTCTCTCTCTTTCATTGTCCAGCTGTTCCATCTGTCACACTCTGTCTCTCATTCTATCTCTCTCTCTCTCTCCATCCCTCACCCCCTACACACTCACCCCACCCCCAAAATACTAACAAACCAAACTTGTCTCAGACGACTCACACTCTCTCTCTCTCTCTCTCTCTCTCTCTCTCTCTCTCTCTCTCTCTCTCTCTCTCTCTCTCTCTCTCTCTCTCTCTCTCTCTCTCTCTCTCTCTCTCTCTCTCTCTCTCTCTCTCTCTCTCTCTCTCTCTCTCTCTCTCTCTCTCTCTCTCTCTCTCTCTCTGTCTCTGTCTCTCATCCACCTACACAAACACACCCCTCTAAATCCAACAGATACCTCAGCTCCAGTCCCTCAACCCCCGCAGCACCGCTGGCTCCCGGCCTCTGGAGCCCAGCTGTCCTTGTTGTTTTGACAGTGGATCTTCCCGCCCGTCCCTCAGTGGAACTAATCAATCCTGACACCCCGCTCTGCATAGGGGCGCACCTGCTCTCCCACACACACACACACACACACACATACACATATACACACACACACACACACACACACACACACACACGCATACACATACATGCATGCACGCACGCATGCACGCACGCACGCACGCACGCACGCACGCACGCATGCACGCACGCACGCATGCACACACACACACACACACACACACACACACACACACACACACACACACACACACACACACACACACACACACACACACACACACACACACACACACACACACACACACACACCTGCATGCGTACACACTCACAAACACACACATATACACACACCTTGACCTTAACTTTCTCTCAGTCTGTTGTACTTTCTTTCGGCCCAAGAGACGACAGCGTCTGCCCTCGTGGAGCCCCATCAGTGAGGACTGAGACACATGCTGAAGGTGCCCGAGTCAGAGGCACACAGAAGAGTTTAGCTCAAGCATGCAGCCCCTGGCTGCCAGGAATTGTGTCTGTGTGTGTTCCTGCGTGCGTGAGTGCGTGCGTGCGTGCGTGCACGTCTTCCTGTGTGCCTGTTTGGAGGGCCTGCGTGGTCTGGCTGGTAGCAGCCAAACAACAAATCTTTAAGGAATACAGACATGTGTATTGGGTCTCTCACTCCTTGTTTCCTATTGTACAAACACACTCACACACCCACACATGCGTGCGCGCAGTAACAGGTACGTACACACACAAACACACACACACACACACACACACACACACACACACACACACACACACACACACACACACACACACACACAGAGAGACAGACATACTGCCACAGACTAACACATACAGATTTATACATTCACAAACATATTCACAATATATAGACATAGATAGTGGTGCACACATACAACTCCTGAGGATACACCTCAACTTACCGCTTCAGAAAGAAGGATTAACAGCCACTTAAATTCCCTCATTAACAAAGTGTACACAAACACATGTGGTATAATCAATAATGCAACAATAAGCTGACTGGATGGATGGCTGCAGCCAAAACACATCAAGACTTTTCCTTCCTGAATGGACCTAGATTCCGTCCAAAGTGTGTTGTTATCCTACTCGTGGTCGCGTCACGTGATCGACTGATCCTGCCATAAGTTCTGACGTGCTAGAATGTGTCTTGCCTGTCAATGATAGAGTGGGTTGGGAACTCCCTAATTGATTTATCTAATTGATTCAATAATGCATGCCGCCTTAATTACCTAATGGATTAATGAGTCCTTCCACAAGAAAGCAGCCATATGAAGACTGGGGTCTGACGTTGTTGGAGAACTGTGCATAATTGTGGGGATAAAATGAAGTCTAGTGATTTATTGGCCAAAGGTATTTAATTATGTCTTATCTGTTTATCTTTGTCCTCCAACCACACACACACACACACACACACACACACACACACACACCACCAGGTTATTTCCAACAATGAGAACGATGGTATCATGCACTCATAGTGGAAGATTAATAATAATAATAATAATAATAATAATAATAATAGTAAAAGCATGGACCACAAATAAGTTCTTAGAACATGAAACCCCACAGTTTTGATTGATGATGTTTCCTTCATCTGGGTAACATTGCAGCCTATGTGACAGAGGAGAGCAGATTCACTTTACTGTGCATGTATGCAAATTAAATCCTATGTGCTTCGTATTTAAATGAGCTGTCATCAGCTGGCGAGCGTAATATGTCATTGGGATAAGTGAGGCTCGTGTGTTTGTGTGTGTGTGTGACTAACAGTGTCACATTTATATAATGACTAGCTTGGGATGTTCCTTGAGTCAGTTCTCTTGGCATCTATGGATGTGGCATAGTATGAGCCGCCTGAATATTAGTTTAATCTTCTTTGCTATATAAGGTAGGTTACTACATCCCTTAGGAGTACATGTAGGCCTACGTCTTTGCTACACTTGGATCTGCATTACACTATATTTATGAACTGCTGTCGTTTTTCACAAAAGTTAAAACTTTTACTTTGCAATTCTTTGCCTAACTTATAACATAAGGTTGAGGTACACTGTAATGTTGGCATCAGAGATGCCTCTTCTCCCAAGCAAAACAAAACAAAAGACAAGCAATATTCATAAGCAGATAGACCTGCCTTTTGGCTTGACGTCGGATGCATGATTGCATTCTTGGTTCTGCCTTTATGAAATCCCAGCAGCTCTTGCCTGCAGAAGGGAGGGATCGACCAGCACACGCACGGCCATCAATTCCTCTGATACCAGCGTTGCTACGAGCGCCCGGAGAGATCAAACCACAGATCGAGCTATGCACATACCAAAAAGATAAATAGAACCTGCCTGATAACAGCTAGCAGATTTGCTAGATCAGAGCCTGTCTGTGCAGGGAACCGTCATAGTTGAGGGTCAGCCCCTCTGCTCAGAGTAAAACCTCCTCTGGAAGCGAGCAGCAGCACCGTGCAGTGTAGAAGCCGGCCTGGAAAATGAAAGACAGATGTTATTTATTTCAATAAGGTGGTGGATATAGAGAATCCGTGAGTGAACGGCTAATGCCATGACAGAAAACTTGCCAAGTGTTGGTGAGTAAGGAGAAGGAAATCAATTCACAGGAGAGATGGGGATCTTTCACAACGGAACATTTTTCTGTGAAATGTAGCAGACCCCTCTCTTACGTTTGAAGCCTCAAACTTGTGGACTAGCTTACTCCAGGGAACGACCGAGAGCCGGCTCCATCCTCCAGGCCAGAGGGGAATCTGCTCATCTCTCAGCTCGGTGACGCTCTGAGATCTCATAGTGTTATGATGAACATCCAGGATGTTGAAGTTGCTCTAAAATGCATTGGGGCCGAGGAACAGAGGCATTTTTTGTTTATTCAATACCTCCATCTGCTGAGGTCTGTCGCCAAAACCACAATGATCATAAAATATAGTACACATTCATAATATGTTAGTGTTACAAATATACATTCACTATTTATCTTAGAAACCTGATCACGCCATTAGTACCAAGGCGAGACTTTTGTATTTTGAAAACGTATATGTGGCACGTTTAACACCTCACAGAACGGAGTTGAGAGTCCAATCAGGACTAGGTAAGGTCACATGACCTTACAGACCCTTAGAGTGAAGCTTGAACACGGACCCCTCTGGGTCCCAGACTCCCAGGGAGGGTCTGTGCCTGTCAGCTGAGTGGGGGGAGGTGGCTGAAGCAGCATCCAGATGTGGAACGCCTGTGCTGCCCACGTCCATATGGCACTGTTTACACGTCCGCCCTGCTACCCAAACATGAAAGTGGAGCAGATTCATTTGAGCTGATTTTATGACATGTTTTAGCAAATTTTCAGACGACTTAAATGCAGCGTTGAAGTCTGTTCCCGAGCATGCCATACTGGTCCATTTAATCTAACATCCCAAGTGAATGCAAAGACAATATTACTCAGGAAGGCATTGAAGAGTACAAAGCTTTGTCCGTATTATTCTGTCCTCTGAGGAGAGGGAATTCACTATTTTTCATGGTGCTGAATGGATCTACTGTAAGTGAAATGCTGATGTAAGAGAAGGCGAAGTAGACCTCCGGGAAGGAAAGCGCCAGGGAACAAAATTAAAAGCACAACACAATACTTTTATTGTGAAAAAAGCAACATTGGGAAAAGTCTATTCTGACACAATTGCATCGTCTCTTTTATATTACAAGAAGGAAAGGCTACAAATCTTGATAATTTATACAAATACAACTTTCAAAAAATAAATCTTTAATTTAGTAAAGTCTCTGTGAGCAAGTTTCTGCGATAGCCTAGCACTTGAGATCCCTGAGCAGAGCACAGAGTGAACCAGCCTAGTTCCATCTTCACCCCAGCCACGACGGTGTCTCCCCGTTGACACTCTACACACAGAGAAGTGAACACCACGGTGGGTGCGTGTGTGAGTGAGTGAGTGAGGAGGTTCAACTAAAGCACAGGGAGTATTTTACCCAACACAAAACACTATGGAGATCACCGAATTCAAACGAGACAGCAAGAACAACAACATTGCAACCGTCTAATAACCACAATAATCCGTCTACACCATCGTCTCAAACAAGACTCCCGATGCTGAATGTGGAGAGTCTTCTGACAAGCCTAGGACGTAGACGGACTGACGGGATGGGAGGACACAGCCAGAGGGAGTTCAGCCCTGACTCATCCAAGAACACGGCTACGATGATAAGCCGACAGCGTGCCTCTCCCATTAGGCAAGATTCATGGAAGATACAAATAGACAAACCCTAGGCTTTCGATTAGGATTTGATTAATAAGGAATATTACATTTATGCCCTTTCTTCAGACTCATAGTTGTATATTACCACACATGACCACAATAGTGAGGTGTATTAGCTATCCCATTCATCTTTGTTCAACATATATAAGTGTCCGAAACACAGTGCCAGCTGGTTTTTGTTGCCAAGGCAACAACAAGTAATAATTAAATAAACCACATAGACAGAATTTGACAGATCTTTTTTGGGGAGGTGGGGGGGGGCAATAATATTAGATAAGAGAATGTTCTTCACTCTCACAAATAGATAACCGTACATCTAGGAAGGTGCTCTGTAATGGAGTTACTTTAAACACAGAATATATACAAATTAGGAGGTTTTAAGACAAATAAAATAGGAGCTTTTAAGATAAAATAAAACGGGAGCTTTTAAGACAAAAAAAAGGGTTCGGTTCAAAAGTGATAAGAGAAAAACAGTGTTCATCTTCATCCAAAAACCTTAAGAGTGTTCCATGGCTTCTTATTACATGTCCGACTACTTGATTGCAGAATGGATTTGATCTGTCCTCTATACTGTACATAATATAT
The DNA here is from genome assembly GCF_031168955.1 of Gadus macrocephalus. Taxonomy (NCBI): domain Eukaryota; kingdom Metazoa; phylum Chordata; class Actinopteri; order Gadiformes; family Gadidae; genus Gadus; species Gadus macrocephalus. The sequence goes on from NC_082390.1 coordinate 13,535,448, forward strand.
TAGGCTTCATTTATACAAAACACTTACAAGGCAAAAATGACCCAACGGAAACAAGCGCTCCCCGAGCGATTCCCAGACATTAAGGAGTGCAGTGGTTAGAGCGGCTTTTCTCTTTTTGGTTAGAAGGACTTCATAATGAGCAGCAGCTCTGTCAGCTCTGACCTGCCCAAAGCTGCTCGCCATGTCTTCCACTTTCATCCACCAAGCGATTAAGGAGAGGCTGTGAGCTCATGACTAACGCCACATTTCTGAGCCCGTAACCGCCGGCAACTGTCAGGGTTGATTGGTGGCCGAGGCGAGCTAGTGTATTAGCGCGGCGGCAAGCTGCTGTCATACAGCGCAGCAGTAGGGAGCTTGTTTGTTAGTGTGGCGGTACGCTGCTGTCCTATGCTAAAGCCATTGCAGTAAGGAGCTTGTGTGTTAGCAACGCAGCATGCTGCTGTGCAGCAGATTTGCACCTTGGATTATGATAAGGCATCGCAAAGCCGAGATGAAAGCGCTTCCATTTCCTTCTCTATCATCCAATCTGATTTTAGTACACTCTTATAGATTAATCTCTTTCATTTTACAACAGTTGTCAACTTCAATTTTTAAAAACAGATTCTTCCCTTATTTATTCATGTTTTTCAGTGTGCTACACACATGATTGAAATAATTCCTTGCTTCAAACAATGAACATCTGTCATATCCTGAAGTCTAATACTTTATGTTTGTGTAATCTCATCTCTCCAGGGCGTCCTGGTAAATCCTCCGAAACATATTTATAACCCTTGTGGAACAACCCTTAAACCCTTTAAGGACTCGCCTACGGCCTGACTTCAAGTTTAAGTGCTCTAGTAAAATGAAAACAACACAAAAAGCTCAACAACAAAACAAAGAACAATAAAAAAAAAAAGAAGACAAAACTGAATTAAAAAAATAACCACGGTCGTGTTCTCAGAGGAACGTTGTCCTGAATTGCCCGCGGTGCAGCCGTGGAGTGCCGTCGCAGAGACCCCCACTGCTGCAGCGCCCCAGAGGGGCCCAGCGCCCAGAGAGGCTTCATCATTTGGAAGTCATGGCACCGGGGCCCGGTCACGGCTCATCTGAAACAAACATCCTCCTGTGTTCTCTCTGCTTCCATCGTTCCATCGTTCCAGGCAGAGGGGGGAGAGGGTGCGTTGCCCCCCTCCCTCGGTAGCGCCCACACCGGATGGTCTGGGTGGGCGGCGGTGGTGGCGGGACGCCGGGGCCTCTCAGGGCCCCGCGGTGCGCAGGCCCTGCTTCTCCATGATGTTCCACAGCTTGCGCAGGTTGGACTGGGTGATGGTGTCGTCGGGTTTGAGCTGCAGCGCGCGGAGGTAGTTGGCCTCCGCCTCCTGGAGCTTCCCGTTGAGGTGGAGGATGGCCCCCAGGTTCATCAGGGCCGCGGGGTACTGGAACACAAACACACACGGGGATAAACACCTCGCCGCCGCCGCCGGGAACATCTCCGTTATGTTGTACTACAATGAGGAGAGTTTGGGGGAATAGAAGCGGGGGGAAGGCTGTTCAAAGACTGAACTAGCTTCCGGCTAAACTTGGTTAGTGGTATTTTTGCCGGTCTTTTTTTCCCTATCAACTGCTCACCCTTATTTGAGTGAGGACGGGTTTTTCGACAGTGTTGCAACACAGCCCTGGGATTTTTGTTTGATTTTTAACTCCGTTTTATCTCCTTAGCAGTTATTTACTCTTTAACAAACATTTAGTTTGATAAATGATTTTATCTGATCTAAATTGCAAATGAACTTCCACAGGGATGTTGCCCTGCTTTAAAAAAGAAAACATCCAAAAATATATATGAAAGAGAAATTTAATGAGAAATTCATGTGGAAAAAGCCGGAGGCTGAAATGCCTTGAGCGATGTTTGATGAGATGAATAATGTTGAAAGAGCCTGCATGTGTGGATGGCTCTATTAAGACTATCAACATAATCACCATTCAGTATTCATTCAGGGATTTACCACAACGATTGCATATCACTTAGCAAGATGCCAGAGAGCTGGCACTAAATGGTCATTAAATATAGTAAAATTGTAGTTGGGAAAGGATGACGCTTGATGTAGTTGTGCAAGCTAGAAAGCTTGGTACATCACTTTGTGGACCGGGACCTTCTAGCCGGAGGTCCCGGTTTCATTACATTGGGACTATGACCACATGACTGAGGCAGTCAAAATGTTAAACCTAATATAATAACTGATACAACGAAGTGCTTTTTACTGCTCTATATCGTACAAAAGTAATCGCTTTATGGAAGCATTTCCTGATTCACTGGAGCGAGACAGCAGGCTGTGACCGTGAGAGTCGGGCTCTGCTGGTTGGATCGCTGGCCGTGCGGGTACAGAGGTCTGAGGTCAGGGGGGGGGGGGGGGGGGGGGCTGCGCTGCTCCACGTCCTGCCTGCACCCACCGCTGTCAGGGCAGCCACCGCAGCCCCCCCCCCCCCCCCTTTGAAGTGGTGCAGATGAATGGCTTTTCCTGCTGGCGCTATTACGCAAACACAACGTCCAGAGGTGAGTGGTCCACGCCGGAGACCCACCGGGACACGCTCGCGTCCGCCGCCACGCAGTCAGACGGCAGGACAAAAGCCCGCATCTGATCTCCATTTGAGGAGCAGAGAGAGGGGAGAAGGATGGCTAACTCTGCCTCATTAGCCCGCTATTACTGAGCAGACCTCCCTTCTTTGTTATTGGATGTGTAATCTTGTTCTATATGCCGAGAGAGGCGGTAGACGTAATTCATCTCAATAAATGGTTAATGATGTCCATTTTGGACAGCCTCGGTGACTTTCTGTTCACAATTATCTCCTCGTTTATCACTGTCACGTGCCATGGCCATGATTAAAGTGTCCGTACAATTAGGAAACACTGCAAGCCTTCATTTGTTTCTCGATGTAATCAAAAGCATTAATGTCTCCCCGAGAGCAAACAGAGGGGATTTATTTTATTTTATAAATACATGTATAATACATATATAAATACAAGAGCTTCCAAAGTATGTTTATAAGAACTATCTGAAGAAAAAAAGTGCTGCAATGTAGATGAGACTTAATGCAACAAACACCATCGTGTTTCCCAATTATGGGGAGGCGACAAAGCACAATCATTCATCTGTTAAACCTATTTTTAAAACTATTTTTAACCAAACATTAAGAAAAACTTAAATACAGGAGAGATTCTGAGGTCGGTTTAAGTTTCCAAAGGTCGAAAAACACACCAAATGAAATCAGTTTCAAGACCCTGCTTAATCTTCATACATTTTGACCTTCGCCCTACAGCGGTTCTTCACTTTCTCAGCCAGGCCACTCGTCATCTTTAGTTTTCCCCAGTGTCGAGGGTACATGAGTGATGGCAATGAGGATTTCAATGGGAACATTATGTTCAAATATATCCTCCCTTCTCTCAAAGGCTGGACTACATCGATCCATAAATCAAACAGTGAGTGGAATAATCACCATGTCCCCAAGAGGGGTCCCTCATTGTCTCTCAACATGGATACAAATGTGGAGAATCAATCTGCAAAATACAGATAAGAATGGCCAATACCTCCTTAATGTGCTCAGCATCTCTACCAGACAGGTTTGACATTTCCGAAACACAATTGTACAACTTTTTAGATCTAATGAACCAAGTTAAGATTCTCTATAATTGAGAAAAAAAAAAGACAAATGTTAACTGCAACAACATTCTGTTAGGTACAACATGAAATTAATGAAAGGGGGTTCATTACACAGAACGGGGCACAAGGAATCCCCCTGACAGCATGATTGTGATTTGTGAAGCGTTACACAGAAGAAAACGTAACAAACCCACCAACACTAAATGATAAATATCATGGGGCTGGATGCTACAAATGGACTGCAGTTCATAATGGCTTTGGTTGGACATATTTAGTGGAGCTTATTTGGGGGCTTTCATTGAAACGAAAGAACCTCCAACATTCATATGAGTGGAGACAGACAATTACTTGGCATCGTATCCCTTGTGGCAAGACAACTGGGAAATCTAACACAGGTTGATTTTCAGCAGCCTGCGGTCTTCATGTAAAGAGTTCTGACAATGTGAGGTAAGTATGAACTCTAAATCAAGATTCCCGACTGAGTTGTTTCCTTCTAATCAAAATGAGGACATGAGCCTTTTTAACTTCAAATCAGAGAGTGGAGAGTCAAGTTGCAACAAAGCACGAAGTGGTTAATGATGAAAGAGCCTTCAGCTTGTCAAGTCGGAGAACAGAGTCATGGCATATTTAGATTGATGCTCATCCTCACTCACCACTCGCCTCAGCTGTAAGCAATAAGGATAGCAAGGGAGTCGTCCGAAATAACAGTGCAGGCTTACTGAGTGACAGTGTTTGTAGTGCATTATATATATCCTTCATTAACATTCCTTATACAGGTCCAAACGTCAGACTAATTGTCATGTGCAGTGGGAGGAGGTCCTTTCTAAGAAAACTCAAATCCATGGGATTTTGCAGATCAATGCAGAGTCCAGTGGATTTTTAAACAATACTTCCAATACAAATATCACAAGTTGTTCCAGAAAATTAAGCTGAATGCATCAGTTGGATCCTTCTGTAAAATTCATCTGAAACAGGGAACAAGGGGGGGGAACTAATTTTGAGTTGATGCTGGAAGAGGCGTACACCAGGGCCATGGAAATGATGATGCTACCGTGCACACAACTCACTAAACTCCCACTTGCATTACTAAAGGCTTTATATTCCTCTATCCATTTAATTGAGTTCCAAGAGAAGAGGGGTGATTTCATTCTTTCAAATCTCAAATTAACTTAAATTTATAACAACACAAAGAGTACAGCACTGAAACAGAATCACATGCAGTATCTACATGATCTACGCAGTGATCAAATTATTGTGATTGAGCCTCTGGAAACATAATGCATTGTATTCTCCTTCAACTAAGTTCCATCATACGTCTGCAGGGTCTCGCCATGTAGCCGCCTCTCAAACTAACCATACAGGGTAGACCTCAAACATGACATCGTGACGGGACGTCTTCTAAATCAAGCCCAAATAACAAGCCGGCAAACATCTGCCAACATATAATCCATCTGCCTAAATCTCAAAGTTAACTCCCCCTTCAAGTAAGCATCACAGACAAGAAGTAGCCCGATCCTTCTCACTCTGGTCAACCTGACATGGCGCTATCATCATTAGTTCAAACCACCCCCTTCTCCGCCTGGCCCTGGCCTCTCCTTTGAAGCTGCAGATGGACGCTGCACAAACAAACCGACGGGGGTCATGAAAACATCGGCCCGCATGATTCTGGCCCGGGCCCGCTGCCCCCAAACAATGCTGTGTGTGTGTGTGTGTGTGTGTGTGTGTGTGTGTGTGTGTGTGTGTGTGTGTGTGTGTGTGTGTGTAATAATAATAAACTAGGAATAATTTGACAGGGGAGCACCACCCAGGCGGTTGTAGCCTGTGTGGCGCTGTCCATCAGAAAAGCCCTTGTGGTACCAGGGTGGTTAGTTAGCTTGTGGCAGTAGCCATCAGAAAGGCCTTCTGGTAACAGGGTGGGTAGTAAGTTAAGGGTGGTTAGTAAGTTCATGAAAGTAGCCAGCAGAAAGGCCCTTCTGGTAACAGGGAGGTTGTTTAGCCTGTAGTAGAGGTGTCCAGCAGAAAGGCCCTTCTGGTAACAGGGGGGTTGTTCAGCCTGTAGTAGTGGTGTCCAGCAGAAAGGCCCTTCTGGTAACCTTTGGGGTGGTTAGCCCGTAGTAGCGGCGGTACTTACGTTGGGTCTCAGGTTGGCCGCCCGGCCGTAGTACTTCTCGGCCGCTTGGTTCAGACTGGCCTGCCTGCGGACAGAGAGGACACGGGAGCCGTCAGTCATCTTAAGCCCCACCGCGGGACGGGGCCCGAGCTGTGGCGGGGTCACCGGTTCTCCAAAGTTCACGGGGAAATGACAGGAGGGAAGGAAACCGAGGGCCAAGGATGACCCCATCAATCAACCGCCCCCGTTCCTACATTATCCTGAAAGTAATGCTTCACATAATTAAATGGTTGGTTTGTTCATTAAAGCAGTGGACCTACCTGTGGGGGGAGTCTGTTGAGAGCTGGTGATCCTGTGATGTCACGACATGAGAGGAAACAAGCTAACCTCGATGCCACTGACACACATAGGAGACCATGATGTCTAACCCATATTGGCAGATTTCTCCTCTCCAACAGATGGCTTGCCCATACGGGTCCCATGGAGACCTAAAATATTCAGTGCCTAAGGACATTAAACCAAGGAATGTGTGCCATTATGAACCTCATGCTGGGACCCCACTTCCTCTATACTGGTTCTGTGCTGGTTCCCCTGCCTCTATACTGGTTCTGTGCTGGTTCCCCTACCGCTATACTGGTTCTGTGCTGGTTCCATTGCCTCTATACTGGTTCTGTGCTGGTTCCCCTGCCTATATACCTTGTTCTGTTCTGGTTCCCCTGCCTCTATACTGGTTCTGTGCTGGTTCCCCTACCTCTATACTGGTTCTGTGCTGGTTCCATTGCCTCTATACTGGTTCTGTGCTGGTTCCCCTGCCTATATACCTCGTCCTGTTCTGGTTCTCCAGCCTCTATACTGGTTCTGTTCTGGTTCCACTGCCTCTATACTGGTTCTTTGCTGGTTCCACTGCCTCTATACTGGTTTTGTGCCGGTTCCCCTGCCTCTATACTGGTTCTGTGCTGGTTCCACTGCCTCTATACTGGTTCTGTGCTGGTTCCACTGCCTCTATACTGGTTGTGTTCTGGTTCCCCTGCCTCTATACTGGTTGTGTTCTGGTTCCCCTGCCTCCATACCTTTGGGCCATAAAGTGTTTGCATTCATAGAAAAAAGCTCTCTGGTAGGCCGGGCTCCAAACACACCTTTATGACCCTGAGCTTCAATCATCTCACTGATGGAAACAATTGTCCCATTGCAAACAGTTTAACTTTGACAAAGCCAAGGAGAGTGAGCAGTGAGTGGCAGTGGAGCCCATTAGCTGCCATGATGAAAGGCTGCAGACCGCTGGAGCCACGCTCTCGTTGAGGTTGTCCTGCCCTATTACAGCCTCTCCGTCCATATGGTTTGAACTACGCGGCCAAACACACCATTTTTCAACATCGGGGACATGCAGTGCTTGGCTTATAACCCAACCATTCTTCTGAGTTATATTTGTTTCAATCATGTTATGAGTCACCAGAAGAAGAACCGTGAAGAGATACCGTTATTTAGTCACAATGTATACCGATATGCTTTGGGTTCGTGTTGGGATGTTTACCTTGTGATAAAATAAAATAGTTCAACATGAAGCCAGGATGGGCTCATAAACTGACACACAGAACCACTTGCTCCAAAGACATTTTACTTGATAATGTTGTTTGTGGTCCCAGAACAAATGGGCCATGTAAGCTCCACATGCGAGGAAAGCATTGGAGGACCAACATGAACCCATCCTGGCTTCATGTTGGTCTATTCAAGAGACATCACCCGTTACCGAAACATACCAAACCGATAAGGGTGAGGTGAAATCCAAACTTCCTACTCTAATACGTGCTTGTTGCAGGTCAATCAGAACATACAAATACTGTCATTATTGTTATTGTGTGAAATGTCAGTTTAAACAAAACATGTTATACAGCAATGGACGTTATCTGATTTCCATACCATTACCTCATGCGTTAAAGGAGTAGAGACGCTAGCCAAACTAGTATCAACGGAGATTCAGGGTCCTGGTGGGCTGAATGGACGCAAGGCAGCCAACAACAGGAACCACTGCTTGGGTTCAAAGCAGTGGTAACGGCGACAACCCAAGGAACAACCAGGAATGAGGGAGAACTCATCCCAGATGGAAAGATGCTGCATCAAATCCAGCAGTGGTGCTCTTCCATTGGGCTGGGATAATATGTCACGTTGATCACGTTTTGTCCTCCATTGGAGGAGACATGTGTTGTACAAATCACAACACAGGTGCAACTTTGGGACTGATGATTCATGAATTGACCCTCAAGAATGACGAGAAGCACCGGGAGTACGCCACGGCTGGGATCATCAAGAGAAAAGCCATAAACCCGCATGTGAATGCACCATGTATTTGATATGAAACTCATAGGCAGAACGTCTCCCACTAGACGAGTTGACTAACCCGACAACGGGAGGGAACTTCATGTGGATAATGATAAAAGGTGACCTGCTTGAACTGCTTGCATGTGTTATATAAGTAAAAAATATTTACAAATAAATATTTATAATAAAAAATGTTATATGTAGTACACGACGTTGTGAGGACAGTGTAGCGTGTCCGCAGCGCCTCCCTGACGTCCAGACGTGGTCCATTAGAGGAGAGACCCAGCAGACCCAGTCCACGCAGAGCTTAGCGCTAAGCAGGTCCTCCATGGCTTACCTTTGCCCTTAAGAGCAGGCCTGCTTTTAAAGTCATACACTGAGCGTTTTCAGAAGGCAATAAAAAGGAATACAGCAAGGGGATACTTATACTCCTCTGACAGCCGCTTTTTATCCAATTATTTCCCTACCCCCCCCCCCCCCCCCCACCTTCCTTTGAGCATGTGCTTCCAAGACAAACACATGAAGAACCTGAGAGCTGAGGCTGTCGAGCGGAAGCCCCCTGCCAACGAGGTGGGGGGGGGGATGGGGGGGACGGGGACGGCAGGTCTGCCTGGGCCTCCCGTTATGTGCCAGGGGTCTGGACCCTGGAAGAGACCCTCCACCGCGAGAGGGTTGCAGGTGGATTACTCCAGCCTGGAAGTAGGCGAGGAAAGAGGCAGCTGGCTAGACGATCCTCTGTGGTGGAGAGCGTGCACTCATCGGTGAAGTAGAGCAGCAGAAGGTACCATGCCAGTGGAGGACTTCAACAATTCAAGACACGCATTAATGGACTCAGCGGTAATCACTTCCCCCTCGGCAGACGGCGGTGATTCCAATGCCGAAAAACCTTGAGTTTTATTTTAAAGTCAGGAAATGGCAAACTGTCGACTGGAAAAATAGCATTGGATAATAATATTGTTGGCATGGAAGTGCTTCGGTACGTGCCGCAGCATACTGTACACTGGCACATGGTGCTATTTACCATTCTCCATCCGTGGCTCTCGTGGAGAAATACAGCAGCATGTGCATTCCAGGAGAACTCTCATTTCGACTCGTCAACTGAACTCTGCGCTGATTTGGACGCAGAACGCCAGCCACAAGCCAGAAACAGCAGAGAGCGAGGCGAGGGGAGCCAGAGAGACAGAGAGAGAGCCGAGGGGGGAGAGGGGTGGAGCGCGTGAGGAAAGGGAGAAGGAGGCAAACGAGGAGAATATAGAGAATCAGAAGCTGTTCTGCTGGCACTGCGGCGAGACGATAGGATTACAAGGTAGAGCCAACTAAATCACACAGGCCAGCGAACACCGTAAGCTCCCGGATAAACGCTGGGGACTGCGCCCTCGCTCCCTCCGGTGCTCAATACACAGAGCTTTGTTTAGGAACAAGGTGCCCACCCGTCTCCTCATGGGACCCAAGGATGCAGACCAGAATTAAAAATCAGACCTTATTTCAAAACTCACCGGTCACTCGTTACAGAAAAGCATGCAATCTTTGGAACCTCAAGTTCCTCCACCATCCATCTCTGAGACTCACCGGAACATGTGGGCTGCGCTGAACACCACGTCAAACTCGCCGCTGTCCAGCTGGGCCGCCCTCTCCGCCATGTCTGCAGCCTCCAACGGACGCGACTCCTCCAACAGAAACTGACCTGGCGGGCGGAGAGAGAGAGAGGGGGGGGGGGGGGGGTGAGCATCGTGCTAGAGAGAGGAAACATGGCCGTCTGGTGTCGCCTCGGGCCGGGGCTAAACCGAGCCAGCCCTGTCAGCTCCCGGCGATCATGTGATGAAACACTAGATATTAGCCGCAGCAAGCTATCACTCCTTGGCCATCTCTCAGACTCATGTGTTTAAATACATGATGGTGATACGTGTGTGTGTGTGTGTGCTTGTTGTGTTCAGGAATTATTCCCAAACGGAGTATTGCGGTTTACCGAGATTGTGTGCTTGGGAGAAAAGTCAAATCCTGGGGCTATTGTGGAATTCTGAATCCAGATAACAGGCAGTCAAGAAAATACGTTCTTTAAAAAAGGGTGATTCAATACCCTTTGGACTGTGTTCAGCCCCACTAAACTGAGAGGAAACCAGCCGACCTTCCCTACTAAATGTAGTGCGGGAGTCTGGCACTTGGCGGGAGAAACATGCGTATCAAATTAGAAAACATGACCAGTAAACCACTTTTACATATCGTGTATCTGTAGATGTACTGCATCAAAGACAAATGGTTTAATTGAGTTAGTACTTCACAATATTAACAACATTCAATAAATTACTTTATTATGTTATTATTAGCATTACATTTTCTCATTCTTTAGAAATAATTTTACAACGGTACCTTATAAACCATCATTGGGTTCAGGGTACTCTTACCAAGAGATTTGCTCAGTTCCAAATGCACGGCGAAACACTATCAACGGCATTGAATTATTCATCATGAAACGGCAACGCTTTTAAGGAAACGCCAAAACATATCAGGGGGACTGGGTGACATTTTGCCTTCAAGGTCTGCCAACATGTATGTTTACATGAAACAAAGAGCAAGCGTATTGGACCAAAAGCCCAAGACCAAGAGTAAACTATACGCCACCGCAACAAGTACTGCTGACATTGGAGCATATTCACACTAACCATTTTGTAAAGGTAAAAAAAGGTGAGAGGAAAGGGCTGATTTTGAAGAAAAGCGTAAAAGGGAAAGACAAGTCCACTTGAATCCTGAGCACACACCGTTGGCATGCCACTAATTACACCTGCACCTGTCACCAGGGAGACAGGAGGAGGGAACTGGGTCGCCCGCCATGACTTTGGTGTAAATATCTCTACCTTCTGCCGGGAGCTCACTATGCTCACTTCTATGCCATTCCAAAATGAAGAAAGAAAAGATGGCAAAGGAGTATATATGTGTCGCAGCACTTATGGGTCTTTGAACTTATGGGTCTTTTCATGGTCCAGAACATAGGAACTGGAAACGGCAATCAGGTAGCTTTTGGACACATTTTAATTCTCTTCTTCTTTCAGGAGTAGACAATGGAAGATAATGGGGAATGGTGGAACGCAGCATGTGATATATTTGTAAGAAAATCAATGGAAGTTGACGTCCACTAATGAACACTTACCATAATGCATGTAACAATTGCCCTTTGTTGGATCGAGCTGAATGGCCTTCAGAAAATACTTCTCTGCTTCTGCTTTTTGTCCCTGAGAGAGAAATAGAGGCAGAGAATGGGAAAGAGAGAGGGAGAGTGAAATAGACAGATTTATTATGTTGTTAGGGTGGATTCAAAGACTGTGTTTCAATGAAAATATCTACAAATCCTCAAATCCTACCTGGTGTAGCTAATGAGCCTGTCTGAGCCACAGGAATGGCATTTACATTTCATTTCATTTTTTAATTAAAAACATTTGAAACATCTGTTATCCAGCCAATGTACAAGATGTCATGCTTGGCAGGCCTTGCTGGGCAGGGTGTAGGTCACAATCTATTACAGACGTTATCTCTACTGTGTAGCTGGTGTGACCTGTGCAATTAACACAGAGTCCTGTTCATTCACAGAGACCAATGATGAAAGGGGAGGTTAGAGTGAGAATAGCAATGAGAGAAGCAGGAAAGGAAATGCACTTGATCCACAAAGGAACAGAGAATTACATATTGTAAGACTACAAAGAAGATCTCAAAATTTATTTTTTGTAATACATGACGTTAAAAGCTTGCGAAAGACAACCAAAGCAAAATCCAGATCCATTGTGGAAGAAAGGAGAGAGCTGGCTTGCATGTGACACTGTATAAAGACAGATACATATCCAGTGCATCATGAGCCAAGGCTTAAAGCGTATTTGAGTGTTCAAAGTTTTGATGCAGACAAAAATCAAGACCACGCCAAGATTATATTTTACACAGCCAACGGTGTCCAAGTGGCCATCATGGTTCATAATATATTTACTTTGCATTCACCCTTCACAGAGAGAGCCAAGTGCAGACTCGAGGTGCAGCTGGTTTAGAATAACATTGGCCTTCAGTGTTCAAACAATGAGATGACTCACAGTTGTATGTGGATATATGTCTTGCCTTATGAAACATATGAGGAAATTCAATGGTAGTAAAGTATATGTATTACATTGAGAGAAGGTCTGCGAAATCTTTTATCTCCTAAAATGGGGAGTTGTTCATGTTCATCAGCTATACATTGAAGGCATGGCCAGCCTCCTCAACAGATAGTTATTTTCTATTTGCCTAAAGAAAAACATTTTCGGTTAAGGTTTCAAACTAATGATACTCGCCAACCAAATACACTACCATAGACCTAAACATACCGAGTGTATGATTGGTACCTAATTATGTGACATACGACACGAAACACACACAGCTCTACTTGTGCAGTCACTAAGGTTGTCCCATACAGAACCTGCATTGGATTAGCTGAGAAAATGATATTGTTATGAATCCAACTCCCTCAGACGCCAGTGTTCCTGTGCCCATTCCCAGAGGCTTCGGTGGAGAGACACTCCTATGTATCCTGGCACCCTGGGGGTGTCTGCCGCTTCTGCTGCTGCACACGAGGCCAGAGAGTGGAACCGATGGTAATCACTCTCATTTCCTGGTCTGATCTCTATGGTCCACCTCTAAACATCTAGCTGGCTTAGTTCTTCTGCTGGCTCACCTCCACCCGCCTCTTCCTCCCCATACCTCATCCTTCTTCATTCGGTCATCTCCTTAGCTCATCCATACCCATACCTGGGCTTTGGGTTCTAAGCCTGCTTTGGCCTCACCTCTGCTCTTTTCCAAAACATCCAACTGAATCTCTCCCACTGGACTGTGACCCTAGAACCTCAGGTCGCATGAGGGCTTCCTCTACGCAGACGGGGGGGGTTGGACTAGTGGGTAGCGGTTGGTGGTGTCAAGATACGTCAAGATACGTCAACTTCCTGCTCTGGTTCTGGTCACGTATTACAGTGCAAGTGAACCAAGTGTGGTGGGTTTTAAGGGTTAGTATTTCTTCTATGATCCTGAACAGCAGAACGGGTTAGGATTCGCTGTATGTGTCATATAACACATTCCTCATGATAACCCTCATACTCAACGTATGCAAAACCTACAGACGTATCACAAGAGTCTTCTTGGGTCGAGACCATGGAGCTAACGCGGCGGCCCCCTGCCTTCCTAGAACTCTTAAAAAACCTTTTGATTTATTCAGTGTTCAAATTCAAGCTGTAACAGGGGTTCACTTATGCTGTAAGAAAGCCGTCATAGATACGAGTTAACTCCACTAGCGAAATTTGACATTTTAATAAAGAGTAAAAGAGAGAGTTCTTCTCTACAAAATGTAGTGAAGACAAACGGTTCTGTCACAGTTTCATGGCACTTCTTTAGTTTTCCCTCAAGGATAAATTGCTATAAGACTGATCAATTTACTTATTAACTTAATTTTATTTACGCTCGAAAGGTCACAGAAGCCATTACAACTATCATAAAAGACAAGGATGGATTCACCCTTGCAGGTCCAAACTCTCAGCTGAAAATCAATAACACATTCTCTAGTGACTAATTTCCTCTTCGTGGTTCATTAGGACGAGTGCAAGTGAACCCTCTCCATTAAGGAATTGCTATTTTTTGGGGGTGTGCTTGGTTCAGCCTGGCATTGCAATCTAGGACACTTTATCCTGAAACCAGTTGTTCAAAGGGAATGCTATCGAATGCATCAGAAGAAGTGCGTGTAAGATGGCAATGACAAAACAAGACAAGATACACACTTTAACAAGACACTCAATGGCGCTCTAGAACACAATCCTGGCTCTCTACCAAATATCAACAGGTAGAGCAAGAGTCTGGCATGAAGGAGTGTCTGAAAAATTAGAAGAAACCCCCTTGCCAGCCCTGTGGCCTCCCTAAGGACCACCCTCTCTGCCTCTGTTTACCCGAGTTCACCCGACGGCCTGAACTGGCCTGAACTGGCCTTCAGTCTGCCACACAGAGCCCTCCCCTTCTCCCAGAGCCTCCCACTAGACCCCCCCCCCCCCCACCAACACACACACACACACACACGCACACAAAGGCCCTTTCTTTTCTCATTAAAGTCCGGGTCATTCATATGACACTGGCAGAATGTCATCTCCGTTGAGCGAGACAAGATGCTCTGACTAAATGTCAGAGGCATTGCACATGTCGCCTCTCTGTCTGTACCCAAGTCAAAGACAGTCCTCTCTGCTCACATGATCGCCCTTTGCATGTCATAGGTTGCGTCTTAATGATAAGGTAGTTAGTCAGAATTAGTGGGGAAGAAATTGCTCGAAAGGAAAGATTAGGTGACAGCTTCTAAGAAAAAGCTGGTTGTGACAAGAGTAAAAATCAAGGGGTTCCAGTTGGGGGACAACTGTGTGAAGGGTGAAGGTATTTGAACCAAGCGGGGATGAAGTGCTTGGCTGTAGATTAAGTTCTTAACCAAGAGACAGGCTTACCTTCAGAGCCAGGAGTTTCCCGTAGGTCAGGTGGGCGGGAATGTGATCGGGCTTGGCTCTAAGGGACTCCCGGTACCAGTGCCCCGCCTCCTCCAGCTTGTTCAGCCTCATGTAGGCCTCTCCTGAGAGGGAGGAAGGGTCAGGTCAGGGGTCAGGGGTCAGAGGTTAAGATCTCACACATCGCCCTATTGTTCTACCTAGGACTCCAATAAAGGTGAGGTCAAGCTGAGAGGCCCTGGGTTCAAGCCGTTTGGGCCTGAAACAAAATTATTGAACCCGTTAAAATGCTGTTTCAGGAGTAACATAACCATAAGTAACAATCTTCACCACATCTTGAGTTCAACCAAACACGTTGCCACAGTGTAAGGTAAGTAAGTGATTAGTGATTATTTTTTTTAATCCATTTATATAAACTATATCATTTATACATGAAAAAAACAAGGGCAAGCGCCAAGTATGTAGATATCGTGGGCCGTTTTGTTCGCGGTCTGTGATTGTCCCGCCGCTTGCGAGCAGCCCTGATTTCCGAACAGATGTGCCCATTCGCCTTGTCCGATGTTATTACACACACCCTAATGACAAGAGCATCAATGTGCTCTGTAATCTGTCAGACAACATCTGATACCCCCTCCCCCTCCACGGCCAGCTCAGATACCGCTGTCGGCTGACACCTGTGCAAACACTGACCTCTTCAGATCCCACCCTTTACACGGGTGTTATTGCAGGGCTTGGTATTACTTTGACTCGGTGGTTGGTAATAGGGTACAACACAGCCAAAACAATATCCAACCTGTAATAAAGTGAAAGGAGAGGAGCTGGGGGGATGTGACAGGCGTCCCCCCCCCCTGCTCTTTGACTTGTAACAGGGCTTTTATTGCAGTCCTCACACAGATACTGCACTTTGTCCGAGGAAAGGGGCTAAGCTATTTTATCTAGGGGATTTGAGACTCTAATTCTCGGGGGATACAAACTAATATTTCAACTGATAGGAATTTAGGATAAGACGCAGGTGGGCTGGAGTCTTGGAAACTCAGCAACTTTCGTAATGAGCTGAAGAAAGAAGATAAATTGTAATAAATATGAATAGTGTCAGTGTCAATTTAAGATCAAAAACGACATTATATCGTTCAAGACTTACATGCTGCTGCATATAAATGCTAATGCAAATTATGCAAGCTATTGTTTTTTTTTGAAGGAAAGTTTTTTCATTATGTAATTTATCAGTTTAGCTCGTGCTTTAGATAAATTCACATAAAATCCATAAACCAAAAACCATCCAAAAGCAATAAACGGACTCATTTTCTTTCTTTTATAAAACGTTACAATTACTTTAATCTTATTCATCAGCTTTGAAGTTCCAATGTGGCAGCAGATTGCTTGGCCACATTTGTTCCACTGGTATATTGATATCTGTTAGCAATTTGGCTTAGACCGCAGGGTATCTCCAAAAGCAGATAAACAAAGTTTTGCATACATGATTCACCGTATTTGGGTACGGCAAAACGAACCAAAACGCAACACTACTGATTACTGTACAAACTGCTTGCTTTAGCTGATTGGTTGACTCACGAACTTATAGGCTGGCTGCGTTTCAGGCGGTGCCCTGTCTGAGATTAGCGAAAACATGTGCAATAAGCAGTTACCCTGAGCCCAAAGGAGACGTAAACCACCTCGCTAGGAGGAACATTCCCCGAGCCACCAGAGTGTTGGAGCAGGACCAGCGGGGGGGGGGGGGGGGGGGTGGGGGGTGGAGCCTGCCACCAGCGCCACCCGGTCCTGTGCTGATGAAAGGCTCCGCTGCTCCGAGCCCCGGCTAGCAGTGTGTGTGGCTCCGGGAACGGATACGAGCAGGTGTGCCAAATGTGAAACCAAGCCTTTGTGCAGAAACACACACCGGGCCGGCGGAGGCAAGGACCTGCAGCCTCTTTTCCTGTCCGGCCAATCACGCCCCATTACGGTGAGCGGACTCTCAGTCAACGTTTTGACGTAATCTCAGCACCTCTGTCAGTATGCATTTGGCCAATGCACTAACACACCGAGTCCGGTGGAATGCCGGGATACGGATTACACCGGGGTAAGAATGCACATATTTAGAGGGAGCAAGAGGGAGAGAAGGGGGAGGGCTGCTATAATAAGATGCAGAGCAAGACATCGGAGACTGTTGTGGAGACTGGGGAGGCCGTATCTTTCAGGGAGATAAGCATCAGGGAGGGAAATGAGTTGGTGTCATTTGAAATGGATATTATTATTATTTAGAAATCCCAGATGGCAATTCTAAGCTACAGCTGTTTCCCTAGAATTGAAATGCAAACAATACGTTTTTTTGGAGCAGATAAAGCTGTTGAACTGTCTTTCAGTGAGATGGTCACATCCTTTAAAACAGGGAAAATGGTTCAATGCTATTTCCACATATTTCTTTCATATTTTTATACCTTAGCGAGAACTAAAAACCAATAGTTCATGCACAAGGCTTTTTTTTTTGGAAAGGCACCAAACAGATTGAGATGCATTGTTCATTGACCGAAGGCGAGCTGTACACAGTAAGCCCTCATTTCATCTGAACATGCCACAAGCCACGTTTCCCTCAACCGCAAGACCAAACAGGTCCCTTTTCCATGGATGCATCCACACACACTACACTTACCCATCATGTTGTACAGGCTCTGAGGTGCAAATTGTCTCGGCATCTTCTGCACTGCTTCCTTGTACACAGAGAGGGCCTCCTACATGGATCAAACAAAGGAAAGGGGGAGCGTTAAAGCCAGAAAGGAAGGCTGGAGTTGGGGTTAACTCGAGTCCTCCACCCACCCCCTGCCCCGTGGACTCGGGTTTTCTGTGAAAACGCAGCGTGGAATTGGGGGTCGCCGGGAGGGTGGTCAACAGAAAAACAAGCTTCTATCCTTGGCGTCACGCCTGTTAGAGAAACATTAAGACGACCAGAGTGTTGTCACGTATTGACTCTGGAGCACAAAGCTTCTGTGGTGCCTCTTGGAACCGCGTTTCATGCTTACAAGGAAGGGTGAGGAGCCGGGGAGAAGGGGACACAAACGGGAAGAGCACCCCAGCTCTGGGCACTAGGGGTGAGCGGGGGTGGAGTCGCAAATTCACTCATCGGCGTCAAAGGACCGAAGCCCCAAAGCAAGTACGTGTGGGTGTATGTGTTTGAGAGAGGGAGGACAAAAGAAGGGCATAAGAACGGAGGTTGGTCCAAGGGGATTTTTGGTGGACTTGTTGCCTTCGAGTACACTTTAACACATATTGAGACGGCCTCCCCCTGGTCCAGGTCCTGCCTCCTCCTGGTCCTGGTCCTGCCTCCCCCTGGTCCTGGTCCTACCTCCCCCTGGTCCTGCCTCCCCCTGGTCCAGGTCCTGCCTCCTCCTGGTCCTGGTCCTGCCTCCCCCTGGTCCTGGTCCTGCCTCCCCCTGGTCCTGGTCCTGCCTCCCCCTGGTCCTGGTCCTGCCTCCCCCTGGTCCTGGTCCTGCCTCCCCCTGGTCCTGGTCCTGCCTCCCCCTGGTCCTGGTCCTGCCTCCCCCTGGTCCTGCCTCCCCCTGGTCCTGGTCCTGCCTCCCCCCTGGCTTAGCCTCCCCCTGGCTCTGCCTCCCCCTGATGGAGCACCGTGTGCGGGTGTACTGATGCGCCCCTACCTCCTGGTGTCCCGTCTCGTGCAGCAGCTTGCCCAGGTTGTACAGGCAGCTGGTGACGGAGCTCTTGTGCGCGTGGGGGTCTTTGAGGTTCTCGTCGGGGATGTCGGCGCAGGTCAGGAAGGTGCGCTTGGCCTCGTCCAGCCGGCCCTGGTTCATCTGGACGATGCCCGTGTTCAAGTAGGCCGCTGTGGACCCAGGAGAGACAGAAGGGGTGCCAGCGTTAGGAAAATACTTCTGCAGAAAAATGCGAATCCCCCCTTTGTTTCCTTGTGTTCCCTGACCTCTGTAATACTCTTGGGGGTGTTATATATAGTGTTATTGTTACAGCCCAGGGCTCTACAATGAAATGCACCATAAAATAATAAATAAGTGACTGCAGAGTAATTAGCCTCGGTGGAGTTGACCGACTGGATGTTGGAATACATTGACTTATGCTGGATCGATCGTCTTATCCCCAGTTTGGCAGAGGAAGGCTCCGTGCCAGCCAATGCGGGGGCGGGAGAACGGTGAAGCCCTGGTTTTCAAAGGCTGTCACATCTAGTGCAGCTTCTCTTTGGGATGTTAGTTTCTTGTGTAATACCTCCTCAACTTCAAGTACTACAAGTCGTCGAGGACTATTTGTGTGATTTACTTTCAGTCTTATACGTATCCCTTAGAGCAGCGTTTGTCAGACGGGGGTAAAATAACCCTTAGCGGTACTTGAAGGCTTTCAGGGGGTACTTAATAAGAAAAATTGTCCTTTTTGATGTTGATATTATAATGGTTATGAACAATTGTAAACAAATGGCACCATAATACCATTCATTGAATCTGAATACCACATAATAAAATTTAAGTCGCAATGAGTAACATTTAAAGTAGCTTGCTGCTTAAATTAACCCGAAAAAACACTACCATTCAAAAGGTTGGTCTCCCCCAGACAATTTCATGTTTTCCCAGAAAACTCACTGTTATTCAACAGCTTTCAGCTGTGCTCAAATAATCGCACAAGCGTTTTCTAATCTTCAATTAGCCTTTTAACACGATTAGCTAAACAATGTACCATTAGAAAACAGGAGTGATGTTGCTAGAATTGGCCTCTGTACACATGTAGATATTCCATTAAAAATGTGCAGTTTCCAGCTAGAATTGACATTTACCAAATTAACAATGTCTAGACTGTATTTCTGATTAATTTACTCATCTTAAGTTACCTTCATTGAAAAAAAAACTGTACTTTTCTTTAAAAAATAAGGACATTTCTGAGTGACCCCAAACTTTTGAACGGTAGGGTACAGATTAATTGAAATCTATTAATATATATTTAGTCATTGCTAAATGATAGTTATTTTAATACCGTTATCAATAAAATAACATACTGTAACCCTAACAAAATGTTGGCCAGCCCATATCTCTCTTTGTTAACAAGAATCTTACTATCAACACTCCTAAACGCCTCTCACTCACCCAAAACCTTTGTTTAACTTTTAAAAACCCAGAGCAGAAAGGCTGCAGCCCAGATAACCACCCCCTCAAATAAATGTCATTAGGCAGCGAGTAATGGCCCAGCCTTCAAAGGATCAAATATGTTTTCTACAGTCACAATGCCATTCTGCCTTTCCTGTCCCTGCTATTAAGGCTAATTAATTAACCTTGTTATCAGCCCAGACAGATTGGATGATTGAACGGCAAAGGCAATTGTTAAAGTGTTCCCGGGATTTCGATTTGGCACAACATCAATCTGGGGAAGCAAGGAAGGAACCTTAAAGACTCCGTGTTCATCCTTCCTTGGCGAATGTCGGTAACAACGGGAGCTCATTAACAGCGTGATCAGTGAGGAATAGGACCAATTTATACTAATCAGGAAAAGAGATTGCGTTTAAGACCCAGTGTGACCCTGGCTGGCTGAGTTGGTCCCAGCCAATAGGAAATAGGAGAAATAGGACAAAATGAACGTGAAATTGTCTTTTGTTTTAGTGGAAATCGTCAGAAAAATACCTGGATTAATGAACATTATAAAATATGTAGTGCTTGAAACACGATGGGTTCAATCAGCTGTTTGGTCCACGAGCTGCTGTATCTTTAGCTCAATTATGAGGATGCTGTCACTCAAACCCCAGGTCACATCCACTGGTTCAGAAGCCTAGGTCACATCCACTGGTTGAGAAGCCCGGGTCACATCCACTGGTTCATAACCCCAGGTCACATCCCCTGGTTCATAACCCCAGGTCACATCCACTGGTTCAGAACCCCAGGTCACATCCACTGGTTCAGAACCCCAGGTCATTGACTGGTTCAGAACCCCAGGTCATTGACTGGTTCAGAACCCCAGGTCATTGACTGGTTCAGAACCCCAGGTCATTGACTGGTTCAGAACCCCAGGTCATTTACTGGTTCAAAACCCCAGGTAATTTACTGGTTCATAACCCCAGGTCATTTACTGGTTCATAACCCCAGTTCATTTACTGGTTCATAACCCCAGTTCATTTACTGGTTCATAACCCCAGGTCATTGACTGGTTCATAACCCCAGTTCATTTACTGGTTCATAACCCCAGGTCATTGACTGGCTCAGAATCCATTCACTGGTTCAGAAACCAAGGTCACATTCACTGGTTCAGAACCCCTTCACTGGGTCACAAACCATTCAGGGGTTCAGAACCCATTTACTGGTTCACAACCCCAGATCATTCACTGGTGTCCGGACACAGCGCAAAGAGCTCTAGATTGCCCATAAACTGAAAATAAAAGGTTATTACTTACAAGCCAGAGTTGGCCGGCTCCCGATGGCCAGCTTATAGTAGTGCAGCGCCTCCGAGGGCTTGCCGTTCTCCTGCAGCAGCAGACCGCTGAGGAGGCGAGGAGAGGGAGGAGTTAGCAGGGGCTTCTCAAGTAACACAAATACATTGTTATTACAAAGGAATGCAATGTTAAAGGGAGTTGATTAATGCAGGTTGGAGCGTCTGTGGGCCGTGGCTGGATCTAAGGTCCCCCTAAGGCTGACGAACAACGATGTAGAACAAACAGTCTACACACTGTCAGGGAGGCCCTGCTGGAGGACACAAGACAGCATTTCCTCTGGGGCCCCGGATCAGAGGCTGACGATGGTGTTGAAAGGGGAGGTATGGTCAAATCAGTATCCGGAAACTGGCATGTGTGTGTGTGTGTGTGAACAAACGTGACAGAAAACTATAGATTTTTAGAAATGTTATCCCATGGGATCGAAGATGTTGTTTAATGTTTACAGAAAAAGGGATGAACCAAAGTCAAAATGACGGACAAGGTGAAAGGGAAACATGAACATGACATACGATTAACATACAGGTATGCAAACATAAAAGGCGGCAGAGCTAACTCACAGGTTGTACAGCATGTCGGCCATGTTCCTCCGGTAATAGAGGGCGTTGCGGTAGGCCTGCTCGGCCTCCTCCATCTTGCCCTGGTTCTTCAGCACGTTGCCCAGGTTCCCCCATGCTGCCGCAGGACACAACAGGTATGTTAACAGGGGATGAAGATACCGTTAGGACTGCTCTCCATCACTCCCAAGAATGAGCCAGTCTGTCTCCCTGCCTTCATCGCTCACTGCAACGGAGACGCGACCAAGACAAATGTTGATCCTGCAGACGCTGGGACATCTGGCGCTCAGACGGCTGCTGACAGGACCTCAGATGGCTGAATGAGCTCACACACCAGAGGACTATTCATCTACAGGATAAATATTGATATTGAATACATATACACAGTCTTGTATAAGGAAATCGTAATGCAACGCACAGCTGCTAACACCACTTCCAGCGTGCGGTAGCGCGTGAGGAGAGTACATGTAAATGAGAAAAATGATCGAGTTGTGGTTGTTTTTTGTTCTCCCTTCCACCGTCAAACAGTTCCTTTTGGCTCGCGTCGTGCCAGCGACGGGAGACAGGTTTTGAGGAGATGGTTCACCCGAGTCCCACAGAATGCACATTAGAGCAGCATGCAATCGCTGTGTTGCAGCGCTTGTATGACGAGGACCTGCCAGAGCAAACAGCTGTGCTGCCTCCACACCTCCTGTCTGCAGAGATTACTTTAGGCAGCGAGTCCCGACCGCCTCGCTGACTAGCGCATCTCCTCCGACCATTACTCAACAGGCTGCTAGCTAGGGTCTGGGATCCGTGCCCTCCTGCACAGTTTAGTAGTGTTGGGTTCAGTCCAAGAGGATTGGCAGGCGGAGGGGCGCTATATCAGATGTCGGATTAATATTGGATTAAATGGAGAAGACGTGTGTGTGGAGAACTCTCAAGTTGTACTCCAATATTCAACTAATTATTATAATTGGCAATAGGTTAATGAGAGGATGTAAGGTGGAGGATTAAAAACAGCTTTAACCATAATTAGCAATAGGTTAATGAGAGGATGTAAGGTGGAGGATTAAAAACAGCTTTAACCATAATTAGCAATGGCGAAAATAGGCTTCAACAGAATCCACGCTTAATTGCATTCCACACTTGGTCCACAAGTGTGGAATGCATGTTTGGCACACTTCTCAGACACACTTCTTTTTGTAGCCGGTGTGTTAACAAATGAGTGAGTGAGTATCAACACCTGATAGTGTGTGGTTGTGTGTGCGTGTGTGTGAGCTTAACAAACCACAATAAAAAGGTCCCACCTTTAGCAGGATTGACGTAAATCCCTGACTTGTAGAGCATCTCTTCGTTGCGCCAGTCCCGGTTCCTCAACATGGTTCTGACCCCAAACATCAGGACGAGGGCCGCGCTGCAGCCCAGCAACACTGTCCTGTAGCCCCGCCGAGGCACACGCACGTACAGGGACCTCATCCCCACCGCCACCAGCAGGCAGAAGCCCATGCTGGGGATGTACAGCACTCTCTCCGCCACCACAAAGCCCACGTAGAAGAAGAGGTTGGTGGCGGGCAGGAAGGGGACAGCCATCAGGCCCAGCGAGAGCACCACAACGTTTTCAGTAGTGGGGAGCAGGGTGCCGGCGTGGTGAGGCGTCTGGGTGCCGTTCTGGGCGCTGCTCGCGTGGGGCGCCTCTGGGTGCTGGTGATTGGCCTGCTCCTGGTCAACGCAGTGGTAGCCGTGTCCGTTGCTATTGCTGTGTCCATTGCGGCCGTTGGAAGTACAGTGCGCTTTGCCGTTGGTTTCCTTGCCCTTGGCCTTCTGGGGTCGCGTGCGCAGGCCGAACCAGGCCAGCGCGAGCAATCCCGAATAGAAGGCCAGCGTCTGAAGGTTCCTCCAATCGGCTACGCTTCTGATCAAAGGCAGGGCGTCCATGGACCAATCGAAGCTGAGGGTGTCCGGGCAGAGGAGGAGCCAAACGTTGACAGAAGGAAGGTAGAAGAAGGTGAGGGTCCTGGTGAGGAGCGAGGGGGAGTCCGCCGCCGGGTTGTCAGAGTTGGAGAAGTTGGGGGGTTTGTTGCCCATCCAGTAGAGCCGGCAGACCAGCAGCACGGCCCCCCAGGCGGCCAGCAGGAGCACGTTCAGCAGCAGGTGGATGTTCTTCCTCTGGAAGGTGGAGAAGGAGGGAGTTCAAGCGGTCAATATACTGACAAGGGATCATTGATCCGCGAGATTGTTCAAAACAGTTGAGCCAAAGCTAGGTCTATAGTCTGAGCGGGAGATTGAATTTAATGTTATTTATTATTTGACATGAAGATGTTAATTCAATAACGATATGGCTGATAAAATGACAAAAACAGTGCTAGTCTAAACGGCTTTGTGGTTTATAAATTACTGTGTGATCCAAAAGAACATTTCTTTGGCTTTAAAGAATTTGTTTTGGCTGAAGAAGGAAGAAATGATTTTGAAGAATTTCATCTCTCTAAACAAATCCAAAATGAAGACTTCTTAGACCACCTCTACCCACCATCATTTATTGAAAATAAGGATTTCATTCCAGCATTCCTTATAAGACAAGACTGATTGAAACAATCATGTTCACTGAGCTTATCGTCAATCAAGAACACACATGGCCAACAGATGATCAGCCTATAGTTTCTACAGCGGTTGCATGTTGGTTTCTCTCTCTGTGGTTTGAGCAACCTTTACAGGCCTTCAGAAACAACCATAGCTGATGCCCACTAGAGACATTTGTTACAGAACTATTATTTTGTTGGACGGAATCATGTGACTGAAATAGCGCCCACATGGGATTAGAGAAAAGGGCCGCTGTGCTCTGAAGAGACACCTTAATAGCCAAGGAGACAACAGAAACATGCCAGACATCCCCTATGGTGACCTCTGCTCAAATCACGCTAGCCTGGCCGTGGAAGGCTCCTTGGCAACGGCTCCGACTGCTGCTTGCAAGGACAAAGCAGAACAGCATGGGGAGAGAGAGCGAGCAAAGGCGGGAGAGAGAATCTTTGATCTCTGGGCTTAAGGCCCAATGTATCTAACCTTATGGCCTGCTGAGGTGTCCTTGAGCAATACTATTCCCATACAAACTTGAACAAAGTGAACCTCAACACGCTGAACAATTTGCCTGATTCTAATGAATGAAAGATCCTGTATGTAAATCTAGCATTGTCGGCATTATAATACAGTTGACCCAAGTAGTTACTCATGTTGCATACAAGGCTGTCTGAATATCCCTTTATTTGAACTTTAAAAGGCAACCATTAAAAAATGCATAAGGTCACCTGTCAGAAAATATAGGAAGATACCTCAGCTTTGGAAAACAAAGGATTCAGTTGCTTGGTAACCAATTGCTCTGGTAGAAGTCTGAAGGACTCACAACACTCTGTTCATCAAAGATAAGGTGCCATGGAGTAGAGATTTTTTAAAGTCCAGATTGAATTTAAAAACCATTTAAAAAAGGGGAAGCGCTCTGTAGTCTCTGTATGTCCGAGGGTATGAGAGCATACCCTCTTTATTGTCTGTGTTTATTAAATCATTAACGCTTTCCCAAACTTGTGATAAAGTGTTTGCCAACCTGTTAACAGAGTCTAGGGTAAACATGTAGTATAGACTCTGCTAAAGGTTTGGGCTGGGAGGGTTAAATTAGTTTCTACTGCATGGGACTCGGGTCCAGACTGGATTCATGTTCCTCTACAGCCTCTCCTATTGGCTACTGCGGGGGTAGGCCACTGCATTGGCCAATAGCACTCATCTAGGGAGCACAGTAAAGAATAAACCAATCAAAACCCAATTATGGGAAGTAGCCTAGTTTACCCACGATTACAGCCAAAAATAACATGTTATGCTGTAAAATAGAAAGGTTCAGGGCCCAGTTGATTTTATGTCGATGATTTCCTTGGGGCCCATTTCAAATATGTATTCACACGTTTTGCTGAACTCCTGGCAAGCAGATGACTGTGCCTTGAAGGTACCCCCCCCCCCCCAAACACTCCGGGTTGTTCCGTCTCGGGGTCCGATAATGGACGCCTGGGTCTGAGAGGATGGGCGGGGTGCCAGATCCCCCAGCATGCCCTGCTGTCGGCCACTCGGCCTGGCTGGAGGGGGCTTTGAGCTGCACAAGGCTGCTTTTTATTATTACTTCCACCCCCTGTTCCTTCCCCGGACTCTCTCAAGTACCTTTATCCCCGGCTGTAATTAGACCACCCTACAGGAGGGAACCACGCTCTGTGTGTGTGTGTGTGTGTGTGTGTGTGTGTGTGTGTGTGTGTGTGTGTGTGTGTGTGTGTGTGTGTGTGTGTGTGTGTGTGTGTGTGTGTGTGTGTGTGTGTGTGTGTGTGTGTGTGTGTGTGTGCGTTCCATAGTCCATGTGCGTACATGGAAGTGTGCGAGTCCTTCACACCTGCATCCCACTGCTGTTGTCCATTTGGACGTGTGCCAACTAATACTTGCTACCTGGCCCGGCGACAAACAAATACGTCATTGTGACTCTTCCCAGGCCCAGTGAGCCATGGCTGGGCCAAACCACGTCCATATGTCTGAGCAGCAAGGGGCAACTGGGGCGTTTCATTGACATGCGTGTGCTGCCATGCGGGTTTCATTGCTTTTCATTACAACCCTTTGCAGGGTGAGGCTTCGTTCTGAGCGACGCTCCGAGCATTGCAGAAGCGCTCCGTGCCGACGCCGACACCCTCCTGAATGCAGCCCCGCCGACTCCTCGACGCCTTTGACCTGCCGGGGGGGGGGGAACACGCACAATGGCTACGACGACGGTGGAAAGAAAAGGCATCAGTAGTCTGTGGAGCCGCTCCGGGAGGGTAGACTCGGGGACGAGAGCCACAATGAAGACGTGCCATCTTTATCATCTCCTGGGTAAAACAAAGGCCAATTCTCCTCTGAATATGTCTGCGGTTGAAGCGATGCCAGCTCCTTTAAACAACGATAAGTTCAATTACAGGCGAGGCGAGGGCTCCCCCAGAGCTGTGGCTCCATTAAAGGCGAGCGCCAAGGCGTTTCGCCTTTGTCTCCTTCGTCTCTAATCCATTTTAGCTTGAAATAAGTGGTTTAGTACAACTCCATAGGAGGTTGGAGCTCTTTTACTTCCCCTCGCCCGTTCAGCATTGAAACAATTTAGCCTTTATAAGGCGGCTTGTAAAAAAAAAAATCCCTGGAGATGAGATGGAAAACAGGCCAAATTACGCCATCCGTATTTGTGCCACTGCTTGCGCTTGATTGGATGAAATAGCAAACAGAAGAGAAATAAGAACAGCCATGGCTACTCATGCAGGCAATGTGTGTGTGTGTGTGTGTGTGTGTACAAATAATGCGGAAAATATATGTGGGGGGAAGCGTGGGGGAAAATTAATGAATTGCTTTAGAGTCTGTGGTGCATTCCCTCCATACCAATATCTTTCTTCCTCCACAGAATGGCCAGATGTGCCACACACACACACACACACACACACACACACACACACACACACACACACACACACACACACACACACACACAGCCCCCCCCCCCCCCCCCCCCCCCCCACTTCAACAGCATTTTCCAAACAATCAATCAGCTGTCAGATCTAACTGAAGCCCTGCAGTGTACAGGGTGTGCAGTAGCACGCGGATGACCTTTACCCCCACCCCCTTCCCTGGTTATCCACAGCATCAATTGTCTTGGAAGGACTTTCATCAGGATCCTGCAGGGGCCTGATAGACTTGTAATGAAAGTGAGATAGAGATCACAACACCCATCTATCTATAGGCTCCCACAGAGAGAACACAATGACCTTTAAAGCCTCCACACACCTCCGCCTGTGCCAGGAGGAGTACACAACAACATACCTGCTTTTACTTGTTTCCTAAACCACAGCTGATTGACATGGCTGACTGCCAATTGGAAATGAGGGAGGTACCTAAATACATTTAGAGTAAACGGTGAGTCCAAGTATCAATGATGGAGATTAATTAAAACATTTAGTGTAAACAATACGGCAGATAGAGGCATGAGAAAACGTATTCTTCTTGTGGTTGTCCAGCAACCGTTTGCCTCAGGATGAGATAAATCTTACAAAGTTGTTTCGAGAAACACCAGAGAAACGCATAATAAAAACATCTCCCCCAAAAAAGCTTATGCAACGTACATACATCATGCAAATTAGGAGAAAGCTCCAGTGGCGCGACCTACAGCGATGATGTGGACGACTTCCTCTCAGTCACAGTGGGGTGCCACAGCACAAGTTCATGTGGAGCACTGTTTGATGCTCACAGCTTGACTGGGATGGGGCGGTCCCTCCGCTAGGTCTGGCTCAACACAGCGCTCCTGATCACAAGGTTCACCCCGGGTGAAGCCATCACAACACCATGCAGTCAGCCGGTCACCCGGAGACCTCCAAACCACCAGGGGGGGGTCTGCCACCGAGCAGAACCCTGGAAATGGGCCGGTCACTATGAGGATTGTGTAACAGGGATAAAGACCCTACAGCTTTATTGACCATGAAACTTTTAAGATAAGGAGACAATCAGGTCACTGGTGACAAGGAAAAGGGGTTGGAGACACAGAAAATAAAATATATATTTTTCAAGTAAGCTTTATATAATACGACTCATTTAACATGTGGGAGCAACACAAAACTTCAAAGCAATACTATAGAAGTATTCAACCCTCCTCCGATTATGACCAAGTGACAATGTCTCAACGAGGGGAAATAAATACAAATTATAGAATATAAATTGTGGTTGATAGTTGAAACCAAAATATAGTGGGGAAATTCTTGCAAATGTGTCTGATCTAAACAACTTATGGGCTCTTCTTGTCTTTTATTAATGATAATTGTTAGACCAACAGAAGATCAATTACAATCCCAATACCATCTGTGTCCATTCCAAGCAATTCAAGATGAGCATTTACTGAAATTTTGTTCCTTTGAAGCAAACCTCAAAAGTCTTACACATTTCAAATATTTATGTTGCAAAATCGGCACGTCTCTTAAAGTATAAGAGACGTGCCAATTTTGCAACATAAATGTCTGAATTTTGGACTACAGTAAAAACAATTGCCACAATCAGAACAAATTCATTTTGTCATCAGCAGCAGCAATCAGCCATAGCGATCTACAGACCCTTGGCATAGGAAAAACATATCTCATATTAACCCGATGGAGAGCGGGGAGGGGGATGGGGGAGGAGAGATGAGATGCCGGGGGTAATGAGATGTGTAGGCATACAGGTGGACTATGAAGGCAGACGCAGCTAAGAAACAAGCCATCTCTAGCCCTGGTCCAAGATGGCCCTGACTTTACGCTTGAGGCCCAAGATATAAAAACACCTAAACAATGGGAAATGCGCTAGCCTGATGCCTTGTGGGTTGTCATGGTGGTAGTACTTAGTCTACTATGTACTAGTGATTAGATTGAATCAATCCAGAAATGCTTGGTTTTGGGATACGGTTGACAGTTTTTTTTTTGCTGAGAAGGCATTCAGCTCAAAGCTGTCATTCAAGAATTTCAGTTATAAGACCTAAAAAAGGCAAAAGCATCAAGACCTTGCATTCATATTTTCAATTGAAAATATGAATCTCCATTCAAGACCTTTCCATGAAACGGTAGAAATTACTTGAACTAATTCAGCAGTGAACAGAAAAATAAATGTGTTACTAATTTCTAAATTGTTTCTCCATTAACTTATACATTTGTAAACGCTGTAGCAATTGGTTCCCAAGGCCAGCCATGATGTGTCTGCAAAACCTTGTGGCGATTGAACCGTGACATGATGCTGATTCAAGTTTCATAGGAGGGACTGAAGAGAAGGGAGATGGAGAACGTTGATGGTAATTCAAACCACACACACACACACACACACACACACACACACACACACACACACACACACACACACACACACACACACACACACACACACACACACACACACACACGTTGATTTATTACTTAAATCGATGGCCCACGTTCTTGGTTTACCCTCAACAGTGCTGTCAAGAATAGATTTGTCTAGCTGTCCACGCCCGGGTTCCTACTCATTATTATTCATTCAGAAGACCAGAGCAACTGTATAGCAGGCTTTTACCAAAGATGATAACCACCAACAGAGCATGCATGAAGGCTATGACAAAGTCGAGCAGAGCCTTGCTTCAGACTAACTGTGGGGTGTGTTTATACCAGCACCATTTCCCTACTGTGCATTCATAAAAGTAATGGCCCTTTACCAGGCATAATATGATGGTACACCACGGGCCGTTGGTTCCTTTGCACATAAGCACACCTATTAAGAAAGGAAGCGCCTGTGATGGAGAATAAAGAGAAACGGATGGAGATAGAGGGAACGCGAGGAGCCTTTGCTGCACGAGGGGAAGTGTCCTGGAACAGTATGCCTCCTGTCCTTAAGGTCTTGGTACATCAACACAAGCCCTGGACTCCAGCCAGGGTACTGCAACTCATATTGCCTCTGCTTCCCCCTGCATGCCTAGAGATTACTAATGAATCTGGGATTTAAGGAAGACGTTCAAGATGGGCTGGCAATGGACCTTGGACCCTGGCTCCTGTGTGAAATCAATCTGAGATCTTGGGAGCAGATACTGGAAATTGAAAAATGAGGGGTGACAGAGAATACGAAATAGGCTAGGCTTATTTCGTAGCCTAGCTTGACTTGAGTCTGAGTCGAGTGGAACCCTCCATACTGCATTGCGTTTTGAAATCTATATTTTTCACAACTAGCTGTATTGTGAAGTCAGAAAGTAGTTCATGCGTTATCATTCATTTATTGATAACACATCATATCCATATTGATCATGCTTTGGACAGTTTCTCTGGGCTTACATTGAACTGCCTAAAGAAGTTTTTCATTAACCATAAATAGGGTAAAATCTGTGTGACCCCTAGTACGCCCACATCAGAATAGATTGCAGTTGATAGACCGACCGATATAGCTTTAATGTGAAAGAAGAAATACATTTCTCCTTTCAAGTTAAAGTGATAAGTGGTTTCACCCCAAAGACTATTTAGCCCTCAATGTCAGACTGAAGGTGAAAGTGCCACACAGCAGCTTGTCACAAATACTGTTGCAATAAACTAAGTAAACGAGCCGGTCGCTCCCAGACAACTCGTTAATCACTCAGTCTTAAAGCGTTGTGCTGTAGTTCAACTTCTGTTCTAGAGGCTGGGGGGCTGCTGATGAACTCCACAGAGCTTTAGGTGACATAAATAAAATGGAAATGTCGGATCCAGCACTCCCAACATGTTATAGCAAAACTTCTGCACAGAGCCTGGGCCGAAAAACCATCAAACACAAGGGCCGGAGTTAGGCCTAGTTTCCCGTTACCTTTCTACGAAGAAGACTTGAGGCTTTCAGAAGCAGATTTTAATAAGCATAATTCTCCAGTGGCTTATCTACAAGGGTTTGATTTGAAACCTTTACAGACACTTCTTTACTGTTCACTACTGCTGGCTGGTTTTTTTGTTCGCCAATTATGAGGTTACAAAGCCACGCCTCCAGCTACATGATTAGTTGAAACAAATATGAAGCGAAAGAAAGCGAAACGCCCCGTTGACCCAGATTTGAGCTTGTCTGCCATGATCAGACTTTAGATGTTAATCTAAAGTCTCATTTGTGAGACTAATATAATGGTATAGCTTGACTGAACAAATTGGCAATAATCATTAGATTGAACTTCTCCAATAAAAACACTCCCTTTCAGCCTAATGTTATCTGACAGTTTACCCTGAAAAAAAAAAAAAAACACAACATTTTTTATAACAGAAAATAAAAAAACAGCAAAAATATAATATATCAACAGAGCAACGAGGCGGAGGAAACACCCAGCATTAAATACAGTCTTGGGGTTTCTTTTGGCGATTGCACAGCAATGCTTTTAACCGCTAGCATGTCTGCAATGCCCGTCTTAAAATAGAGCTTCCAGTGGTTAACAGAGTGCTACAGAGTTCATCCAGAGTGACAACATGTCTGACCAAGGGCCCATCAGACAGAACACCGTCTCTGGATTATCCGGGGCAGGTTCTCCTGCAGCCTTAATCTATTTCTTTCTATCTCCATGTCTGCTACACTTGGGTACTCCCGTCACTGGTTCATGCCCCCCTCCCCATGCATCTCCCATTGTTTTCAGGTCCTCTCCATGCTTCTGATTTTCTCTCTGGCTTTACACATTTTGTCCACCTCTGTCTGGCTCTGCATGGAGGGGTGTGTGTGTGTGTGTGTGTGTGTGTGTGTGTGTGTGTGTGTGTGTGTGTGTGTGTGTGTGTGTGTGTGTGTGTGTGTGTGTGTGTGTGTGTGTGTGTGTGTGTGTGTGTGTGTGTGTGTGTGTGTGTGTGTGTGTGTGTGTGTGTGTGTGTGTGTGCGCGCGAGGTACTCCCGGGAGCGTAACAAGACCTCTCTGCGGTGGTCCTTCCTGAAATACTGCGTGAGAGGAATCACAACTATGGCTGAGAGGTTTCTCCAGGAGAAGACTGAACCACTCAGACTCCGTCTCAAGGCTGCCCCGCCGACCACCTCACTGGATGGGAAAAGGAAAATGCTGCACACCGAGCCAACTTAAAGCCACACTTTTCCATCCTACATTTGGGAATAACGTGCCCAGCGTACTTACTTTCATAGTAATTATTCACTTAAAGCAAAAGGCATAAGTCAAATTTTCTCAAAAAAGTTGTCGAGCTAAACCGGTTTTAGCAGGACATTTGAGAAATATCGAAGATGGAAAGTTATTTGCATGTCACCCAGCATTGCATATGCATATATAGTAACAAATTACACATCAGTTTCAATTAAATTGCAAAAGACCAGGGAAAAGCATAACATCAAAGCCAGTACGCATATTGACGCAGTGCTACTCGTCCTCCTTACGTTATTCGGTAGATAAGAGAGTTGGAGGCAAACCTAACTGTGCCCCATTTCCATCCATTTCCTTGCACGTTGCTTCCGCCAATTATCACATATTCTGTTATGATAACAAGGCAAAACAGAGCTTTGCTGGTTGACAAAACTATACCCATCTGTCTCTCCTCTTTTATTATTATTTTTTTTAGATGTGAATGAATTATGCATGGCTACCAGGACAAAACATTTCCCAATGCGGACGAGTGCCAGCGCACGAGTGCCCCCCCCCCCCCGGTGGGAGACAGGTAGGGGAGGGTAGGGGGCACCGCTGATCCCACCAGGCCCACTCCATCACACGTGACAGAAGCCATTAGAGCATGGAGCCACCTTCTGTGAAGCCCCGGGTGGAGCAGAGCCTCCACCTCCGTGGAACCGCGCAGAAGGACTAGGAGGAGGTCTCCTTTGTATTCAGGGCCTACAACTCATCGGAACACTCTTCGCCCTACAACCTGTAATAGCTGTAGCCTCCCGCTCTATACTTTTCTCATTCCTCACAGGGAATGGAGAGTGAAGAGGGGGGGGGGGGGGGGCTTCCGTTTAGCATTATCCATTTCCCTCCCCCCCTCCTCATCTCTAACAATCAGAGCCTAGCCTGCTGGTTCCACTACGGGACTCTGAAACACCAGAGCCCATGTTAACGCTCAAACCCTACCATCACCATACCAACCCCTGAGCTCAGCCCATGTTAACGCTCCAAACCTATCATCACCCCCCTCCTAGATCACACGTGAGTGCTGACCTTGCACCAGCACCTGCACTGTGTGGTCGATAGGAAAGATGCAAAGAAGATGACTCAGCGATAACACAATATTACTGTGCCTGTATAGCACAGCTGGTTCTGGCTACAAATAAAAAATAAGTCATTTTTAATTGTAAGCTGGACAAACAGTATAAACCCTGAGCTGAAAGCTGCTGCATGTTGGAAAAACATTGTGAAGTCTATCCTCAGGGTGGGCTCATAACACACTGCTAAAAAGATGACCTCACCGTCACAGTCCACCATCTGCTCGCACGCCATCACACTCACGTCACTGCGACTCCTCTTTGTCCGGTGACAGTCGCACAGCATCATGTTTCTACATTGTACTGCGGGGATTCAGAGAGGCTTCCATCCAGGCAGTCCGGAGGAGATGCTGACTCACATCTACACGGACGACTCAGGTCTACACGGACTCAACACGCACAGTTTTGTGCGAAAGTGTTACAAGTCGCCATGGTTGTCAAGTCTCCGGTTTCTCCACCAGAACAGTGTTTGGGGAAGAAGCAAAACGAATGTCGGTCAACATTCACAAACAAAGATGATGGGTTTTCTGATCTTTTGCTTCACAACATAGAAAGTGAACAAACCAAAAGAAAGATAATATCACAACACTAGTCACGACCAAAAAAGCCAGGTATTTCAATGTAGTCCAAAGTTCGTGTCACCAGGTTGTCCAAATATTTACCTCAAACTACAGCTAACAGATCCGTTTTCTTTATCTTTTTTCAGTCTAACAATGGAAAAACACCCATAATGCTCAAATGGAAATGCCAGGTCCTCTGGAGAACTGTTTAACACGTTATGTTCAGGAACCGCCCCTGGGACCAGAGTGAAATGCATTTAATTTCTAAATGAGCTACACTAATTGTCGTCTAACTGTAGAATCCCATAACAGAAATAAGCCTTATGAGCAAACGCTGTCGGCAAACTGGCTCTTAAAAACACGTTGTTTTTCCACATTAAGAGTGGTAGTAATTATCGTTAACAATGTAATAGTAGGTGGCTATAACAATTGGTAGATACTAGGAACTGAAGGCATATGCTTTAAGATACAACAAAAGCTTATTCTCATAGCTTCATTAATAATACATAACAGCTACATGGGGAAAAAATATCACATTTAATCTCCGCTTTCGAAAAAGCAAGAAATTACACATGATGAGAAGGAAAAATTACATTAACTTGCAAGTCTAAGCCTTGAGTTTCTGACAGAATGGAAAACATTCAATGATTCCACTGCATCGTCCTACAGAAAGGTCCATGTTTATATGTTATTCAGGGTTTTATAAGGTTGGTGTGCGACAATGATGTACTCGCATGCAAATGCTCATGAATGTACACCATCATGAGAGGTGAAGATCGAGAGTTGCGAATAATAGGGCTGTGCTTAGTCCACTGATGGAGGAACTACTGATGGAGGCCTGTTAGGCTGTAGGAGCTCAAAGCTCCGTACTAGGGCTGTGTCTGGTCCACTGATGGAGTGTAGGCTGTAGAAGCTCAATGCTGTATACTAGGGCTGTGTCTAGTCCAACTAGTCCAAGGCTGTAGGCCCTCAATGTTCTACCACTATTGTTTCATGCTTTATTGGATCTTCTTGGATTAATCTTAAACTTGCGTGCACATCAGGAGGCAAGGTGTGAAAAGCTATGCGTGTCACTTATCCAGAACCTTGGCACAAAAATAAAAGCAGGACAACGGCAAGTGAAAATCACAGAGACACACACACTACCAGCGTGAGACCACAACCGCAGCAAGAGTGTATACAAGTTCTTGTAATATTATCTGCAGATTACCTTTGTTCCTGGAGTTTAAGAGACATGAAGAATAAAATGAGTTTTTAGGCCGACTGGGTAACATTAATGAACCTGATCATGATTCAGTTTTCTATAAATATATCTCAGTAGGGATGAAACTACTTCGAGCAGTGGGCAACAATGTACATCTTTATGTTTTTCCAAAGTATTTAAAACACAACAAATTTCACACCTTAAGTGAATTTATACTGATTAAACAATTAAAATAATCTGTGGACACATCATGCATAAACTCATAATTAATAACATTATGCTCAGACACAAATTTGTTGCATCATTTAAACCACGACAAATAAAACAGTATGCAAGTACTACTTTCACCACTATATTTGAGCATATTGTCATCATCACGTCCTTACTTGACTTCAAACAACGGACAGCCAGAATAATAGGTAGAGGTGCAGTGTTGAATAGTCCTGAGGGCACGTCCTTCAAGACAGACCAGAGCCACAAGCACAGCAACTCATATTTGCAGATAATTATAAACGATAATAAAACTTGGAGCAGATTCAATCAAAGATGTAACGGTCTGAGAGCCAAATTGGGATAAGTCCCATCACACCCCTTTACTAATAAGAATTTAAACTAGTTAAGGTGATACCTGGTCCTGTCTGGGCTTCCAAATTCCGACCTTGAGTGCATCGAAAAAGATCCAGCTCATCTGTAATCAGCAGGCTGCAGCACATTCCAATTATTAGTTATATGCCTCGTTTCTATCCAAGTTCAAATTTCTTTAATGGACCGTTCTGACCTG
Source organism: Gadus macrocephalus (assembly GCF_031168955.1). Taxonomy (NCBI): domain Eukaryota; kingdom Metazoa; phylum Chordata; class Actinopteri; order Gadiformes; family Gadidae; genus Gadus; species Gadus macrocephalus. The sequence goes on from NC_082390.1 coordinate 13,571,196, forward strand.
CTCTGAATGACATATCGGAGGATATCCTGGCAGAACCGAGCTCAAACCGATCGGGTCCGCTGCCCTCTCTTCCATCTAGTCCCATGTTTCATGTATGATATATGATTGTTAGTATTGTCATCTAAGAGAGCGAATGAGAGACCCAGCGGATAATACAGCCAGAGACGAAAACATAGACGACCATGGCGGCCCGCCGTCAGTGGGACTGATATAAATACGTGAGATCAGGTTACACACGGCCTTGGGTCGCCGCTGAGATCAGAAGGAGAAGAACGCAGCAGCGAGAGACAAAACAAGAGGACGAGGAACCTTGGGGCCCTGGCAGGTTGAGCAGATGATGACAGTGATCTGTCAAAGGGTTCTCCCTTACGGTACCAGTGGTGAGGCCAAATCACACGCTGTGGAAAACCCTCTTCGGGTTCACGTTCCCAATACCAACGGAAATGGCATTTATTTTTCTTTCTCGGGGGGGAAAACACTAAATTTTAGCATCTCCGCACATAGGGCTGCAGTCCCTGCAGCAGCGACGCAGAGGAATCTGTCTTTGTGCCGTTCTGTGCCGCTTATGCAGCCCTCATATCTTCGTCGCTGCATAAGTTTCCTTCACGTTTGCGCCATTCATTGTCTTCACCTTGAAACCATTACTTTGCATTCAAACTTGACTTTTACTTTTTCAAATATGTAAAGTGTGCTTTTGAGTGTGCAGGAATGTGAATCAAATCAGAAGCCCCACACTATTGTTGGAGAAGTGTTGCCAAAGAAGTCATTTAATTTGCTGCCTTATATGCAATTCCTGATGTTCCTCGGCCTCTCCTGCCAAACTAGTGAACCACAGTGGCAAACCATGAAAGACTTCAATAGGCGCGGCTCCCGCTCAGAAACCCAGCCAACCACCGGGCCAAACTGTCTCCCCGACAGTTGGGTCTAAAGTGTGTGTGCATGTGAGTGAGTGATTGGTAGTGTCTGTGAGTCTGAGCGTATGTGCGTATGTGTGCGTATATTGGAGGCTGGTTGGTTTTCAATCAAACTTTGGAAATGTGTCGGCTACGAGGTATCATCTACTGCATCCCTCTCGGCCCGTTTCTGTCTGGCCCAGACACGCCTGTCAAGGCATTAAGAAGACCTGTCTGCCTCAATGGACAGGCCCTTCTCCAGAGATGAGCCCCAACTCATGAGGCAGGAAGACGCAGCTCCCTATCAGGTCCAGAACTGGATGACATGGGCACTATTTGCTCCTTTATTCCATTCGTATTATCACACTCCATTCACGACTCCTCATTTTTCTCTCAACCATCACTATCCGCTGTCTCACTCTGGCCCCTCTAGACTCTGCATGTCCTAAACAACTGAGCAGAAAGCAGTGTCCTTTGGTTGGCTGCACCAGAGAGCTATATTCACATTGGCTTATCTGAAGGCCGGGTTTTATTGACTTTGTCTCTGCTGGGTGTAGGGTAATGGGTGAAGAGTTATGGATGTCAAATCCATTGGACAGCAAGCCGTAAACATAAATAACCTATGCTCTTGGAAACTAAATCAAATCGTGTTCCAAATCTCTTGTTTGGGTTTAAAACTACTACCGTACTCTGATAGAGATCAAAATAGAAAGATCAAAATGTCTATAAAATCTCGATCATTAACTTTTATAGTAATTTGTCATTCAATTCTTTATGGCAAATTAGGTTTTAAGACAAATTTATCTGGCTGAGTTATTGGGGACTGATCATAAGCAGGATACAATCAAGCAGACATAAACCTATCTCACGACAAGGGGTTTTAAGATGATTTTGAGACAGAGTGAGATAATGATTGCCTGAACAGAAAGCTAACCTAATCATTTGCTTTCTTATTCTTATGTTCATATATATTGATGTTTCATCTCACCTCATCAAATTGCAATGGTTTTTAGATGTTTTTTTTGATTTTTGATTTGTTTTGCTATTTTTTATTGGTCATTTCTGTTTTATGCATGTCCCTTGCTGTAAAACTCGTCGTCATTGTAAATGAGGGAAACCTCAATGCCCTACGAGTGTAAATAAAGGTTTGAAAGGAAAAAATACATGTAGAAGCCATATTTCACAGCTGGCCGTACATAAATGTTATTTTTCCCTTCCATTAAATCGAAACAGGCCCATGGATCCCTGCTCGCGATCCTGCAGGGTCCTGCCAGACACAACTCAGCGATCGCATGTGAAACCAGAGCCGTCGCGGCGAGCACCCGCGGTTTACCTTGTAGAGCAGCGTGACCACCTGGCGCAGAGTCAGCCGGTGGAAGACGCACAGCTCGTAGAGCGCCGACACCGCCAGCACCGTCACCCCCTGCTCCTTCCACAGCATGCTGCAGGCCGCCAGGCCCAGGCTCCCCAGGAGCCAGACGCCGGGGCCCCGGGGCCCCTCGCGGCCCCTGAGCCCGCAGTGGCGCACGTAACACAGCAGAGAGAGCAGAAAGAAGAGCGCGGCCCCCATGTCGGCGCGGCCCACCACGCCGGCCACCGCCTCGGTGTGGACGGGGTGCGAGGCGAACAGCAGCCCGGCCAGCAGGCTCCAGGGTCCCCGGCCCAGCAGCAGGCGGGCCAGCAGGGTGAAGAGGCCCGTCACGGCCCCGTGGAAGGCCACGTTGACCAGGTGGTAGCCCCGCGGGTCCAGCCCGCCCAGGGCGTGGTTGAGACGGAAGGACAGGGTGCACAGCGGGCGGTAGGACTTGTGGCTGCCGCTGTGCGTGAGGAGCGTGCCCCAGAAGTCGTCGTAGAATATGTTGGCCCAGGGGGTCTCGGGCAGCAGGTCCTGGTTGGTCTTGATCGCGCGGCTGGAATGAGACAAGTAAGACGGTTAGTCCTTTGAAACACGCGATACCACTGGGAAGCTAGGTGCGGAGAGTCAATGAGTCAATGTATGACAGCAGGCTTCAGGATAACCCTCCCAAGCAAATGATCAATGTTGTTGACAATGCCGGTTTTCTACCGAACCATATCAGATTTCTGGAATGGGCTAAGTCTAAAGGTCAATTTACACCTGACGTGTAGCGAATAAAACATGCCAAAATGCAAAAGAAAATGACGAAACTGGAAAAACTATTCACCTCAGCCACAAGGCGAAATTTAGTGAAACAATGGAACAGTCAATCGTGTCGTGAAGACAAGCTTATGCTCTGTCCTTTCACCAAAATATCCCTAATAATTAGAGGATTCAATTATTCTATTTTATTACCAATCAAAGTGTAAATTTGTGTAGCGAATGGTATAATGATAAATTGCTGTACATCCTTCATTACATGCATTACATTCATGTTTTGGCGACATTAGTATTGGACCTTTCCCTGTAAGACATGCGTCTATAACTCTTTTGGAGAAACTGTGATACAACTGCACAAATTCTGGTTATCCATTATTCATGTCCTGCTGTGCAAGTAAACATTGCCTTGTAGCGTTGACTGCTACGTAGATTAAAGATCAATGTTACGTGATCATACAACATAGCGATAATTACAGGTCTATAATTGTAGTTCACCACTATGGATGCAATAAGAAGACTATGCGTTGAGTAACAGGTGATAACTTCTGCCCTGTCCAACAACATAAACATTGACTATGGTGACCATGACAAAGATACCTGAAAGATAGGTGAAACAAATGTATTCACTGGCTAGAGATGAAAAAAAATAATCAACCTAGATGCGAATACATTTTTTTAATTAGTTGCTCTCTAACAAAAACAATTTTGACATACGTGTACAGTCTTAGTAAGCCTCCAGATTTCTAATTAGTTAATATACAATCGCAGCGATGTTCAACATAAAAGGACGAAAAAAATTGTTTATCATACAATCGTATAATCCATTGGCGGAACCAGCCCTTGCTCCTCCAGAAAGGAGAGAGACTTACAGCTATTCTTTGCCTGCGCGGGCTGAGCAGAAAGTATAGGTTGCAATAACAGATCCTGAGTTTGCTTTCAGCTTCCCTCGAGAGTGTGGTCAAGTGGCATTCTCACACAGAAAATCAGAGGGTGAGCTTCAAGATTTGAGCCTTTTCACCACTGTAGCCAAAGCTCTTACAGCTGTAGACTTAGGGATTAAGTAAGGGCACCACACCCTTAGCCGCAGTAGCATTCTAGGCACATAGCAGGAACAAAATGTGATAATACCATCTCTGCAATAAGCTAGTTACAGCCTTAGATCCTGATGTCAAAATGGCCCGTTGATGTTAGCTTGCGGATGAGCCGTTTTTACTGAAAGGGGAGCAGGGAGAGAAGGGTAGCTAAAGGATGTGTGAAGTCTTAAGACGGGGTCCACCAGCCAGGGCCAGGGGTATGCACTTCCTCGTGGTCCTCCAGACCCCGAGGACTTCACTCTACTGGTGGTCATGATTAGTTTCATGACAAACAGGTAGGTAAAGTGAAAGTCAATAATTGTCAAACAAATCAGAGGGTTATTTATTAGTTTTAACGAACCTACATGCAGAGCAATTAGTTCAGTATCGAACTGATTGCTTATTAAACACTTCCTTTTTAGATATTGCATTTTACATTGTAAAAATACAAAAGGGAAAATGCTGTGAAACTGAGTGAAGTCAGACGGTCTAGAGAGGGAACAGGGATTACCCAGCCTAAAGAAATGACCAAAGAGAGACAGAGGTGGGTTTCAATAGTGGGTTTTGTTCTGGATGAGAGAGGCAGTGAATGCTATCCCACCTGAGGCGGTTGGCAGCGCCACAGACATAATCAGCTGGGCTATAATAGAAAGGCCTTGCCTGTCAGTGAGCAGCAGATGATTGGGTTGCCGTGGCCTCTCAGGTCAGACTGGCAGGGACTGAGCCGCTAGCTTAGCTGCACTTCATGACTCAGATGTGCCGGTATACTTTCTCTGGCCCATTTGTCAAATTAAATCTTCCTTTCACCGCAGGATGCTCACATAAGAGGCATTATGGTTCAATTACGTCGCTAAGACATTTTGGAGACAAGTGCACTGTTTTTCCATTTCATCCTGTGGTGCTGCAGCCAGTGGGAGCAGCAGATACAATATATATTGCCTTAAAAACCCACAGCATATACTGTTGGCAGTGCAACACAGGCATGCAGCGATGCCAGTCGCTGTAAAGCCAACCATCGGTTACAGCCTTTCTGGATTCTGGGGTCACTGGGTATGTGATTTACCTCTTATTGTCTGTACATGTCACAGAGACAAGCCAGCACTGTGGTTGACAGGCGAGCATTTTGGGTGAAAATAAATGAATATAGAGAAGGCGGAAAGAGAAATGAGGAAAAATAAAGCATAGTAACTTCTTCAACCCATCCAGCAACAGCTACTCAAGAGCCAGTGAACTGCATCCGCCCACCGTGGAACGACCACATGCGACCACATGACAGAGCCACCGGGACCATTACCAGGTCCTCCCAGGGTTGGTTCACCCACCGATCCCCTGCTTCACATGCTGCAGCCCCATCAGACCCTCCCTCCAGTCCCGGGCTCAACCCGCCCTTTGAGGGGGAATATTGAATTTCTGTGGCCGGCCAGGGAGCTAGCGACAGAGGACCTCTCAGGGAACGGCAAACCTTTTCCAGCCGGGAGCACATTCCATGCGAGACCGCACGCTTGTGTGCCGGCTCCCAGAGGAGCGGCTCGGGGGGGGGGGGGGATCACAAGGCAGACAGCAGACAGTGAGCGGCCCCATGTCTTCCACCGTCTCATCAGTCTCTCCTTCATACCCTAATGCTCTGCTCCGTCCCGCCCAGCAGTCTAGATGCTTATCGTCGGGAACACAACAAACAAAGGCTCCTATTCGTTTTTTCATGTTCATCTGTAACATGGCTGTGTGCAGCAGCCATACGATTACTGTTGACGTGTTTATGTACTCAAGTTCTGTACTACTATATCAAATTCTGAATTCGAGTTCGTTTTTTCTCCACATGCATTTGAGGAAATATATTTAAAAAGAAAGACATAACCCTGAAATCTGTCTAGACGACAGTAGCCAGATATGAACGTCGTTGGTCCCAGCTGGAATTCTTATGGTTTACTCAGTATGCACACAAGTTACATAATTACGGTATTACAGTATTAAGGACAATATTTTCAATGAAGTGTAAGTCGAGATTCCCCAAGCACACCTCGCAGGCGGTGTGCATATCGGACTCTGCGTGCCTAACTCTGCGTGCTCCGAATCCCCCTGCCGACGATCCGTTACTTCAGCACGCTTCACAAAAGGAAAGGCAACACTTCCAAAATAGCTCCTGGAAGCAGCGCAGCAGCCAGTGCCAGTATTTTAAAACATTCTGTTGACTACATGGCTTCCTCGAGGAACATTTTAATTTTTCCAAGACATTGGTGTACTACTTGTTCTCCATACAGATGATACAGTGGTGATTCACAATAGCCAACTTCTTTGGCATACCAAAATACTAAGGTCCACTACTATGGATGTGTGCTGGTTCTGACAGCAACTGGACCTCCTTGGCCCCGAAAGCATCCACAACCAAAGGCTGGAGGAACAGCCTGTTTCTAGCAGAGAATCCAACATCAGACCCCGTGAAATGGTTATGGAAGCCCAAAGAGAAATTTGATTGGTTTTCTGTCCCCATGTTGTCGTGGTAATGATGGGATGGAGGCCTTGGTACCGTGAAGGAGATGAGGCAGGGTACTGCCAAGGGAAATTGAAACCAGGATTCTTCCTCAACAGCACCGATATGAATTTGAGATGAGGCTGCCGTTGTATCAGAAATTGGAATTCATCATCGATAGCCCCTATTGTGTGCGGTTTCTGTAATAAAAGCTTAAACAATAGTTTTAAAATATCATGCAACTTGAAACTGATCAACGATCAGTTTCAGAAAATCAACGATAAAAAGACAACCTAGCGTACGATAAAGGAGTCGAGCAAAACACTGCAAAAAAAAGTAACAATTTTAATAATAAAGCATTAAACATAATTTTGGAAAACACAAAGAGACAAAAGGGTAGTAAACACCGGCCCTTTCAGGGCCGGTGTTTGGAAGATAGACACTTGGAAGATAGTGGGTGGGCCGGCTAAGGTTTTGTCCATCATTCACTTTTTTGGAATATTATTTGTATAAAAAGGTGACCAATCGTCAAATATTTCAGTCAACATATTTATAACATTTAACAAATGAGATAGATTACGTTTTCCAGAAAGAAATTGTGTATTGTGTTGTGACCATGTAACGTGGGCCCTGTTAACACTAGAGAAATATCTAGGTTCTACTACACTTTTAAACTCTAGATAGTTTCTAGTGGTAGATCTAGCGGTCAACCAGTTTACAAAACTTAGTTCACATTTGCTTTCAAACATCTCTTTACATCGCAATCTCTCAACCATTTTCAATTCGCAAAATGTAGGGAAAATTAGTGTCCACAGAACCGTGGAGCCTAAAAGCACAATGTAATAATAACACTGTGTCAAGCAACAGAAGCTAAAAAAACAGTGAGAGCAGACCTTTGGTTTGGAGAACGGCAGGCTGCTCCAGCTCACTGTGCACGTTGGCCTGCGCCGCGGCATCATGGATAATCTCTTTGTGTTGTGGGGTCTCTGCATAGTCATCTCCTAACCAGCCAGTCCGGTCGGCCGACCAACAGACATTGAGCCAAACAAAGACAGCCCGTGTTACCCTGCCAGTCAACCATCAAAACTCCATTAGGAAATAAGGATAAAAGGTCAAGTGACTGCAACTACAGCATCAATTGATGCAGAAGGCAATGGTTCACCTAGCCCGATGGTCAACACAGATCATTTACTGCCCATTTAAACTTTTTTGACAATGCTCTATCAGTTGTAAATATTTACACAATTACTTAAACGACAAATATTCTGCTTTCCTGCTTGGGTTTTAGCATATGATTATGGTCATGGTTCTACTGAACTCCAGGTGAGATGGTGGATTGCAGGGTCTCTGCAGAGCCGGTGATATACCGTGTGATTATTGCCCTCAATAAATCTGTCAACATGTTCCGTGCCGAGCCTGCGCAGCAACAAGCAGATAGGTCAACTCTGTTTTATGTAAGCTTCTTCTCGCATTCTCCATTTTATACACATGAATTAACTCACTGCTTCAACCTCCATCACCTTGTTCCACATACGGTTTCCATTTTATCATCCCTACTGTCTCATTATCGCCAATCCGACTTTCTCATCTATTTTCTATGGTGGAAAACATGACAAAGTTCTGTTCCAGAACATCATCAGGAGGGATTAGTTCATTTGCTAACAGTAGGGCTACTGAGATCGCCCACAAACTGTTTTATTGACATACAGCCACAAATGGCTGGCAACATCCGGAGACAATAAAAAAGCCCAAAAGTTGAAATGTCGACGAATTATCGCATTTGTGCTTGTTACATTGTCAATATTGAAAATATGTGCAACATTACAGTTGAAATAATCTATAACTTGCTGAACTAACCGCAGTTCTATAAGGCTATAATGAGCCGGGGTCAAACCCAGGGTCCAGGCTAGTTTCCGTCACAGCGGTGCCGTGTCTAATGCTGCAGCAGCCTGCTCTGTCTGGGGCCGCCCGCCCAGAATCCCCAACAACAGGAGACTCTTTGTCACGCCCTGACCTTTCAGACAAACAGCAATAAATTTGTTTGATTTGTTCCTTCTCTGCTGTTTACAAAGCTCTTCCGTCCCAAGGTCAGGCAGAGGAGCGAGTGGTGGGATTCTCTTGCGTGCGAGGACTTCTTGGCCCGGTCCATCCCGGGCCTGTTTTATCATTCGCTCCTTGGCAGATGCGCTGTTGACCCAGCAGAGTGTTCCGCTGATATGGTGGGCCAGTACCGCCAAATGGACGGGGCCAGTGGGGTCAGGGATGGGAAATCCACCAGAGGTCTGACCTACGCCACCCAGGAAGTGAGGAAGGGGGCCCGCCGACTCCTGCCCCCCCACCCCCACCCCTGCACATAAAGGGGGGGGGGGGGGGCATTTTATGGGGGACAGCATCCCTGAAGGAAGACCCGGGATCATAGCACACCACCAACTAGCCTTAAGTCTCTGATGTTTACTGCAAGAAGGTTTAAGGGCAGAGTCTTTGAGGGGACCAGAGAAGCAGGAAGATGAAGAAATTTTCATAAAGTTATAACTTCCTCTTAACCTTAATTTTTCATATGTTCTTCAACACAGCGTGGTATAACTAGATAGCCTCAGGGCTAGCCTGTCTACACATACCTCTATCCAAATCTTGTTCCTTGAAATTTTACCATTCGGCCTCTTGCTCCGGGTAATAATTGAAATAATGGAAAAATGCATCTGCCAATGGTATACCCTGAGGTGTTTTCTCAGTGGAGGTACAGGCACGTACCTCCAGGGTTGAAGTTGTTCACAGACTGGGGTTAAACCACCCAGTATGTGTAAGTGGTTCTGGGACATTGGGAGTGAGTAGAAGCTACTCACGCCAGGGCAAGCCGGTCACATTGAGGGAGGGCCATTTACCTCATGAATCATTGCATACTGTTCTTGATTTAGGGTTGTCATGAGGTTAAAAGCAAGTTGTATACTAGTTACCGATTGTTAAACAAAGATGTGTGCCATAAAAAAATGTAATCATACTAAACGACCAGCCATCCATTACAATAAATGACAAAACAAATACAGTATATTTGACAAAGACTTTGTGTCCTTAAGTTCCTGGTAAATATAGTAGGACGTCACATACCTCCCTGCTGCAGATGTGGCGTGAGACTGCAGAGCCCGTTAATCCCACAACCATGTCGGAGAGGAACCCAAATAACCTCTAACATGTCTTTAAACGCTTCGTCTTCCACATGGTGCCAATTAGCATTTTTGCTAAAGAGCTCATTTACGCATACAAAACTTTTACGGCCACCACATTGTACAAACCGCAAGGCCAGTGTGCTGAGTGGGTGAGCTTTTACTGCGTTGGGATTTCCTGTGCATCCCTTACTCATGTAGTTGAGGAATTTCCTCAACTAGATGAACCAACAGTAACACACCTTACACTACCAACAACCAAGAGATTTGGTTTACAGAATCAATCAAATAAGGTGGACATCTATGTATTTGTTTGTTTGAGATGATCCCTTCTGGGCACATGAATCAAATGCTTTGATACTGCATTTCCTGTCCAGAGTATTTACATAATGATACCATTGGACATTGAGTCTGTTTGAAAGAAATTAAATAGTGGCACGCCAACATTTCCATGGAAAAAAGGTTTTCCTATTTATTTTATTACAATCCTGAGTAGTAAAGCTTGATGAGAAATTTTTGGAATAGTGGATTAACTTGAGTGTGTTTCTCGTGTTTAAAGGTTATAAATCCTAGAAGACTCAACAGAAGTTTAAGAAATTAGCATGGGCTACGAGATCAAAGAAAGTTGAACCAACATGCGTGTGACACATCAAAATGCTTGCCCTGCATTTGGTAAATCCCATCATAAGCTCTACACATAAACAGCAGGATTTATGGGTGCCAAGTCAGCCTAAAGGAGAAGGCGAAAGCACATTATATTTAGTAGAAGTTACAATATCAAAACCTCATGCTTAGAATAACATGTGGGTGCTGCATTTGCTCAAGCACAAAAAAAGGTTTCAGTTGGCCCAATTTTCACCAATCTTCGTGTAACCAGGTTTGCAAATACAAATGGTTAACCTCAACACCATCGTAAAACCGTACTTTGATAAATTGGCTACTGTTCTAATATTTTTCATGTGAAATCTTTCCAACATTGAAAAATAAATATGCTTTGTAATGCCAACCTGAGACATTCATTAACATACATCATTAACCTAACTGAACGGAAAAACCAACCGCACAACCTGAATCATCAAATATCTCCTTTCCTCGCTCTTTGCTTAAGCACACAGGGGTTGATGAGAGGGCTGCTTTCACCACATTTCTGGGATACTTGTTGGTGGCATATTGTCTTTGTGTGCGGATAACAAAAAAGAAAAGGAGTGGAAGGGGGAAAACCAGCTCCCAGTTTGTGGGGGACAAAAGGGGACAGGCAGGGCTCAGGCCAAGCAGAGCTCGGGCAGAGCTGGATGCACAGCCAAGACAAAGAGCCCAGAGGACCACTCTATAGGCTGCAGATGGAGAAGAGGCACAGCCGGGCCTGTGCCCATGCTCACAGAGGCCCTGCCTTGAAAGAGGCCACTGGAGCACAACCATGTGTGGTCCATTATCACACCCACAAGCAGGGCTCCACGCCCCCTTCAATTGGAAGACGGATGCCCCCTTGCTGATTGCCTAAACCCTGGCAAAGAAAGGCCCCCAGGAACAAAAGGCTGTAGCCCAGGAGAGAATGAAAGAGAGGGGAAGGGGGGGGGGGGGGTGAGGGATGGGGGCTTGGCAAAAGGCTCGTAGGACCATGCTAGCTTGGGCTTTGGACTTCCTCTTCTCTGCCGAATCACAATGGAAGTGACAGGTGTTAAAGGAAGGACCCATGAGGAAGAGAAGAGCTGACCGGAGGATCAGGAGCGAGGAGATGGAAGGGTCACTGGACACCGGATCTGGATGACTGACTGAAGGAATGGGTGACGCGACATTCGACAGCCAATGGTTTGTTGTTCTCCAAGGGAGCGCCAGATGAATCGATGTCATACATTTGGGTTGGCTTGTTTATTGAACGAGCACACAATGGAAGCCCGCCAAGTAAACACATTCATGTTGAAATGGTAAACAGCCCCAGAAAGCAGTGTTGTCAGGCAGGCTGCTATTGTTGATGTTGTTCATGCTCAACCAACCCTGAAACACATTCACCCTCGGAGTCATCTGTTGTGCAACAGTGAGACGGCAGTATTTGTTCACTCCTCGTATGCAGTAAAGCAACAGCAATCTTTTTGGATCAGGCGCCCATCTCCTCATCCCGTATGCATCTGATCCAACTGCACACACTGCTGTCCCGTGCGGCATGGCGGCCTAGACAGGCCCCCACGTCCTCAGATGAACACCATGGAGTGGAGTTAAACCCTACGCCCTGCAGCACAAACAGCCCTGTGTGTGTATGTGCGTCAGGCCTGTCCGCAACATTTCCAGGTCAGCAGCCAGCAGGGAGCGAGAGAGACCCGGAGGCTAACTGAAAGGACACCTCCCTGAATAATGAGGGACTGTAATAAATGGCCTCTCCGGTTCTATAGCGGGCCACGGAGCACCTTCTGGAGGGAACCGGGATCTGGGATCAGCAGGAGGAGCACGAGGAAGGAAGGAGTGCGTTAGCATTAACGTCATCCCCCTTAACGTCGCCCTTTCCGTCACCTCCTCCTGGAGGGACCGGCGCAGGAGAAGGAGGTCAGGCTGATTATGCAACCTACTCCGGAGCAGCCCATCTGCTGGGAGAGGCAGGAGAGCACGGCGGGGAGGGGGGCCAACAGGGTCTGCACCTTGCTCAGCCGACACACCACGTTCATAAGTTACTAGTGTTGATGGCATATTTGAAAGGAGAAGACCTTTCAAATAAACCTGCAACACAGCCATTTGTAAACACAGTGCAAGCCTTATTGATTTAAAAAAGGCAGTAGGAGAGCGTTCTCTGGAGCGATGGGACCACAATGGAAGTAAGCCTTCAGGCTTTATTGTGTCATCCCTGACTATTTATATTTTAATGTATGACACAGAGTGCTGTTCATATTTGATATCAAAATGGTGAAATAAAAATCAATCAATCAATCAATCAATGCCAGGTCTGTATTTCAGACCTGGCATTCAACATCTTTGAACACCTAGCAAGGAGGGGATCCTTATCACACGTTATTCAAACACCACCTCCCTGTTTGTTATATCAACAGAGAGTGGGTCGTGGCTAAAACGTGCTGGGTCATCCTGGAGAACTGATTCAGAAAAGAGTCAGACTGGGTTAAGGAGGCTTAGGGTATAGTGTAGTTACGTGGTACATTCATGCTGCTTCCTCAACAGGTTAGTCTGGAACTGAAGAGACGAGACAGGGTAACCAATGGAGACGTTGGATTTTTAAATCCTGAAGCAGCTTGTGTGAGGACAGCCACTGAAGGCCGCGCTGGGTGTGTTTGATTTATCTCAATAGTGAAACCACGGAACAACAATACATGGTAAACAGGACGCTGAATCGCATCTTGTTGAATCGCAATGGCTGTGACCACCCAAGTTAAGCATCCTAGAGAACCTTGGAAAATCGCCGCCAGGCTGCAGTTCAAATCGAAGTTCAAGTTTGTGACTAGAATAGGGATTACTGTACAACAACAAGGCTAATAGGTACTAGGAAGGGCATGCCTAGAGGAAAACATCACTATATCACCATTTTTTAACAGAACGTCCAACATAATTTTCTCTGACAAGAGGCTGTATCTGTTTCCTACAATGGTCATCTGGTTATATATAGAAGATATTTATGTATTCTATTGACTAAATATCTCTATGTTCACACTCAGTATATAGTATTTGTCTGCCAATTTATTTTTAAAGAGCCTGGGATATAGCTTATCACACCTTGAAAGCAAGTTGTTTTAAACAAGGGGAATACAGTTATTAGTTCCACTCATCTCCTCCACTCACCATGGATACACTCCCATCTCACCACACCGTAAGACAATCCAGACACAAACCTCAAGACCAGATCAAAGCTGTTTAGGCTGAGCTGGCCAGAAATACCACTAGGAGGTGAAAGTTGGTCCCTGAGCATTTATCCCTGTAATGGACTGTCATAAGAGGCATGTGTGCCTGAGCAGTCTCACACACACACACACACACACACACACACACACACACACACACACACACACACACACACACACACACACACACACACACACACACACACACACACACACACACACACACACACACACACACACACACGTCTAAGCATACTCTGGGGAGCAGTGTGTTATTGCAGTCGGCGCTGTTCACCACAGTTGTTGCTCCGTTCAGTGAAAACAGTTCTGCAGTGGATAGGCGCAGTAGAGCTACAGCCGTTCTATACGGTGCATCAGAATCAACACAAAAATCATGAATTGTGCCGACACATTATTAAAATACCAATTAGTGACACAAGAGTATATTAGGTCTACTGCCTGCATGCAGGACATACATCATTGAAATGACTACAGCCAAATTCATTTTTGCTAACTTTAAAATGAAAAATGTACCAGTGCATCATTCATTACATTATAAATAATCCTACTAGCCTGTCCTCCAGGATCAAATCAAATGCACATGTCATCGTGGCAGTGGAGTGGAGAGGCACCGCTGATGAATTTAGACCACTCTCTCCAATAATCCCTTATCCTAGAAGCAGGGCATTCTGGGTAATGCCTGGGGGTTGGGATTGTATCATCAGCTCACTTCTCATCAGTCTGTTAAGGAAATCCACTAGACACCCGACAGCGAACCAAGGCTCACGCCTCCTGACACCCACCCCCCCCCCCCCCTCCCTCACGACACACTCCCCCCCCCCAGCAGCACACCAGGAACAAAGAGGGACCACACTGACCTACAAACCACATCCCCCGCAGGAACTACTCACAAGCACTCCAATCTGATTCCATTAAGCGTCAGCTGGGAGAACAATCAGGGGGCGTGCCGGAGAGACTAGGGAAAAGTCCCTCTTCCCAGCCGAGAGACATTATTGTTTAACAAGCGACGAACAACTAAAAATGACGGGGCGGATCATTTGGCGGGATTAGAAACTCTGTTGTGGATGGCATATCGGAAAGGAGAAGAACTTTCAAATAAACCTACACCACGCAGCCATTTGTAAACAGTGCAAGCCTTACTAATTAAAAAGGCAGGAGAGCGCTCTGCGAAGCGATTGAGAATCTCTGGATTACGCAAACCAGGGAATCACTGCTGATCCAGGTCATCTCAATTTGGCACCATGTTCAATAATTAATCCTCAGAAATCAATCGGTTTCTCATTTAATCTGCTGCTTTTGTTGTCATACTTTAATTTGCTTGAATTGATGCAACCCGCTTAGTTAGTGTACTGTAAGGAGGACAATATCTCTTCCTCGTTACAATACACTAACGAGCAGCAAGGGCTGTGATTGGTCCCCTTACTAAAACCTGACGCAGAACCATAAAGGTTCACGACTGCGTCGAAGCGTCTGCGTGGTCATTGCGTTGCTTGAAAATGGGGCCATAATCAGCCCTTTAGAGAGGAAGGAAGCCTCAACCCAGCGAAGGAACAGCAGGGAGACTAAGTCAAAGAGTCATCTGCTAATAAACTGGGAAGTACCATTGAGGAGGTAAAACGCTGTACAGAAGCAAGGATGCAAAAATGGGCTTCATTTGTGGATATAACCCTAATTATGTGGTAATCTCCTCTATGTATTCATAAATATGTATTCTTTGCTCATACATAATCTAGTGTACTAATTTGAATGCATGATAAGTCTAGTTCCATATATTCTTATATAATATATCTATGAAATATTTTATACTTTGTATTATAATATCAATATAATTACATACATTTCAAACTTAGTAAATTAAAAGATGCACAAGCATTAAACAATATAAAAACAATGTTGATAATTTCCTGCTTGCAATGAGTTGATGTGAATTGATTATGTTTACCAGAACTCATAATTGCAACCAACCTGCAGACTTTAGTGGATCTAGTGAATCCACCGATCGCAGGTGGAATGGAGACGAGAAGGGGGAGGTTGAGCGGGTGATAATGAGAGTCATTGTGATCTCCAGCGTGCCGCGTGCCCCAGCCTGCCTCACTGATCCCCAGATGTACTTCATTAAGAGCAAACCGGCAGTGGTAAAGGAGAAGAGAGAGAAAATGACTGGACCAGCCTATATTAGACTTTTTAAATTGCACAAGCCTGCTAGCGTGTCTGATCCTGTCATGATAAAGAGTTCATGGGACAATTTCCTGACCTCTTTCACCCAAGATAAGTGAAGCTAATTTATTTTAAGAATTTACCCAGGGGAGCTAATTATATATATATATATATAAATAAACACACATAGGAGATAGGCTGGTGTAGTGTTTAGAAACGAAAAGTCCAAATCAGATGCCCAATGTAGGCAGCATATTCTTAAGTAAGTAAGAATAAAAGTGCAGGTTCCTTTGGATAAACACATCCATGCTAAATGACCAAGTTATTCCCATGATACATCAAACAAAAAAGGTATTCACTTGTAGCATGACTGGTTGATGATTGGTTTCAGTCCTATAAAGTCCAGAAGCCTAACGCCTGGCGTATGAGAGTGATCTCCATGTGTGCTGCTCCCCTATACCTCACATACAACACCAAAAGACTCCAAACACATTCTCCCCTCTGTTCGCACGCCGCAACTCAGATAATCAATTTGAGGACTTTCTTGTCCTCTGGCGCCGTTTTGCACGCCGTCTGACAAATGACTTGGTCGCCGTTGCAGCCTACACCGCCTGAGGTAGATTGAGTCGATGGCGGGACGGGAACCGAGTGCTTTGTTAAGGTGTGATGGATACGCCGTCTCCCTGCAGCCGCACCATGTTTTACTTAGCTGCATCAACAGCATCCAAATTCCTCAGCGTGTCCTCGGGATGTTCCCGGATTAAGCGTGTAAAAGACAAGATCCCATGTGGAGACTATTTTCCTTCTTCTTTTACTCTGGGAAACGTTTGTATTTTTTACGCCATTTCTTTTTTGGATAAAAAATAAATAAAAAAGTACAGATGGGCGTCAGTGAACAGAAATTATCAGACGATCACAGGTGGGAGTTCTCTGCCGAGCTATGTCAGTGCAGAGGCATCCTTGGAGTGCGTACTTGGAGCTTAGTAGATATTAAGTATTCCAGTCACACAAACTAGGTTAAAACGAAACACACAGCGCACCGCACACATTGAGCAGAGCTCAGCAGCCAGGGGCGCAGGGTCTGGCAACGGGAGGGGATAGTCTGAGAACACCGTTTAGCACTAGTAAGTGACAACTGGCAAAAGAAATAAGAGACAGACACAGAGACACAGAGAGACAGACAGAGAGAAATCTTCTCATGGACGGCCAAAGGAAGTAAGGTAGAGAGCTGGATGTTGGAGAGAAGAGAGAGTACTATGTTCAACCACTGGCCAACACACAAATGTAGGTCTTCAATGAGACAGTCATGCATGTATTTTGAGGAAACCCCTTGGGATTTCTCAAAAGTGGGGTGTAGGAGAGGTACGTTCTCGAGCCAGGCCTCTACAGCAGAGGTGTGCTCCTACTCTTTATGAGCTGGGAAGCAGGATATTATTCCCGTCCAACTCCTCCATGCACCTTTCCTAAGTGCTGAGAATGATGTCTGAATGCCAAGAAAAATACAAGGATATGGATTTTTACGACTTGCTAAGTGTTCATGCAATTGACCAATCCCCTTTGTTGGCCGGGGTGCACGCCGTTGGAAGGCGGTGCTGTTGTCGTGCATAACTTTGTGTTTCATAAGAAGAAAGTATTTGCCAGCATGATATTACATGTACTCAGTCATTCACAGCGCATCAATCAACATGGGGTTTGAAATGTTCAAGCGGTCCGAGGTGGTGTTTTCTGAGAAGTGTCCCGTGTCAGGGTCCGCACCACAGGCAGCACCACAATAACATCTTAATTATGACGTTGAGATGTTCAACCAAACCGTTTGCAGCTTCAATAACCTCCCCAGAGCCAACATGGTATCAGAACGCCATGTCATCACAAATCACCAGCCATCGCTCCAGAACACACTTCTAAAGCCCGGGATGCGGTGAGCCGCACTGTCAATAATCAGTAAAGATAATGACCCATGTGCCTTGAATATGATCCTGTATGGCATCACCAGTTATAAAGAGTCAGCCTGTGGCTCAACCATTTCAAATAAAACAGATTTTTGATTGATGGATCACCGCTTATGAACATATTGAAAGCACCACTCAATACCTTGGCTGTTCATGGCTTCATATTCTTCTTTGTGCATTCTGACCTCCATATCACATCATCATCTGACACAACTCACTCAACCATAACATTTGTATGTTTGAAACACACATTGAACTTCTATTTTATAGAAATAGTTTATCATAGTATATATTTAGATGGCCTTTTCTTTTATAAATTGTGGAAAGATAACCCAAAAGTCGTGTTTTCTTAATTCTCCTAGTTCTGATTGTCTTTATGCTCAAGGGTCTCAGCCCGCCCAGACCCTGTGCTAGACATCACCATGCAGGGGTTCCTGCATGCTCCTCGCCTGCTCCGTAGGGGGTCTCTAGAAAATCAATTAGCGCTTGGTCGCTCACTGCGGGAGGCCAACCCCGCCCCCCCCCGCGCTGTGCCCTTCTCATCCTCACTAATCGTACAGAACATATGGTTCTAGACTCAACCGAGTGCAGCCCTGAATCCCTTTCTTGCTGCATGACAGACAGACGAACAGACATAAGAAGAGCCGCTTCCACTATTGCAAAGTGCCTCTACCAACTAGTGTTTACTGAAGAACCAAATGTAGCAATGGTTTTACCTGTGTGGGGAGGCAGTTGAGGCATGCCATTTCCACACACGTGTTGGAGAGAGAAAAGAGAGAAGAGGAGAGTTACCATGATGAACACAAAGGGACCCCTGTAGTGATGGGACACAGTCAATAGTACCCTGCATGTTCACTGAGTGAAGCCATGACTCATGGAACCAGTTAGGGTTCTTCCACAGTCATTATGCCAATTTGTTTAGCCTCCTTTGTACACCCGTGTGGCCGTGAGGACACGAACAACCCTCCCTTTTTACCCTTCAAACCTTACAAGTTAATTTATTCAATAGCTTTCTAAACTGACATTTGCCTCTAATTTTATACTGGCAACAAACGATGAAGTCACTGACTGAAAATGTTTTCCAAAGTGCTTCAGAAGACAGTAATGCCTTATGCTGCCACATTGAGAGCCCACTTAATTCTAGTTTTTAAAGTGAATTAGATATCTGATTTAATAGCCAAACCTAGCTAGCAGAAATGGCACTCTGCCATGAAATAATACAGTTTAACATGTAACAAAGTATTTCCACAGCTTAGAACCTTGGTCGATTAAAGGTGTGGTTTTAAGGGCTGGCCACAGCACGAGCATGCTAGAGGAGACATCAAAGCTTAAGGGCATCCCCATATGACATCTCAGACAGCTATTCAGGACTGACCGGACGAAAGTGTAATGGCAGCTGCATCGTTCACAGTCGCCAGTTGGGCCAACACATTTTGAATATCGAATGCACTTAGATTTATGTTTGGCCTGTAATGTAGATGCCAAATTTGTTGAGATCTTAAGGACTTAATGGGACTAAAGAGTGGGGAGGTCAGCCTTGTACAACCTGAGAGAAGGCCTTGGAGAAAGTTTACCACACATGGATTCAGCCGGTCAGCCCAACAGAATTTAGTCGAAAATCTGTTAGACTTGTGAGGAATAAGACCCAACAGACAGCAAGTCCACGCCGAAAAACTGTATTTCCCTCATGTTGGAGACGTCTTGAAAAGAGAGAATGAAAGAAAACGTGTCCTTCATCCAGCTCTGACATGGCTCATAATCCAAACCATAATCCATAATCCATGTTTGGTTAATTCATCCATTCGTTGTAGTAATTACGTCCATTCAGCATTCGAGCCATTTCTTAGAAATACCAGAAATACATAAATGCTTGAATCCTTCTTAAACAAGTAGGAGAAAGAAAAGCCATACAAGAGGTTTAAGAGCTTCAGACTGGGAAAATTATTTGAGGTCTTAATCTAGCTCCGAAGGCAGGGGGTCTGGGATCACCCCCAGGGAGTCCACACACACACACACAAATCTGCAAATAACAAAAAGAGATTTAGTGGTATTTGTCTGCCTCATTATCTTGCATCTTTCAAGCTGCAGGCCTAGAATGGAGAAAGCAATGACATTCAGTGCCTTCCAATGACTCCATAAGCAACTAACTTTACGGTCAGTGTGCAGCGAATTATACCTTGGATATAGATTAAGGAACGTGTGCATTCCAACACACACACACACACACACACACACACACACACACACACACACACACACACACACACACACACACACACACACACACACACACACACACACACACACACACACACACACACACACACACACACACACACACTTTTGTGGCCTGGCGTAGAGCGTAGAGCTGGTGTGGGGGTCAGCCCGTAGACCTCTGGGTCTCTCGGTCATCCTTCAAGGTCCTCGGAGCCAGCACCCTACTCCACCCTGTTTCATCATCTGTGAGACTGTTCCTTCCTTCAGGAGAATCTTCCACTTTTTGTGGAAGTTCCTTTGAGAACGACTCTTCGGAGCAGCTCTTTTCTCCATTAATCAAAAAGCAGAAATGTATTCATGAGAAAAAACCAGGACAACATCCAATAGCAGCCAGGGGATCATTCATAGATCATTCATAATGATGATGATGTGTTTATGGCAAACCGTTACTTACTCAGACAGTGGATTGTAAAGTGATTAGGCTTTGGCAATAGGCTGGCCGATTGACCATCTAAACTCCAAGTGTTTCTAAAGAAAGCCTGTATTATAACAAATGGTATTGGTACTAGAGACAGCCATGTAAAAACTCAACTTGAGTCTCCCATAGCAGGCTAATTAGAAAGAGAATGTCATCTTGTTACCGTAAATTACAATATGAACGATTCATTTTCCGTTCAGTGGTAAAAAACAAAAAGAAAATCTCCAAATATCCAATTTCCTTTCTATTTAATGCACAGATTCTTACAAACAAGAGCCAAACAGTGGTTTTTCAAGGATGCTTACTATAGAGAAGGATGATTTAGAACAGTACCCAGTAATAGGAGCAAGGCTGGGGCTGACAAAGACACCGCCACATGGGTTAGAGAACCTTTCATGTTGAGCATCCCTTCCACTCTTCCACATTTACATTGCAGCTATACTAGCCGTCTGTTGTGCAGCTGTGGGGGATTGTCCAGAGCCCCTTAAACACAAGCTCACTCCACACAAAGAAAAAGTAGATTTTTGAGCAGAAGGATTACTACCTCTTCTGCTGATGTTGAAACATCACCGCAAATTAAGCACCCATTGAGAATGCAAACATCGCAGTGGGGGTCTTTGCCAACTCATCTGTTGCTTGCGACAAGTAAAATCAATCATTTAACTCCCATTTACAATGCCTTGCCATGATAGAGTATGATATAGTTGACCTTCCTGCACATCGCTGATCTCTCCGTCAGACGCATGCAAGAGGTCCAAGTGTGCTCTTTCATTGCTGAGTGCTGGGATGGGGGTTCAAGGGCTCCAGTCTTTACACAAACATAAATTAAAAAGGTCTCTGGGAGTTTGGGCAGGTACCAGGCTGGTGTATGGTGGGACATACTGTTCACGAGTGATGGAAGCATGGATGTGTTGGCAGGCAAAAGACTGCATTGGTCCACTCTTCATCATCAACATAGGGACAGGGGGAATACATCCGTGGTAACCCAACAGGAACCGATCACTGTGCCACAGAATTATTCCATTAATAAAGATCAATGATCTCAAAATGAGCCGCTGACGGACCCATTATCATAAGTGATGATGGACGCTGTAGATGAGGACCACGATGAAGGACGGCAACCAAGACTTTCAGGAAAGTGTGATGCTATTTTGTCGCTAAACAACAAGTATTCCAAGTTCCCCCTGGGGAGCGACTGGTGTCGAATGTCACTTCCTGTTGTACTGCAGCTGTCGCCTAGAATCACCCTCACATCCGTCAGGAAAACCAACAGTGACAGACACGCACACAGGCAACGTACCATTAAAAGATCAGTCCAAGTTAGCAAATGAATTACAGCCCAACATAGCCAGCGATGACAATAAGCTGCTGGGCTAGACCTAAGGCGACGCGAAAAGCACTAACTTAAAGCCATTTGAATTGTAGCAGAGAGCGGGGTGTGGAGGGTTGAGGTTGGTTTGATTCCCGACCATGTTTGAAGAATGATTATGGTCTTTGTTCTCGAACCACAGCCTTTTACGGCAGTCAATCGCCTGAAGAAAAACAAAGCTGGGAACCCATTGGACTTGAATTGTTTTTTAATTACGGCAACGCTGATGTTTCTACCATGTGGTGCCAGGGAGAACCACAAGCGCTACACGCCACGGCGCTTGTGTCCTGGCCACCTGGGACATCTGGTCCGGTAGCAAACTCTACTCACGTCACATACGCTATAGGAACTGGAGGCCAACGAGTTCGAAGACACAACAATGAGTTGCCACTTCAGCCTTTCATTCAAATGATGCTCAGACATAATAGAGAGCAATGGAAGGATGAAGGGCAAGTAGAAAGGATTATTTTGATCAATGCACAATTCATAGCCAATCTACCAAACTCTGAGCATTTGGTATTTAATATTCAGTTTTACTTGCAATTCCAGTTACTGTATGAGGAAACTTTTCTAATTTTTGCTCAGAAACTTTGGCGAAATGCAACGGAGAAGAAATGGAAGGGAAAAAAATTGGTTTTGTGGTATTTATTCCCAAGGGTTTAATCAAGTCTTTGAAAGGTAAGTCTATATCAATAAAGGCATCGAACACAGCCGTTTTCCAGTGAACAGTATTCCATCTCCTGACTAGTTCTCTCTTGGATTAGATATTTATTTTTCTTGAGAGCACATATATGAGGTCTCATTATTCTGTCAATGAGGCTGACAACCCCTCTCTTGAGCTCCGTAAACCTTGGGGGCCGGCGAAGAAAAACAGTTGGGCGCACTTCTCCGAAGCAAAACTTCCTTGTCCGACCAAAATAAACCTCGGCTTAGTGTGTGAGGGTGTCTGCATGGGTGTGAGTGTCCCTCTCTGTTTAAGGGGGGGGGGGGGGGGGGGACCTCTTGGCAGGACGTCAGCAGGGGAAAGTGTTACTCATATGAAGGTCACACATGAGGGTAATGATCAGGCCCAGAAGCACCGGGGGTCGATGCTCAGCCAAAATAAACTGCTGAAATCAAAGCTCTAAAGCATCATGATCCTATCACGCTCTCATTGGTGCGGCTTCTTTCATCACCGAACAAACAAACGACGGAGAGAGAGACACCAAGCCAGAGAGAGAAAGAGAGCGAGAGACCTGGCTGCATCTGTGAAAGCCAATACAAGCCAAGCTGTTCTCCATCTGTAGAAGTGTCAGACCTGTCACCCTCCTGGAGCCATGACAAGTAGAATTAGAAGCAGTCAATTTACACCAAATGTGATTGGGTTTAGTGTAACGCTAATGTGGCATTCGGCGCTCCCAAACTCCCACCCTAAAGCACAAGCAGCAGATGAACTGGAACAAAATGACTTGATGCATTTCTGCATATTCATCCTGTTTAACAGCGTGGAACTAGAAAGATCCGAGCAGAGGGGCGCAGTAGCGTGCCGTCGCCAGCTCTAACGGCAATGACTTAGCCTACAAACATCTACAGTTTCATTCTTTCATATCCCACACAAGCGCAATGAGAAGCCCCCCCAGGGCAGGGATTACAGCACTGGAGCAGGTCCAGCAGCTACCCTCTCAGTTGCTATTCGCCGGGAAGCCTGAGGTCACTTCCAAGTGTGTTTTATAATTTTATAGTGGGAGCGTGCACGCGTGTGTGTGTGCGTGTGTGTCTGTGTCTGTGTGTGTGTTCAAACCGGGGGGCATATTGTTCACTCGTCTTAACTATTTAGTTTAGTCGGGAACACCAGGAACTTAACTGACCCCAGGATCTCTGTTCACTGAAATACAGAGAACGATGCCTTTGAGCAAACACTCCTCATTTATCACCCACAATAATTACACATGTAAATGTATAATGTGGGAAAAAGGCCAACATTTCAGTGCTGCCTAATAGGCCTTGCCTCATACATAAAGGTAATAAGCATATGACTAGTTTACACAAGGGTAGGATTAGTTATAGACCAAGACAATTATTCTGAAGAATTCCACTCAATGTCTGTGCAGACTCTTGGCAGATGACGGAGCACTGAATCCATCTTCTATTCTGACGGGGCATGGACTCAGGATATCATTATTCCACACCCTAAACAACCAAAAGCCAGCAGGTCATGTTGGCATATCCATAATACAATACAGCTTGTTTGCCCACATTACCCCCAATGGTCTTCCCGTTGCAATAGTCCAGCATGCCAACCAGAGCACGTACCCCCAGAATGATCTGACCCCATTAGCTGTGACAGGCTGGTCCATAAGGCTGAACTGTTCCACGTTGGTTTTTTGCCCTGCTCAAAAAACATTTGAACACTGGGTCTGGCCTCTTTGTCAGAGGCCAAAACAACCACAGCTTAATTCCCCTACTATTCAGAGACAAACAGCCTTGTTTGTGTGGTTCATTTCAGTGAATGGACCACACAAACCCTTCCTCCAATGGACAAAGCCGGTTCCTCAACGAGCCAACTGGTGTCATAACCTGATTAGAGAGAGCCAGGGTTCCCGGTCAGAGACCAAGGCCACAGAGCAGCCAAGGCCCTGACTGAAAAAGGCCAGACTATAGCCTTCTGCTCTGATATAGGGGACAGGGCCTTTCTTCTAATGGCCTGGGCTTCTCTGCTTACCACACCACTTACTCACCCCCTCGTACCCAAAGCGCTGTTAATCCCATTAATATGAAGAGGAGCTCCAGAAAGCTGCTGAGACCGGCCAGGCAACTGCTTAAGATCCATCATCCAACATTAGCCCCAGAAACCCAAGCCCTTGTCTAGACCCATTAAGGACTTAGCCTGACAGAATCAAACCATGGGAGACCCGTGTCTAATCTCATCATAGGTAGATGGCCCGCAACAAACATTGAGCGAGGTGCAGCACTCAGTGGTCAATAGCACATTTACACATGCACAGAAAAAGTGATGCATGGAATCCCTGGACTTCAGGGATACCAATGCTTTCAACACAATATTGAGCATGATTATTTGTGAATGTTTTCCAAAGCAATACGGACCGCGAAACTCTTTCCCGAGCAGCAAATCTTTTCTATTCATATTTATTTCCACATAAGGCAAATGGGGTCTTGTGAGCTTGACTATTTCTACCGATAAGGTGGTCACATGATGCCTTGTAGGGATAAGTTGTTTGCAGTTAATTACATTTCCTAGCGAGAAGATGACCGATATCTAAAATTAGGGTGGTATGAGGAAGAAGAAAAAAGAATCAACCGATTTCTAATCAGCATTCTAACAACTCCAATGCTTCCTCCAGCATGAGGCAGCTGACCTGCTGCCTACGTGAGGCCAGTCTCCACACAGCATGTGGGTGATTAGCAGTGCTGATTAGCGCAGCTTTGAGCCAGCTCCCCCTGGCCAGGCCATGTACAACAGGCTCTTTCATCTAACAGTGGCCATTGTGGCACGCCAGGCCCGAGTGTCATAGCATACCACACATGACGGAAATGTCACGAGGAGAAGAAAAATGCAAACCGACCTATCTAATTTCAACTCCTTGCAACTACCAATCTCCGTCTGACCATTTGGATATCGACTAAGCCATCTCTGATAGTTTTATGGAAGTAGAGAGCATAATGTATATATTATGTATCTAAGAAACATTAGTCTAGACACCATCTGGATCATAGCGGTTATGGGTATCTGGTGACAGCCGACACACATGCATGTTGTAATTATCGGTATGTGTTGGACTGGGAGCTGCACTCAGACATACAATTTTTAATTATTGCAAATATGGACATGGGCCTTGTACATTATTCTTTAAATACATGTCAAATATGTGTTGATATCGTACATAAATACAATATGTTAATATATTGCAGTACGATTTAGATAGTAAACAAGATTCACAGTAATGGCATATATAATTTAAAATTAAAATATGTATTCACATATTGTTAGAGGCATCTTTTAAAATCACAAGATGCCTTCAAAATCACAAGATGCTTTTGTTTTCATCCAAATACTTTTTTTCCAAGACTCCTGATTCATCTTGATTTGTTTATGTGTATAATGTCAAGTCAATGCCGCTATAAATGCCGACAGTATTCATGAATGTTGCAGATCTTGTAGAGAATAGTGTATCGTCCAAGAGAGTAGCTTGCAGAGTTATATTGTATGGTTTCCCTTTTCAATTGTATAAAATATACTGTAGTGTCTGCGAGAGTAGCTTGGAGAGTTTTATTGCATGGTTTTACTATGAAATTTGTATATAAAGATACTGCCGAAGTCGTATTATCATAATGTTTGAGTTTTAACATAAAAATCATCCTAACAAACAGAATGTATTTTAAATGATCGTATTTGCTAAGCGCTGCCAAGTGTTGCCAAGGTTTAGATTTTATTGTACCTCATAAACGAGTGGCCCAGATGAAATGTGCAAAAGAAGATGGCTAAATAGCAAACATATGGTATGGAGGTTTTTTTAATACAAACCCAATTCCTACTACACATTTAATATGCAGCCATTTGTGAAATTCCCTATCCGTCTTCACCACAGGGAATGTGAGAGAAGATTACTACGACTAGAGTGTTAAGGATGTGTAATTCAGTCTTGAGATTTTCTTGAATCTCAGTCTGGGCTTGACGATGATTATAAAAAAAGAAGAATACTTACACAAATTACACATCCTACCTCAGCTGTTTCCAAGTGACCCAGATCTGAACCCCCATTATCTGGGACCCAGCAATGTATTACTTTTCCTTTTCAGTGAAGGCAAGCAGCATGAAAACGTATCCAAACCGCCTCATTAATATTATTTTTAGATACACTCTCCTACCAGCCTAGTTTATCTTCCCAATGTGGTGACGGTGCAGCGAACATCCAGTTTGAACAATCCCAACACACTCAACACAGCCAACCTATGGGATAATATGGCTTGAAAGCGATAACATTCACTCAGGTTAAATATAACCGAGACATCGCGTCATAAATATTATTTAGTAGTGATATAATAACAAAGGGTAGGTTTAGGCACGGATTACTGAAATAAGCAGAAGACGTCAGCAGAAATGTTGGATGATTGATGAAGGTCCTTGATTAAACTGCAACATATTTCTTAGAGCCGTAACCAGGTAACAATTAGAGCGCAGTGAGTGTCTAAAACCTTGCTTGTCATTAATAATCATTTGTTGTATTGTAATATTGTTGTTCATTTGCCTTACTTTTCATACTGAATGTCAACAACAGTCAAACAAAATGATAATATGATAATAAAATGTTTTTATCATTGTACTTTTACATGTGCTTGTTGTTCTAAATCAAAAGAAAATTGCCCCGCCAAAAAACGTCAGCTTCTGCCAATACGTCTAATGTCGTCTAATGTGATGTGATATCTACTTCCAGGCAACATGACAAACACACTCACAGCATCAAGCCTTTTTTTCCCATCTCAAACCATGCTAACCAAGCTACAGGAGCAGAAGCCCTGAAATGCATCCCAAACAACACCATCTGGGAGGCAGCCATCGTATGATCGCACTTCAGAGAGCCGTTAGCAGGAGAGAGAGTGTGGCAGAAAAAGGCAGGCAGAGAGAGATATAGAGAGAAAGAGAGAGCGAGAGGGGCAGAGAGAGAAAGAGATCAAAACAGAAAAAGAGAGTGGCATAGAGCGGCAGAGAGAGGGAGCGGAGAAGCCATGGCTAGCGTGCCTTGCTGTCGGTCTGGAGCTGAAGAGGAGGCAGTAATTACAGGGCAGGAGCGTATAGCAGCCGGGTGGAACAGGAGCTCCTCGACTACTAGGTTACCGCCCTGGGGCCCTCACTGTTACCACAAGGCCTGCAGGCTTCTTCAGGGCAGCCTCGGAGAAGCTGCAGACCCATCCAGGGTCAAGCCGTACCGAGCTGCTGTCAGACCATCATGCAACTTAAAATCAGGCCAATGAGGCTGACCCATGGCTATTTGTAGTTCTCCAAAAGTACCCTCATAACCTGGTGCAATATTATGCAATCTAAACTATTTATCACAGGTTCCGTCACGGCTACACCAGAGCCCGAAAAGTCCTGATATTGTAGCCATAGTTAATTTAAGATATCAAATGTTTTCTATTTTAGTAACTACTTGTATGACATGACAAGGGTCAACCACATCCAGTCTCTGTCATAAGTCATGCTGAGTATACTAATAGTAACTATTATATTTCTATTCAACAGCATCAAGTCTCTGACAGAAGAGAACACGTGAAAACATTCAGGGGAATTCAAGATATTTTGAAAGTCGTAAATATCAAACAGATCAATACCAATCAAGTGAACCGAGGTTTCCCTGTCGTACCGTCTCGTATTGGCAGCCAAGAAGCTCTTCCCCAAGTTTGCAGCTGATTGGGCAGATATTTCATCCCTGACATTTATCTCTACTCTCCCGTTCCTTTCCACAGGTCTGCCTTCAGATTACGGCGGCAGATAGGAACTGCTGTGACGTATGAGTCCCATTTTCCAGCAGCGGTGTCAGGGCTGGCTGTGCTAATGATGAGTGGTCCTTGGGGAGGGACGAGAAAGGCTCTGTGCGGTGATTTAGCACCACGGAGCAGACTACCGCTCAAGGCTGCCATGTGGATCTAAGGACACGTCAGGATTGACTTCAAGGTCAGAAGGCGGCTCTGTCCGGGATTTCTTCATGCACCTTATAAAGTTTAAATTGTGTTGTTTTTTTTATAAAAAAAAGGTATTCAAGTCTGTTTTCACCCCACCCTGTCCATAACCCCCTGACACACTCTGGTTACCACGTCGAGAATGTGCAAAGTTTACTCAAATCAATGAGTAACTGGTAAGCACACAGTCTGCTTGATAAGAGGTGCATCATATAGGTAACTTTTGGAAAGACCTGACACATGCACAACACACAAGGGCCCCATTTCAAAACAAAATACAGTCATACTCCACCCCGCCCAGAGGGGCAATTCATCAGGGACTATTGGATAAAGTTTGAATAAGAGCGGCTCACAATGCAGCTCAACTCTCGTCTTATGAAGCTTTCCCATAACCTGCAGGACACACACACACACACACACACACACACAGCATTTTCCCATCAGCCTTTTCAGTAACTCCGGTTCACACAATCTCTTCATATTGCGGGACTCTCTTCCTCTACCTCAGATGAAGACCCAGAGGGGTAGCAGAGAGTGCTGCTAATGGCAAACACCCCAAACCCCACCCGCAGAGCCTAAAATACATAATAGACAGCCTCTAATGGAAAACATGTTTCGAATCATAAACCCAGCAGGGCTGCTTCTCTGTGAGGGCCTATTTGAAAAACTTTAGCCATCAAGTCATTACCTTTCGGCCAGAGCGCTTCATAAAAGATCCTGGACTGATTCCTGTATGGTATGATTTCAGATAATCAATTGTTTTGCAAAATATAAATCATATAAATAATCAATAGAGGGGACGACCATTATGTTTGTATTGTTTATGCATTGCCATGGAAACGATGAAGTTATTCAAAAAATATACTATAAAAAGAAATGCGTGACTGTCGTTGGCGTTCCTCGACCAACATCTCCACTACAGCCTTGCAGAGCCTTTCAGCAGCAGAACCTCTCAGCCCTCCCTCTGAAGACACTCCCTGGCCGTCATATGGAAAAATGCCCTCATCCATCGCTCATGCGGATGCCCCATCTCCTGATCAAAGCACAAAGTGCAGAGCCGTAGCCACCCAACCACGAATAACGTCCAAAACGCCTTCGGGAATACGGTTCATATCAGAGTGCTGTCGTTTTACTCGGCATGGCTGCTACCGAAAGGGTCTATCAAGATTATGTTGTGTGTTCAGGTTATATACCAACGCTATTGTGGTAATATCAAGAATATCAACTATTTTTATTCCAAACGTTTTGACTTAATTGTCCGAATAATTGTAACACATAAACTGGGTCCAACATCGATGCATTATCTCTGAACGTCCGAGTTAAGGAGAAGATTCTCATCTCATATGTTACTGAAGGAAGGCGATAATTAGTTATTGTTTACTTATTAAACAAAGATCGTAAGCCTTAAATAGCCTATTGAAATGAAGCCAGCGAATCAACTATCAGTTTGTGATTTTAGACCCCCATCACCCAGCGATCACTAATTATCAAATGGGAGGTTGGTGCTGCCCAAGTGGACTCCTTATGTTGACGCTTTGTTCTGGCTTGTTGTTCTTCGTAGAGTGGAAGCACTACCATCTCCATGTGTCATTTGTCAAATGGGAGCTTCATTGGGTCACGTTTCAAGAGGCTACGTCTGGAAAAGTCTGTCTCTTGAGGCATCTTCCTCGGAGACTAATTATTTCATTTATGACGTCAACTGTAGAAGGAACACAATCTCAAAAGACTGGTGGCTGAAATGCATCCCAAACAACACCATCTGGGTGGCTTAATCGCGGGTGTCTCAAGAAGAATTCGAGTACTGCTGACGGCATGCACGTTCGAAAGCAAGTTTTGTTCTGACACAATTGAGAGCCTCTAAAAAGTAGGCTTAACGCAACTTGTAATGCGACTTTCTTCTACAATTAATAAAATGAAATAACAGCCTTGGTATAGTGCCACGGTCTAAGGACAGCTCATTTAAACTGCTCCGTTTTAATTACGCTGGCACCACTTTACACATTATCACTTGGCGCTAAAAGCCGGGTACGTGGGCAGCACCGTGCTCGAGCCATCTTCGGGTCTCCATCCCACCGTAGCTCGCACAACACGAGTCATCCTGT
Organism: Gadus macrocephalus; assembly: GCF_031168955.1. Lineage (NCBI taxonomy): Eukaryota > Metazoa > Chordata > Actinopteri > Gadiformes > Gadidae > Gadus > Gadus macrocephalus. Next base: position 13,601,710 of record NC_082390.1, read on the forward strand.
GCCGCCTAATGCCTCCAGGACTTTGTTTTGGTTTATTTTAAGTTTGACACCGTCACGCAACGGACAAATAACTACGCACAGCAGCCGTTCACTTCGAACTACAGACAAACAGTGTGGCGAGTGTTACAGCAAGGGGACGATGTGGTCAAGTTGTGTGGTGTCATTCATTCAAGTACCTGTCATCGTAGCAGAAATCGGCACCCAGAGTGTTGACATAGAGGAGCACAGCCACAACGCCGCACACCAATTCTGCAATCATTTCTCCCGCAAGAACACAAAACAAAAAGGTTAAAAACGGGCAGAACACCGGACGAATTCAATTCCGCTGTTTTCTTTCAGTCCTCGTCTTTGTCAAGGTATTTATGTGAAAACAGTCCGATGTCCCATCCTTCCGAAGTGTAGTAAGTGGATAATCCATGGGTTCATCTTCTAACCCATTTTGGGCGCGATCAAGATGTCGTCCATCCGAATGTAACGGGACAAACAGCCAGCATACACTGAATCTCTGACAGCTTTTGCACGCCTTTACCAGGGAAACAGCCGTCTGATGCATAGCAGTCCACAGATAAACGTCGTGATTGAGCCGCATGTGGCTAGGTCTTGGCGCATGCGCACTGATCCAGCTCCCGACTGAATAAAGGGATGCTGGACTCCAGACACCCTCATCAATTAGGAAACCCAGTATTTTACGCTTTGCCTTGATTTATCTTTGACCTATTTTATTTATTGTTGATTCTTTATTTGTGTTTAAGAATTTATGAAATTTAAGAGAGGTAAAAACAATAGACACGATGAGTTGCCGTGTATCTGTCTCAGACTCTTAATCCAGATCAGGTAAAAAATAAATAAAAGACGGATTCTTTTATCCAATTTATTTAGAAAGCCCTTCTCACAGCCGTCAATCTACTTCTATAATGTAATTATTGATGAGAGTAGATTGCACAATTCCAGTGGACGAATTATGGGCTTAACATTTTCAAAACAAATACATCCTACAGTGAAGCATGAATTTAATCCGAGTGTGTTCTTAGTATTAAATTGGTTGCCAGCGTTAAGCCAGCGTTTCATAGCCTGATTCCACAGTATAAAACAGTCTCTGAAAAGATGTAAGGATGGTGTAAAATCAGAGTTCCTGAGATCCGCCAGGATGAGAGTGAACGGTCCTACGTTAGGTGACCACTAGAGGGCTCGCAAGGTTAGGGTTACAGTGCAGCGTTGTACACAAATACTATTGCCATCTTATATGCCGAAATAACTTTCTTCCAATCATGAAGGGAACTTAATTTAAATAAACAATATAGGAATAGCATGCCCCACCCTTTATTTATAGTGCTGACTAGCAATAATTACAGACTCATTACGCCAATGTACATATTTAGGAGAAAACATCATGAAATTATGATGTCATCTATTACTGGTATTTCTACGGGCAATCAAGTGAGTTAAATAAACTGACACTTTGTATAATGTTATAACAAATCGATTCATAATGTATTTATAATGGAATATCTATAAATGCCATGTCTGTGCACACACACGCACGCACACACACGAACACACACACACACACACACACACACACACACACACAAATATGGTATTCAACATTACTAATGATAATGCAAGCTAGATAATGGTTGGTCAATATTAAGTTGATATTACTGTATAGTGTATTTAAATGACATGTAGTTCACATTCATATTTTTTTTTTATCTGTCAATGTCTGTTACAAATGAACAGTTTTGAAGTAAATCAGTAGATGAGGTTATTTTGAATGAGAGGAGAGAGACTTTACTAAAGGAAGACAGATAATGAGCACGGGTAGACAGTAGGCTGTAAGTGACCTCCCTGAAGCTCTTCAAGATCCTGAGAAATTACAGGCAGCAAACGATTTAAGGGCTATATAATTACACACTCAGGCCCCAATCCATTCTGTACAGAAGAAGCGTGAGCGGCGGAGCCCAGAGTGAGGCACGGCCAGAGATTCTGCACTTGCTTTGAATAATGGGGACGCAGGATATTCATTAAAGGAAAAATAAATGAGAAAATTCTGACAGGAAATCTTCTCACACCTGAAAAGCGGTTCAACTTCTGCTCAATTCCGTCCCCACCGCTGAAAGAGTGTCAGCAGTATTCCGATAACCGTTTCCGAGCCGACAATATACAAATAAATGTACTGCGGCTGGAGACTCAGTGCGTCAGCCATTAATATAATATAAGCCTCGTAGTGTTATTCCTCCTCACCGCAATCCATTCTGGTTCTTCTGCAGCCCTGGCCTCGTAGTTTACATTATCCGGCTGTCACAGGACGTCTCCTGCTCCAAAGGCCCCATCTCTTTGGCATGGCGGAGCTGCAAGAAGTGACGATCTAGCACCATTAAGGAGAAGCACAGGGCTCCTGCTTGGTCAGCATCAGCCACAAAGTAACACACAACTCATTAGATTTAACGGCGCTACAGAGAAGGGGGCTCTGGTGATGGATACGTTGAGCATGGACGCAAGTGGAAGCCTCTGTTCATCAAGCAAGCATCAGTGACATTTCCATTAATATTACTCGCAGTTCCTTTCTCCATTAGGGCGCGAGGATGTGCACACGGCAGCATTATTAATTGTGATTGAATCCAAGGGCCTAAAGGCGTGATTGACCGTGTTGCATGAGAATTATACCGCTGTCTGGACTAATGCATTGCTTGCTACCCTCCTTACCACGACTGAAAGTACTCAGGAAAGGTTATGAGTTATGAGGTATACTTCTGGTCTCCCACCCTCCATCCCGGATCAGCACACAGACACACGCATTGCATTCACAGGTGTAGTGTTTAGCAATCTAACCCAATAGGCCGTCTATGATGCGACAAAGGACAACAATCCCCATTTAGAAAGAAGCCCACATATGTGAGTGATTACTGCATTATGATTTCCATCACCTTTACAATTAACTCAGCGGCCGTGAGGAACACACGACCCACGTTCATTTGCTTACATTATATTGTTTACCACTCATTCATATCTTGGAGTCCATGATTATGCTTCGAATTAACAGGCTATAACTAGCTCTCAACCTTGCCCCTTGCTGATGTAGGCGTGGATAGAGTTTGTTCACCGGCCCGAATGGTGCGGGACAGTGTTGTTCACAGGGAAGATGCAAGCTTCTGTACGGTTGAATGGCGCTTGATTTATGAAGTGCTTTCAATGTATTGAGCGTTTCAGCTTGTCAAGGCTTTTCGAGTGATTTGTGTGCTGTTGATAATCAAATGTCTGTCATGGTAAGTTTCCGTTCAGCATTCATAGTTTGACAGCGTTCCTTCACAGCTCATCACATCACAATATCTTGTGTCATTTCTTCACGAATACCTGCACAAGAACACCGACACACACACCGACAAATACACACACACACACACAGACACACACTAAGATTGGTATGATTTTCAATAGCCTGTAAAATACTGCTGGTACACCACAAAGAGCAATGATCAAATGCCAGCATCAATTGTCTCCTTCTTATTAGATGTTATTAAAATTCACAACGTGATCTTTAACAGCTTATCCATCGTTTCATATTCAGAATCATTCAGCTGTCAAATATCTGGTATTTTTAAATGTCACTAATGTGGAAAGAGCAGTATGGAGCTTTCTAAATGGAGAACAATACATTCTTCAAGTCAAGTCCAACCACCCTCAGTTTAACCAAGTCTCATCTGTTTATGCTATGCAGACATAGGCATTCTTAAGGAATGCTGTGGCTTTCATGGATACCGTTTTCCCTCTCAAGCAGCCCCAGGAAGGGGTTGGTAAGTGCCTCTGATCAGGGGGGTGAGTGTGGCGATAATGGTGGCTGTGGTGGTGGCACTCCTCCCCGCATGACTACCAGCGCAGCGCCGTCCCACCAGCCCCACATCTGGGTCCTTTTCAGCCCAGCAAGAAGCACTCTGCCACTGTGCTCATCTGAATAATGCAGTTATCCAGACCGGAGTGAGGTCTCTCCATGGATGAATCAACGTTCTTCACTGTGGAGACAATTGGCTGAAACCAGCCATTATTCCTCCTCTGACTCGTGTCAGAGGAGATCAGTTACCGAGCCAGGGAGTTGATGGCCAGCTTCACGTTTCAGGGCATGCAGATGCTCTGTGGTTTCCTTCTGAATTCGATTTATTCTGACACAATGCGATTCAAAGTTTCAAAATCAGAGTGTTTCTTTACCATGCCTACCACGACTTACTACCCTAAGCCTTTGATTACCATCTATAGATATAAGTGGTTTTTTATTATAATTCATTTTTAAAGTTCGTAAATTCGATTTTAGTCCATCTCCATGCCCCATACCAAACACCAAGAGACTTTAGACTACAATTTATAAGGCAAACCAAAACATATCGAAGACATTAGAAGGGTGAGAATGCTAGTGTCACCTCTGTACCCAGTGGGCGACGTATTGTGTTTGTATTTTAGCTTGAGTGTTAGATTGACTGAGGATGTGCTTGATTCCTGTTCTTACATCTATGCTCTAGTGTGAGTGAATGTTGCAGTCCTTTTTATATGAGCACCAGCGTACAGCTGGCCTTAATTTGAAACACTTGAATACCTCTGATGACAATCCCAGACTTACTCATTTATTTGGCAGGGGCTCCAAGGGGGAGAAGCCTGTCAAGTGATGGTTTGATCGCTAGAGCTCTGATCGCCTTGGCCTGCAACCCTCTCCTCCCACTGCTCCTGTTATTCCTCCTCTCCTCCAAGACCTCCACCTCTTCTCCTCCTGGACTTCCTCATCTCCTCCTCTTCCTCTTCCTCTTCTCCTGTTCCTCAGGACCTCTCCAGGAGGATTTGATGATCATTATCTCAAATCTTTAGCTAATGATTCCATAAGCAGCGATTTTTATTTTAACAACTACTTTCTCCTTTCAAGCAATCAAACAGAAATAAGGTTTCTAACGGTAGAGGTGGGCCATGGTAAGCACTCGAAGGATCACATGACCCAGCAACACCTCTTAACACACTCTTCACACTCTGTCCCACTGGGTCCTGTGGCTTCACCCCAGGACCCAATGAGGTAATCCGGAAACAACCCCCACTTTGTAGGTCACTTTCTATACAATCTAGCAAAAGTAATTCTGTGTATGTATGTACTAACTGTTTTGTTTGTGTTACACAGTATAACGACTCCACATTGGAAAATAACCATTAAGTCCTGCAGCTTTGTACATTACTTCACTAATTGTGCTCATTGTGGCATGTGGCAGTGCTATGCTAAAATATATGACCTCGCTCGTTAACATACTACTTGAACCATCGCCGAAATAGCAGAGTGGCTAGTGGCTGAGTGCTAATGGCTCCAGAGTATGCAGCATTGCTTACTCATTTATTTGTCTTTGCCAACACACACATGTGCACTGTTTCTAGTTGGTTTCACCCCCTATTTCATTCCATTTTTCTCTTGTGTACTCGCTAATTCTCTTGCTGCCGGTCTTAATCAGTCTCCAGTCGGAGGTGAAGAAAACACACAGTGACAGTTTGTTGGACTCCTTGGTTTCAGTAGTCACAGCAACACGCTATGTGAGGTAAATGGCTCAAGCATGTTCCTTCAGCCTCCTGCTGCTTCCAATATACCCTCACATTTCCCCCCCAGTCTGTGTGAGGCCATCGAATCAGAATCCATTTTGGTCATTAATATGGCTGAATGCACACACAGCGATGCTTACTGCTTTGAGCGGCAGTACCACAGTAAGATCTGTTCAAGTTACTTAAGGTTAAGGAACTGGTTCATACATAGAGAGAGAGAAAACCAACCAACCTGCTTTGTATCAGTTTCTTCAGCATCAAATTCAGCACCGATATGGTAACAAACATACTTCACTATCAAGTATAATTTGTATTATTTGTTCTCCAAAGTGTGTGAGGAGCTGATTCTGGCCCTGATCCAATAGAACCATAACAATATCAGTGGCTGTGTGGATTTTGTTCAGTGATCAAAGAAGTTAGAGAACTCATAACTATAGTCCTTTGATTTGGGAGCAAGATAAACTGTTGGAGTACAGCAGAAGTATAATGGCAGTGGAATTTCCAAAATCTTTGTAGAGCTGAGATGTACAGATATCTAATTCACAGTGAAGGAATGAGTGGAGCATTCCAGTATCGTTTTCAGGATATTAAAGATAATCCGTTGAATTAAGACCTTGAAGCTTCTGTCTACAGCGTGGTTAACGGCAAGAGGAGATCAAGATTAGGGGGGAAAACACCCATGCACCCTATGAAATTAAAGGAAATCTTTTGATACCATTGCTCCTGTAGCGCTACCGACCACCTCCATGATCTAAAAACATGCTCATAGAGTCAGACGCTCTGAAAAGCATTGGTGCTCTTGCCTTAGGGAAGGAGAAAAAATGCATTGCATTTGGAGAAACCAGCCAGAGTAAGCTCGATTTTGAAAGTATCCAACTGAAAAAGGCCTCCCTTCAGGCCTCCCGCCAAAGCCACAGCCCCAGAACACGTGACTAGCTCTCTAGCTTTAGCAATAGGTCTGCTGGCCTCATGGAAGACTCCAGTCATTCGAAGTGAGAGCATGGGCAGCTTTGCCCACAGGTAGGTTAGGGGTCCAATCATTTAATTTGGGTTAAAAAAAATATTGGATGGGCCTAATACAGGCCTGCGACCGCCACAGATACCATGCATTGATTAATTGATTGCGAATTTCAACAAATATGACAAAAAGTGTTAAAATAAATATGCATGCAGTTTGAACAAATTACAGTTAATCGCAATACAAGTACTCACAAAATGTCTCTATGGGCCATATTGCCATTAATAGCATTCATGGCAGGCATTTTTATGCTAAATGCTCATCGTCAGAATGGATATAAGGAAGTCATTTTGACTACTGATATTGGTAACGGATGTTTGAGGGAAGGTAGAAGAGTGGGCTTTGGTGGTTTGTTCACCCAGACCGTAGTTGCCCTTTAAAGGGCATCTTCCATGTTTTCTGGGACTGTTTGTGTCGTCGTCTGGGGTTACGCAGAATCCTTTGGTAACGTAATTCCCTCTGTAATCCCCCCTCCCCTTGATACCGACACTGTGTAAGTCTGTGTTCTAATGAGCCCTGTCTAATCGCTGGGTCCCTTCAACACTGGGCCCTGCACCAGACAGTAGACAGAGGTGGTGGGGGGACTTGTTGACTGAGTGTTGATAAACAGCTCAGGGAGTCATTTGGAAAGAATGCCCGTATCCTTTTACAAATATCATCCCTTATCTTTTGGTAAATGTGGTGTTTAACAATGCGGAGACTGGCAACATTATGCGGTTTTTTTTCTAAACAGTAGTTAAACTGTGTTAATTTTGTCTCTTTTTTTGTCAGTATAAATGTTTATTTTGATTGTCTTCATTTTATCCTAGGGTTTATTGTTTTGTACAATAAATGATCCTCATGATTTAGTGTTGGGCATTTTATTCAGTGCTTTTGTGCATCCTGTTCTTATATGGGTATCTTATGTTATTATATAACTATGATTCATAAAATGCCGGGAAGTTCTTCCTGCTTCCTGGGCTGAGCCGAGCGGTAACCTTTGACCTTGAGATCCTTTCTGGGTCAAAATGCTTCGCAGGTCCACACTGGTAGTGAGTGGCTGTTAAAGGCTAGTAGGCTACATGGAATTGCAATATATAAAAATAAAATAATAAACCTAATTCCAAATATCAGGTATAATTGCTAACATGTTTTTCCGACATATCACGACAGAACATGACATATAGTAGCCCATAGTATAATATAATATTCATGTTCGTTCATGTTCTTTTCCAAAATGCTAAAATGAATGCTAAGGAAAACAGAATCCTTTGTGCTGCAGAATAATGGTTAGCCAGAGGCCCTGAAGATAAGTGGCAAATATCCCAGTGTTAACATGGTGATGAATGTCACCTATTTCAATCACCCATTGGCTAGGGTGACAAGCATTTGCCGCTTTAATAATTATTATCTATTATGTCTTTATAAAATTATTGCAAATGTTTCCACAGTTGATAGGGCCTACTACTAAATACATGGTCATAGTTTAAACAAAAGGGGAGTATTATTATATTGAATGACCAAGCATGCATCACATTTACTGAGGTGTTGCAATCAATGAGTTAGTGGTGCTGCTATATCACTGAGTTAGTGGTGCTATATTGCTGAGTTAGTGGTGCTTTATCACTGAGTTAGTGGTGCTATATCACTGAGTTAGTGGTGCTATATCACTGAGTTAATGGTGCTATATCTCTGAGTTAGTGGTGCTATATCACTGAGTTAGTGGTGCTATATCACTGAGTTAGTGGTGCTATATCACTGAGTTAGTGGTGCTATATCTCTGAGTAAGTGCTTCTATATCACTGAGTAAGTGGTTCTATATCTCTGAGTTAGTGGTGCTATATCACTGAGTTAGTGGTGCTATATCACTGAGTTAGTGGTGCTATATCACTGAGTTAGTGGTGCTATATCACTGAGTTAGTGGTGCTATATCTCTGAGTTAGTGCTTCTATATCACTGAGTAAGTGGTTCTATATCTCTGAGTTAGTGGTGCTATATCACTGAGTTAGTGGTGCTATATCACTGAGTTAGTGGTGCTATATCTCTGAGTTAGTGCTTCTATATCACTGAGTAAGTGGTTCTATATCTCTGAGTTAGTGGTGCTATATCTCTGAGTTAGTGGTGCTATATCACTGAGTTAGTGGTGCTATATCTCTGAGTTAGTGCTTCTATATCACTGAGTAAGTGGTTCTATATCTCTGAGTAAGTGGTTCTATATCTCTGAGTTAGTGGTTCTATATCAATGAGTTAGTGCTGCTATATCACTGAGTTAGTCGTGCTGCTATATCAATGAGATAGTGGTGCTGCTATATCACTGAGTTAGTCGTGCTGCTATATCAATGAGATAGTGGTGCTGCTATATCACTGAGTTAGTGGTGCTGCTATATCAATGAGTTAGTCGTGCTGCTATATCAATGAGTTAGTCGTGCTGCTATATCACTGAGTTAGTGGTGCTGCTATATCAATGAGTTAGTCGTGCTGCTATATCAATGAGTTAGTCGTGCTGCTGCTGTGTAAGCAGTCCTATCAACACTTTAAATGCACTAGCTTTAGATATAGAAATACGATCCTGGCTTATTAAGTGTCTTGTGTGGTGACTATAACTCTCGTAAAACATTTCACCTGGATGAAAAGCTCTGGAAATGATTCATTTCAGACCTATATTGATCTATGACTATAGAGTCTTACAGTCTATCCTACCATTCAGTATCTGGCTCCACCTAATCTCAGCCCCAGCATTCCTACTATGGCATGCTAATGTCTGATTTGTGAGACTAGTCTCCAGCAGGCTTGATCGTTCACACTCAGAGAACACATGGTCTGCAGTGGGCTCGGGTCTCTTGTTTCACATGGTGTGAGATTCTCATTCACCTCCTATCCACTCGTGAGTCTTATCACTGTGGTCCTCTGTGGGCAATCTCCCATGTTTTGGCTGTGGTTAATAGGACACGGTGCCAGGCACAATACGAGCCATGTGTGTTAGAGAGACACACTGGTCTTTTATTCTACTTCCATGAAACGGCATCTTGAAACTTAAGCAGGCCCTTCTTCCATAATTCAATGTTCTGGCTTTTCATTCTTGAATATGGAGAGTGGTTATTCTGGGTACTGGTGCTGTCTCTTAGCAGGGTTTTCATTCTTGAATATGGAGAGTGGTTACTCTGGGTAGTGCTGCCGTCTCTTAACCCGGTTAACTGGGGGTCATTCCTGTATTCTAGAATGCATGCACGCATGGATTAAACGTGTTCTCCTTTTAAAGTTTGTGTGTGTGTGTGTGTGTGTGTGTGTGTGTGTGTGTGTGTGTGTGTGTGTGTGTGTGTGTGTGTGTGTGTGTGTGCATGCGTCCCATTCAGATCTCCCCATAGGCTCCAGCCCACAGTCCCCCTGAAGATAATGGATGGTTGAACCACAAACAGGGACTTGAGCTACTTGGATCAACTTGTCCTGTACTTAACATCTACAAGAATCCAAATCCAATCCATCTCAGCAAATTATACATCTGGCAACACAAGAGCAAAACATTCTCCACCTTCACATATACAACACTCCTATTGTTTATGCTATTGGTCAGATTGATCAGGGTCAGCAGCTCTCCATGAAGACTGCTGTGAGTCCAGCGCCACACTGAGGTGCAGCGATCACATGACCTCTTACTGTCATCCACCCGACTCCAGGAAACAGAGGCGTGCGTTGACCCGTGTTGTGTTGACACACACGGCCTGACACGCGAGAGAATGACGAGGAGACGAGCCTAGCGATACAATGAACAGGATGTGACCATCAAATGGTCGCAGTAGCCTCTTCCCTTTTACCTTTAAAATAACCTGCAGGCAACCTTGAAGGGCTTCCTGTTCCTGTTTCATCTGTCATCTCCCTCCCACAGCCTCAACCCATACACAGGCCTGTTCAGAAGATCACAAGGCATTGGAGGGCATCTCCCTTGGGAAATAGCACCCCCAACAGGAGGGACAGAGACACACCTGATGATTGTTAATGTCAATAATCAGGTGTTGTAAGGTTACAGCTCAAAGCAGTAATCCTGTGTGTGTGTGTGTGTGTGTGTGTGTGTGTGTGTGTGTGTGTGTGTGTGTGTGTGTGTGTGTTAGCAACATCATCTGTGGGACTGAAATGATTACCAGATCAGAGTCCGCCTGCCAATTAAACCATCTATACAATGATCATGGTCACACGGCTCCTCGTCTCTCTACTCGGGGCCTCAGACGACTCGGGGCCCGGTCGCACTCCCACACTGTCTTTGCACACAAACAGCAGCTCCTCCTCCTCATCCACATGTCCCCGTAACTCAGCCACTGTTCAGCCATTCATCTCCCCTCCTACACCCCCAGTCAGCCAGGCATCTGGAACGCATCTGCCCACGATGAGAGACAAAAGCCCTCTCTGCAGGGCAGCGAACCTCCTCACACACATCTCTGTGGAGGGGCCCAAGCACATGAATCCTATTTATCACATTATACAGGCTCTCCTGTTACAAGGACCCATGCATGTCCAGAGACCACAACCCCAAACCACACGCATTGATACACAGGTATTACATAGCCAAACTAACTTACAAGTGACACACAGTGATGCAAATACAGACACTAAAATACATTCATGCACACACCAGATTGTTGGCAAAACAAAAAGGTACTGTATTCTTCTTTTGTGTGCATAATAACAACACACAGTTGACAAACTGAAGAACATATCAGTCTAGTTGTTAATCAGGTTTGTATTTGAATATTTTTTATTCCAAATGCAGTTAACAGCAAAGCATCCAGTACTGTTTACAGTGTAAATGTGATTATCAGTAGACTACTCTCTGGTCAATCCTGTATTTGAGTGACAGTTGGTATACAAATGGCTATGAACACCCTTAGTATCAGTATCATGCTCACAAACACAGTGTTACATTAAACCATCATTTCTGAAGTGTAGACATTAATCCCTTGACATTAAATGTTTGAAATTAATAGTCTGAAATCTGGATGGCAATCATCAGTATTCACTTCAGAGTATTCAGTTTTGATTTGCCTTTTCTTGAATTTGTTGATGGTCATAGATCAATGACCCTCCATGCAACTATAAAATGGATATCTCTTAGAAAAAAAGACGATATTTCTACTAAAAACACAGGGGCTTGCAGAATGAAGCCGTCCCTTCCCCTCTCCCACCTATTTGTAGGTCATCAAATCCACCCCGTATATCTGAGAGAGAGAGCCCCTTTAGGGGATGACAATAGTTTTACATATTATTTCAGATGTTTCCCACAACACACCCGGTGTCCCGCAGCTTGTCTCTCAGCACGCTGCAGCATCTAAAGGGTGGCCCACCTTCAAGGAGGTCAGCTTGGTTAGGGGAGAGCGAGCTGCCGTATCGACCCGTTCAGAAGCACACCCTCTCTCTTCCCTAGAGGCTGTGTCCAAAAAGAGTTTGTATTTCTGTCTCGGTGGACTAGTCAAAGGATCAGTATCATGCAACATAAGGTACATTTCTGGATGTTTCGCCACAGAGAGAATGACCTTAATGCGTTGATCCATGACTACTCTCATGAAGCACGCTCTCTTTCACCTGGGACCCATCTTTAATAGTGATGTGTCACGGCCACAGCATAAATAAAGAACAAAAGGCGTCTCCAAGTCAGAGCCACGTAAAGCTTCTAAACATAGACATTTCCACATTCATTTCAGCTTACAGTTGATTTGTTGCAGCATAGCCATCTTGACTTAATTCCAGGAAATTCCACCAAATAAAATTCACTTTATGAAAAGCAGAGGAGGAATAGATACTAAACTTGGAGACGTTCAACCTGATGAAGTGAAGTTCTGCTCCCACTGTATTCTATCAAATGAAAGACAACAGTAAAACAATGAATGCTCTTTGAAGTAGCCTTCGCTGAACGAGTAACCGACCACAATACAGTTACTGCTTCTTGTTTTATCGCAAACATATTTTACTGTCTTGAGCTTGCCTTGAGTTGGTCTGCGGATGGTCTGTCTTTCCTTGGTTATGCTCAGGGACGTGACAGTCCGGGCCCAATGGTATGAATTTGTCTCAGAGGAGAGATGAAACAAGCGCATCAGCGCAGAAGTTGGTCATGTGATCACATGGGTTCTGTAAACTCAGGATTTGAAGTAAGACACTTATCCTTGTACTTCGAGATTCCAAACCGTTTCACAACACCTCACCAATTTGCACACAAATAAACCATGCTGGTTCGTTTTGGATTGGCTTCAAAATCCCATCGTGCACCAGGGTAGGGTTCCTCCCCCTGATCTCCATGCCCCGGCACGGCTCCCCTACGGCTTCCCACCCTACAGCTCCCCTCTGGGCCCGGTAGCAGCAGGGCCGCGCTCCATCTCTCATACTTATCTCCTTTCACTTGTTTGACAGAAGGATTACCGTCTGCTCCTGACATGCTCCTGCTTCCCCCGTCCCAGGCCTGAGTCTTCCCTGATCCACTCCCAAGCCCCGCTACTCTGGGTGTGGGGTTACACACCCCCCCCTCACCCCCCCAACCCCGAGACCACAGTGGCTTTTTCCAGAACCGGACTGGTACTCTGTCAGCAATCAGTGTGAGCGTGCACGCCGCCACCCGGTGCCATAAATCCAGGGGATATTGGATCTTCCAGATCGCTTATCACTGTCTGCTTCAAGCTTTCCATGACAACGTGACCCCCCCGTGAACAGACCTCCTTAACATGACATATCACTGCTGGAACCACACACACGCATGTGCACACGCATCCACACACGTGCACACGCATCCACACACGTACACACGTACACACACACACACACACACACACACACACACACACACACACACACACACACACACACACACACACACACACACACACACACACACACACACACACACACACACACACACACACACACACACACACACGTCTTTGGTGGAATTGAAGCCCAATGTACGGACTACGGAGCCTTGAAGACAGTGGCATTGAGTTAGAAGTAATTTGCGACCTTCACTGGACCTGACCAACCTTCAGCAGTAGCACCCTCTCCTGCTGGTACAAACATGTCTGAACTCGATGTGCATGTGGAGAAAATCAACCAGTAATGATGAGATGGAAACGCATAATAAATGGTTGGGCTGTCCCTGAGGGTAATGTTGCAGTTGCATTGTCATTTTAAAATGATCAGATTTAACTAAATCAATTTGTTTCCATGTCGATGATTATCATTTCAGTCAGATTTGATGTTTATCTGTAGAAAATATTAAGTATTAATCGTGGGTAGGCCTACAAGTAGATTTATTGTGTTGACCAAATAACATAATATTATCTTTACATGAACCCAATTTCTTTGGCAACCTTTGACGGCCACAAAACCCTCAAACATTTAGCAAGCAGTACAGCAGAGAACTCGTTTACGTTTCATCTGCAGTGTTTAAGAGGCTACGATGTGCATGTGTGCCACAGACAGAAATAAAAAAAAAAACATAATTTAGATTCAAAAGTTGAACTTCATCAGCCTCTGAGTCACTGACCCTGACGCTGCCTTCAGGAGGCAATTTGAATTATTTCCACCAGTAAAGTGCTTTCCATGTCGACGGCAGTACACACATACATGGTCTTTTCTGTTTAACTAAATGTGCACTACACAAACCTCCAATACACAATTACGGTGACGGCTGTGCTGTCAACAAGCATAGTTTTCGCCATATGGCTGACTAATAAGTAAAATGTGTGTAAAGTACACATTCTCTAAAGATTATCAGATATGATTTCATGTCGAAAAGCACAAATTGAGAGTACACATAAAATGTTCTCTAGTATCTGAAGGTTGTAAACAATCTGTTAGCTATACCATTATATGCTACCATCAAGCAGTTTGTTTTTACTGTCACAGTAGTTGTAATATGTTTCTGTAGTTGTAACTCCTGAACCATATTACTGTATCATTGAAATTAGTGTTACCGGATGATTTGTATGTATGAGTGCATTCGTGCATCCATTAATCATCGCAATAATTGGCCATGCATCTCATTACCTGTACATGCACAATGCATTAGAGGTGCACATGCAATTGATCATAAATCATATCTACAGGATTTTTGTTGAGAGATAATCAGCAACATAATAAAATCAGTGTCGTTTCCGATAATAAAACAATATCATTATGTCACTATATTCCTGCTTTAGATGAATTCGATTTATGTTTATGATTTGTTTTCTGGGATTAAGCTACAGTTCCAAATACTTTTTTCAAAGTGCACAAATCCAGTGAACCACAAAGGCAATTACAATCATGGTTGATTCTGTATCCCTGAGAAGGGGTTTGAACGGAAGGGAATACTTCTGTGAGGAGAAGAGGGGGAGAGAAAACAAAGCAGGTCTCAGCCGCAGTTTGTTGGCAGAGGACCCATAATGCGGTGTGTAACAGCTGGATTTATTCTTTGGGTAGCAGAGTCGTGAGCCCCGGTGCACAGAGCGTATCCATCTCCACGAGGTGAAAGGAAAAGCCATGAGTCCACCGCGAGAGCCCCACCTGGCTGACGGATGGCCAGCAGAGATGTTGTTGTTGCAGGCCTCCACTGCTATTCTTTCCCTGTATTCTCACCAGAGATCACTTGTCTACACATGCATCACCCTGTTTACACTAACCATCGCCGTTCTGTAAACTTTGGCTATGAAAACAGAAAGGAAATGTCCGCATTCCCGTGTATCAATATGTCTGATGTCGGGCTTGAGTTTTCATCTAGACGACGGATAACTGTGGATGTTGGAGTATGTGTAACAGTCTTCAGGAGACAGATTTGTGAGCGTTCCTTGAGGGGAAAGTTTGGTGCACACACAAACTTATCAAGAGAAAACATTTAGTATTTTCTATTTATTTTGCTCGTTGTGATGAATAAAGACCAGCTACGCAAGAATTGTACGCTTGTTTTGCTTACGATGGACGAAGCGAGAATTTTTTTTTAAACTCCACTCACGGATGCTCACAGCATTTGTGGATACATCTGCCAATCCCGATTTATGAGGCAACGGAGCACAAAACTGTACAATTAACTTGACAAATATCGCATCCCATGATCTGTCCACAAACAGAAGGAATAGAATAAAATGAAAGAACGTACTTAAAATACAACTGCTGTCTGTACGATTTTGATTGACAACATACAATCCAACCAACTATCTAACTACCAGGGAGTGTGTGTTGTTGGTTTGAGTATGGGTTGTTTTCCTAGAGACATATTATTATTTGGTATAAAGGGTTATGTTGTCAAACCTTAACGTCTAAGAAAAAGAGGAATGTAAATGACCTCCAGGAATTAACATGTATCACAGTAATATATGAGGTGCCATAATCAGACAGCTTTTGATGTGAAAAAGACCGGATGTCCTTCTTCTGGCAGACCCACTAAAGCCACAGTGCAACAGGAGAAAATAAGTAGCAAAGACAAACGGTGAACCATGTGTCCTTCATACTGAATGAATTAATGATTTTTTTTATTATTGTGTCATGCATTAGCATGCCCAGCCCCCAAGGGCTTACAAGACACAATTATAAAACATAGACAGACCACACTATTTCTCTATGTTTTAGCCTGAATATAAATACTGTATGAATATAAATATATGAAACTCTTTTATTTTAATACATTTTATGTTTAGTTAGTTTGAGTCCTTAAAACAATTGGGGTATTGAAATCCATTCCAAAGCACTAACTTTGGAATGGATTTGTGTCCGGATCGGGAAACGAAAAAGGCCACGACAAAGCATTAAATCAAATGTTTGAGTCCAACACGGCAACACTTTCTCATCATCACCTACATTTTATGAGCCCATAAACAACACAACATTGCAAAAAGATTGAGGATCTCCTTAACAAATCCAGGGTTCCAAGCATAAGACAGAATGTGTGTCCCATGTGATTTGCAGACTCACCCTCACATCTCATCCTCTCATATCTCACAAACCGTGGAAGAGGTGGAGCAGCAGACTTGATTCACAGGTTTTCTGTCAGTTTGATGGGTTTTCGTTCCCAACAACATTTATCTTCCACAGACGAATAAGAAAACAAAAGGCACAAAGCATTTGCTGAAACGCAACTGCAACCAGAGGGCCCGGCGCTGTTCGCTCTGGTCTGAGATGAGAAACGGTGTGTTTGGGGGGGGGGGGGGGGGGGGGGGATAGTGAGGGGGGGGCTGAGGAGGGGGCACGGGTCCACAGTGAGGCTTCAGACGCACAACTAGAATACACCTGATACACAAAGCACTTGAGGAAAGCTTCCACACATCTGCATGCATAAACCACATGCGACACACGCACACACACCTCCAAAACAAAGATGGAAGTAGATAGGAGGGGGGAAATTTCGGTCCCCAATTTCTTTGGGACAGAATATCCAAATATGCAGGATCTTTTTATCTTTATTTAAACAGCCCTCACATTATCTATTAATTTGTCATTTCATTGGTGTGAGACAGAAAACAATAACCGATTCTAGAATAAAAGTCACCATAATTTAGCAAATTAGGTCACAGCAGATTCCACAGCCCAAAGTTATCCAAGATACGCAAAAAAGAATGGCAGCATGGTGCAGCCGTTGCTATCCAGCCAACTATCTCTGACAGTAATAACTAAGCACATCCCCCATATGCAACAATTACTACAGAGTTGGCTGTCAAATCACTAGACTATCCATGTATTACTCTAAGGAATTCAAATGGCCACCACACACACACACACACACACACACACACACACACACACACACACACACACACACACACACACACACACACACACACACACACACACACACACACACACACACACACACACACACACACAGCGGGTTGTTTTAATAGAGACACCGGGGTCCTAAAAGCGTGAGACAGCTTTTCAGCAGAGCTGTCTGACTCAGACACCAATACAATGGCCGAGTTCGGCTGATGGAGTTCAAAGCAGTATGTTAATATAGTGTATTTCCTCATGGTGTTTCCGCAGCGTCTTGCCAAGCTGAGACAATGTAAAGAGAGACATTTCCAAAGAACCGTTTTCTGGGCTAGCAAGCACACACAATGATTGATATGCAGATGGGCTTTACATAACCATGCTTCGAGCAGAACATTGGAACAGTGGTGGTCATCCATCACAGGCTAGGAATGACTTCACATGAGCAGATCGTCGCTGGGTTGTTGTGTGCATCGACTCTGCCTTGACAAATCTCCCTGTTGGGGGGGGCCCATGGTCATCAAGGACCCTCCATGGTTTGATTGTGGTGGTGAGATCGGTTTACCAGCACTACACTGGCCACGTCGCTGCCGCTTCAGAGAAGAGGAGCCCAGGGCATCAGGTGGAAATATGCAGCGCCATGATGACATCATTGACAACACTGCAATATAATACCTGTAATCTGCTTTTGCCAACACTGAAGGTTTGCTTTCATGCTAAGGTTTTTGATTCAGTGTCAGGTATATTTTGCATTGCCACACAATTAAATCATTCATTAAAAGAGAATCCTTGGTGATAACAAGGACCCTTCACCATTGTGTATACTTCAGAACTCAAACCCCTGTTTTCAAGATATTCCCTGAATGCATCACTTCCCCTTTGAAAAGGCATTTAAACACATTTAACATTCTGTTTCTGTAGGAATCAGAGTTGATTGCAGCCTGTTTATAACACGTATCTGTACTTGATAATGTATAAACTCCTGTAAACACACACATTTAATTTAGAAAGAGCTAAGCGGGAACTGAATATGTTACCACTTTTAAGACTCCCAGTATCTCTAAGCAGCAATGCTCTATCTTTTTCATTTCTGAAACTAGTGGGAATCTATTAAAAAGAGCTGGGGCGGCCGCGTTTCCAAAGCATGGCTGAGTACCTCCACCTTTTTCAGTTCCTCTATAGCCAAAAGTGAATGCTTTTAAATCATCCCAAAAGGTTCTCTTCTTTGATCAGTCAGAGTCATGACATAAATCAGGACTTCAACAGGCTATAGATTTAAAAACATAAGGTGACCACGTTTACTAAGAAATCTGAAAAGAGATCAAATGTTTAATTTGAACCATTACAAACCGACCCATTACAAATCGCATTAATTAACATTAGATGGATCCATGATGGACAAAATATATATATATATATATATATATAGAGCTTATAACAATGGATATTATTTAACAATAATAATCAAAGAAATCATGCTTACGAATTAACAAATCCACTCTCCAGCGCCTCCCTGTTGATAGGTCAGGTGACTTGGCCCTACTCAGGCTCTCACAGGGGAATGCGATGCTGTCCTCTGCTGGGCTGTATGGGGATGGGCGCCAGAATATTTTTCAATTAGTTACCATTTTATACGCACCCCTACATATAACGATGGGTCTTTTATTTTAGAAGATATTTAGCTAATTTTACTTATAGCCACGGATCCAATGGTTTCAGCCCCATATTGTGGCTGTTTTTCAGCATAACACATAAAAATGCTGACATGTTTTGCCATATGGCTGCTCGAATTGTTCTCTAATGCCGCTTTTCCACCGCACATGTAGCTCGACTCGACACGACTCGACACGACACGACTCGACACGGTAGCAGCACGGGTGCTTTTCCACCGCAAATAGTACCTCCTGGACGTGGGCGGGGTCGGCTGCGCGAAAGGGCCGTGACGTATTTGTGTACGCGACGCAAACAACACATACGCAACCCACACATGGACAGAACCCACATAACAACAATGGAGGACATCGATCGCATTACTATTATTAGCTGGCATGTTGAAGAAGTTGGAGAAGTGGAACATGTTGGCTGCGGCGCTGCTATGGATGTTACCAGCATGGTTGCCATGTCGCTCTCGTGACTTCGTCACACTCTCTGGCCAATCAGTCGCCGGCCGTCTGCCGACGTCACCTTTTAGCATCGGCTCAGCTCGCTTGGAACCTAGAGCGAGTAGGTACTAGAAAAAGCAGCCACTTCAGGTACCAGATACCATGGTACCGCGGTGGAAACGCAAAAAATGCGAGCTGAGTCGAGTCGTGTCGAGCTGGTACCATGCAGTGGAAAAGCGGCATTAATCTGAATATGAGATAAACTTTAGCTCGGTAGTACAGGGCTCACAACAAAACGGTCGAGGAAACAATTTTTACAGGGCTCACAACAAAATGGTTGAGCAAACACATTTGTACAGAGACTATCAACATCAAGAATACCACGAAGACAAAGGCCACCCAAGGGTACTTTCAATTTCAAAAGCAACACGGCCAAGTCGGCGTCTGATTTGCAGTCTTCTTTTTCTTTCAGTTCACGCTATTCCTGAAAAGCTTGCCCAACGTTTACTCGTGTCTGGCCTCTCTGCCGGTCAGTCTCCCTTTTCTCTTCTTCTGTTCCTCCGACATTGGGTTTCTCTGTCTCTTTTTAGTCGGCTGATATATGATGAATATAACAATCCCTTAGTGACTTGTGTTTATATCGAGCCGGTTCCGTGTTTGGGGGTCTGTGCCGTAAAGCAATTCGTTACTTCGCGAGACCCGAGACTCCCGCGAGAGTGGGCGGCGGGTCGCCGGCAGAAACATATTCCTTTTCTCCGCCAAGATGCGCAAGGGTGAGTCGAAACAACGAACAATCGAACAAAAATGTATAATAGAACCATCGCAATGACTCTTAGCCTGTTATATTAAGGTAAATCAAGCCAAAAAAGTTGCATAGTTCCCCTTTCACTCGTGTCTGATCTCTTTTCTGGTCCATTCTTCTTTTGTTCCACCGACGGTCGCCTCTTGGGTCCCATATCAGTCGATTTATCCATGATGAATGCAACAATTGCCTCGCAACTGGCTGTTTATATCTAGCCGGTGCCATGTTTGGGTGTGTGTCTGTGCCGTAAAGCATTTTCGAAACTACAATCTGACTACATTTTCGAGGATATCCGCTGCGTCACATCCGGATTGTGTCGGTCCGAACAGAGCAAGTTGCATATGCGCTTTTTCACTGGAGAGGCGACATGGGTAAATGACACACCCACCAATCGACCCAGAAATGGATGCAGAACCATCAGCATAACTCTCAACCTGCATACTTAATGTAATTTTGGCTAAAAAAGTTGCATAGTGGGCCAGTCAGTGTGTCATAAGTAAGAACCAACAAGTCTATGTTTTACACCTGCTCAATCTCTTCCATATTAATAATTACCAATTGTGTATTTATAATACAAAATGTACATAAAATAACCACATTGACCATCGGGTATCTGTTAACCATAAAATGACAAATCTGACAACCATAAAGAATAAACAATATTTTACAGTTGAGTGGGGTCTGCATGAGCATTGTGAAGTGTGGCTTTGTGGGGGCTGTAGTCCACTGAGGGCTTGTGTAGTTTCAAGATAACATACATTACAAATTAAAGGTTTATCCTCAGCATGCTTTTCAGGGACCCCAAACAGTTTTTACTCTTCATTTTTATTGTTGAAAAAATACAAACATAAATACGAAAGCTGGGCGTTGTTACTGTGTACGTTTGTGTTGAACGTGCACATGTTTTTAAAACAGCAAGCACAGAGACTACATCGAAAGGAAATGTGAATGTGTCTGTTACTTACATATAATGCATTTAATCGGTAATCAGAAAGACAGAACTAGCAAACTAGTCACCTTGACACTCCACATGGAACAGCGAGAGTCACACATAGTACATAAAAGTAAAATTAGCTTAAATAAAAAACAAACAAAATGGATAAAAATACTGCAATTATAAAAGCGACACAACCCCAAATGGCAGGGAGAAACCAGTGAAGGGAAGTGAGCAGAGCAAGGGAAGCATGTAAAGTGCTATGGCGCAATCTTTACCTAACAGGTGGGCCGATGGGTAAATACAGCCTCTAATCAAGCCTCTAGTCTATCCAGACCCAGACATGCCAACTGATTTGTCCATGCCCGCTTACACTCGTAAATAGGGTAGCTTATGCACTTCTCCTCTTGATTCTGCGAACTGCGGTAGAGACCATGTCTCTCAGAGGACATGGACCACAACAGACATTCTAGGTCTCCGCTTGAAAGTTCAAGAACATTGGGATTGCCATTCAATGGGATTACGTGCATTTAGAGAACCACCATCTATTAAAATGACACTCCTTATGTTGTCAAAAAATGCCTTTGCACAATCTCCCAATAAAAAAATCTATTTCTGAAGAATCAGTTTCATTTTAACAAAGTGTAATATTAGCAAGCAAAGGAACGTAGATAGACCAAGTAGGAACTCAAACATACAGACACAAAGGGCCCAGAAGGGAGATTAAGCAGAGAAGAAGATGGCAATCTCTGTCTGATCCTACTTATCATGTCATCATCCCTATTCTGAATCCTGATCATTCAAGGTCACCCGGGAGGTTGAATCAAGCATATTCTTGTTTAACTATGAGTACAATGAAATATGGAACCCAGAAAGACATAACGCAAGTATCTCCTATGGTATGTGCTGTATACATATATATATATATATATATACGTATGTGTGTTTACAGATGTTGTAGCGTTGACGGAAGCAAGCGGCCCCTCTGGCAGAGCCCAACACAATGCTACAACGAATGATCCCACGAGATTATAACCAGTGGAAGATTGGGATTTCAAGCTCTCCATTGGCCACTTCTCGTAGTGAACTACCGAATGACACAATGACGTAAGGAGGAGGGAGTCGGGACTTCATCAACATCATTGTCACAGCCACAGGGGCCGGGTCGCGGCGCGGATCCGCAGCCGTTCATTGGGCAGCGGCAGTCGTTCCGAAGGTCTCCTGGGAGGCGTACACCATGTAGAGGAATCCGTCCTGGTCGCGCTCCCGCTCGTACAGCTCAGCGATGGCCGCCGACACAGACACCATGCTGTGTCCGTTGACCAGCAGGAAGAAGGCCTGGTTGGAGTTGAGCTGCAGACGCCTCCTGCAGGGGGGAGACAAGGTCAGGAGGAAGACCTGGGGGAAGGTCAGCTGGTACACCAGCTGCAGGGGGCAGCAGGAGACAAGGCAGAGGAAGAGAGCAAGGCAAAGGGATAGGAAGAAAGAGAGAAAGACAAACGAGGGAGAAGGAAGACTGTACCTGATGATCTTGATGAGTTCGCTCATGTTCACATGGTCCGGCACTAGGAATTTGGTCTTGTCCAGGATGGGAAGCTGTTTCTCTCCTTTGTACCGCTCAATAATCACCTAGGGAACACACACACACACATTGCTATCATGCTGTTCTCAACCTTGTTATAGCAGTAGGTATTATCAATCAACTGGAAAGAGAACGTTGTATGCACCAGTCATGTGTAAATGAGTAAAAAACAAAAAGCAAAAAATAAGGTTTGTGTCTTGAAGTGGGTTCGATACATTTAAATATTTTTCTGTCGAAAAGCAAAACCCAACCCAGGTTGCCTGTTCGACCAATCAAGGATAAGTTGGGAGAGGTGATGCATTGCTAAACTTAGGGAGGATGGATACCTCTGCAACCAGAACAGTGTACAGGTCTGTGTGTAGTGATCTGGATCTTCGTAGATCTTTACAAATATGCTGATGAAGAAGGCTGATATGGGCTCCAGAGGGGGGCTGGAGCTATACCTACACAAAAGGGCGCGAAGCTATAGCTACATAGAAGGGGGAGGGGCTATAGCTACACAGAAGGGGACAGGGCTATAGCTACAGAGAAGGGGGAGGGGCTATAGCTACAGAGAAGGGGGAGGGGCTATAGCTACAGAGAAGAGGACAGGGCTATAGCTACAGAGAAGGGGGAGGGGCTATAGCTACAGAGAAGGGGGAGGGGCTATAGCTACAGAGAAGGGGGAGGGGCTATAGCTACAGAGAAGGGGACAGGGCTATAGCTACACAGAAGAGGCCAGGGCTATAGCTACAGAGAAGGGGGAGGGGCTATAGCTACACAGAGGAGTGGCCGTTGTCTCTGGCTTGTGTCCTGTGGAGTGGAGTGGAGTCATATTACACTGAGCAGCAGAACACCATGTGGTCCAAACCCCCCCAAGAATAAAGACGGGAAACATGAAGGGGGGGGGGGGGGGGGGCATGATCACGGAGGGGGGAGCAGATGGAGAGCTGCAGTGATATTCTATCTCCAGGTTGAGCAGGTGTAACCCAAGGTGCAAAAGACACCGGTTGATAAAGCGCAGACTCCCCAGACCAACCTGACACAGGTACCAGGGACCACCAGCCAATCAGAGCGCTTTAGGGTTTCTGTGTCAGTGGTCACGAAGCTGGTCAATGCCACTATGTCTGTTTGGATGTTTTAGAATGACTAAAAGACACTCCATTTTATATTCCTGGGACACTGGCGTTTGTTATAATGTAATGTGGCTCTTACCGTGGTCTAACATAACAAAACACAGTTTGATGGTTATTGGATGCATAACTTACAGGGATCTTGTTGGGGTGCTGCTCACGGATGATTTTCACATCTTCCACTCTCTGCTCTGTTGGAAAAACACAGGACAAATCACATTGAGCAGTTAGCTAATATAATAGAGCTCGTAAGTCCACCCCTTCCGGTAGACCCCCATGGGACCTTTGAGATTGTAAAATATGAATGGGTTTCAATGGAGAGAAAGTAGTTATTTATATGCCCTGGATAACACATATGTTGTTTGTGGATTTAAATGATAATATGAATCCAAATTCAAGGTCAAAAGTTTGACCGTTTATTGTGCAATTGTTCAGTTAAAGGCTGTAGAGAAAACACAATGAGAGACTACACGTCTCGTGTGGGACGTCACGCTCCCTGCGACTGGCGTGCACAAGACCGACAATCTCCCCATCGGCATAACTGAAAATCTCCACATGCCCAGACGTATAATGGTTTTCACCTCTTTCGATGCCGTTATCCTCCCCTTGGAAAAAAAGCGGAGAAGTGGAGCAGAGAGATCACCATGTCTGTACCAGAGGGGTGGTGACGTATATCATTAACGTCGAGAGCAGCGAGGGGTGATGTTAGGCAAAACCTAACATTATCAAAAGTCTTCGCAAAATGATTTTGTTTTCTTTGCATGAAAAATTATAATTTAAATAAAAAAAGAAAACATCAGTGTAATCCAGGGCATATAAAGACTGGGACCAGAAAATAATTACTTTCTCTCCATTGAAACCAATTCTAATTTTCCTAGCCCAGAGGTCCCATTGGGGTCTCCCGGAAGGGGCAGACTTACGAGCTCTAAAAGGCTCGATTAGCAAAACAGGTTAACAACCAGCAATAAAAACGAATAAACATGTTGACACATCAGTGCAAACAGACAGATGATAAAAATGAATAGGTAACTTGTAGGAGAAATCAAATTCCTTCTCTTCATCATCAACACTTGCAGTACCTTCCAGTACACAGGAGAAGACGAACCCGGATACGTTTTTTTCATTCAGATGTAAAGGTACCAACATTGGTCTCTCAGGCCCACAGACCATAATCGCTAGGGTCAGATAGATCCTAGGTAGCACCTTTGGTAGACCTCACAGAGTTTGCCCATTATGTAACAATTAATATGTACAGAGCTTTCTTAAAGTTCAGACGTCCTATAGTGGACCTTTTGGGCAGTAACAGCACCAAATTAGGCCATGACCTATTCCCTGTTCCTCTTGTCTACTTACAACACAGCAAGATAATACACGTTACATTTCAAGGAGCAGGAACTGAGTTAACTCCCCCTAAAAACACCAAATGAAACTACGTTGTTCGGAGTTGAACAGAATATGAACTGCTTTAATCCCAAAGCCTTGGCCACGCACACTGTCATAGACACAACGTCTTGTTTACAGTAGAATTAAAAGGCGATCTGACCAACCAGCAAGCCCCTCCCATGGCAGGATTTTGACCTTATTTGGCCCATCTGTACCTAATCCTAAATAAATGATTCCACAGTAAAGATAAAACATAGTTTCTACACTTGTAGAAAGTATTTAGTTGGTTGAACTGTGCAACAACATCAATAACTGCATTGTCATGTTGATATAAAATGTAATGAAAAGTTCGAAAAACAAAATTACAGTTCTCCAATACTATGAAACACAAATGTCAGCCATTTGAATCCCTATTTGCCAATAATGGCAAAATACATGCCACATCAACTCATTGTCAGATGATCAGCCCATGACAAGTCAAAATATGAAAATATCTCTTGCTTGCCTTTATAGTGATAGGTTTTTTGCCCTACTTTCCATATCTTGTGGCTCCACTGTGTGACTCACCATACATCCGTCAAATTTAAATATGGAAGTCATGGAAAAACTGAGCCAGGAGAATACGAGGTGGTTTCCACAGATGTCTCATGACATCCCCACCTTTTGCAAGGCTGGAAAGACTTGAATTGCTCCAACGTCATCAACATATTTGTTTGCATAACTGCTTGGTAATTATGAAGTTCATATTTCAATATTGAACCTAATCGCATGGCTGAACTATGAAGTTTGTAATACCTAGTGTGGTATTGCTGGTAACCTGTTGGCTTAGTCATGTTGTGGAACTGGAGGTAGGCCTAAAAAACATGTTCTCCTACCCATCCAAGTGACAATATTTAAGTGAAACATATACACACTTTGGCACTGAATGTAATACTTTTTTTGCCTCTGTTGTGTACCGCTTGGCCACTCCTCAACTGGGGCAGGCAGATGAGAAACCGAAACATAATACCCAAACTGACTTTGGCTTACGCTAACCTAACCAATGCATTCAAGCAACAAACCTGAACCATGTCAACTCTAGGTCTATATATGCTGCTTTCGTGCCAGTAGCACTTGTGTACTCCCCCCCCCCCCCCCCCCCCCTCCATCGCCAGTCCCATCCCCCAATCCTGCAGCTCTCCCTGCTCTGCATTTCGACACCACTTTGTTTTTCTCCAACCACACAAATACGGAGGCCTGTGGGGTGAAGCGGAAAAACAACCTCTAATGCAGTTTTGTGGCTCTCAGCTCCTATCGTTAATGCAACCTACCTCGATGTGATGATCGTTCATACACACACGTTCATAACACATTGTGCAAACAAAATGGATTAAAGCTTTGATGTGTTTATGATCAGTTATCCTTTAGAAGTTGTGCCTTTAATGTTTTCGATGACACAACAGTTCCCAATGAGATCATAACCTACCAAATCACTATGTGGATGACTTTTTATGGGCTACCAAGTCAAGATGTAGCCAACATACGTTAATATAAAATGTAAACAGACCAGCAGACAAGCCTGGCAAACACCATGACTCAGTTGAATATAAAATACTCAAATAAACACACAGAGTGTGACACCGTCGGCAGGGAATAAACACATATGTACCGATGTTGTCCCAGCAGAAAGCATTGGCTGGATGTAAAGAGGCTTGATGAAACATTACCTACCATATGTCCTTCTTTGTTTGAAGGTTTTTTCGGAAGGCATATTGCGTCAAAGTCAACAAGTTATACGGTTGAAGAAAGCGTTGGTTGTACAATTATGGAAAATATATCAATAACTCACGCATTAAAAATATAAACTGCTAAAATATAAAATGGTCAGTGAGAAATTGCGTATTTTAAAAGTCGTTTGATGTCTTCGCTTCCTCGTCGCGTTGCCGTCTGAGGACCAGCTTTCAGCAGCACAACAACTTGGTCAGCTGGTCTCTGACGTCACGCTGTCCTCGGTCCATAAATCCCTGGTAATCAATGTCAAAGGAAATACTGTCTCATTGAAGTGAAAATATTGAATGAATAAACAGTAAAGCAACGTAAAATTGTAAAGAACTATAAATATATTATATTGATCTATTTATTAAAAAAATAAAAGCTCAAACGTATGGTTTGAATGGCCTACATAGACATAATGCCTTTCACTGCACTAGTGCAGTGAGAAGTGGATGCGCGTTTTATCAGTGACATGTCCCAGCATGCGTCCCCCAACCCCTTGTAGGGTTGCAGTAGTTGTGTATACGGGGCCATGTGCCATATGTGTTTTTCGTCCTTTCAGAAGAGGCCAGGTAGTCCATTTACGTAACCACAGGCAAAAATGTGTCCCTTCGAAAATAACAACAAGCTCCTATCTGGTGCCCCCATCATCCTTCATATTATGTTTTAAGTCATTCCCATTGGATCAATTCTTAATTGGTTTGGTTAGCCAACATTTTGTTCACAATCGACTGGTAATGACCCTTTCAGATTCAAAACATCCCAATTCAACTATACATGTGCATTTGCTGAAGAAAATGCGTGTGGTTGCGTCGGCAAACTCATCGTGCGCGCATTATTCCTTGCTTGAAGGGGACTTTTGATTGACTCAATAATGGGGGATGATTATCTTTGTTTTATTGCGAGATATGGCGCCCCCTGTCGGTAAAGAGTTAGCCTACTTTACTTTTAGGAGTGCTGTTCACGTGCGGGTTTTATACTTACCAACCTTGACAAATCCTTTTTAACCTTCGGAATAGTGGACGACAGCGTTTTATCCCCATTGACTTCCATTATTATAGCTGAGCACCTCTTGCAACAGTGATCATTTGAAATTGACCCAGTGACGTCATCTTCTTAAACTATAACAAAAATGTCCACATTACATGGGCTGTCCTGGGCCCACCCAGTTATAGTTCCCTGTGGTACTGTGAAGCGAAAATTTGATTTATTGAACAATTACAGCTCATTTGCATAATCGTATTATTTACACTTAGATCTTAAAACAATCAAAACAAAAATATTACCATAAGGTCGGGCAGTAGAAGGAGTTTGTGGCCCAAATGATGGGTCATTTGGGTTTACTTGTAACTTTTTTTGATATATATGTATTTCTTCCATATTAAATAATAATATTGCAAATATTTATAATATAATAATGATAATTACGCCAAATCGGCGGAAGAGTAATAGCAAGAAAGAGAAGACACAAGAATAAAATAGTGTGGGTTGCTTTGCAACCACAATAATAAGAAATGGAAACAACATCGTCTTTGAGCCTTCATACAGCCAGTTAAAACTTGTCAAACTAAAATACCATACCAGTTAGCGACGCCAACACTGCACGTCTACCATTCTACCAGGAGGAGGAGCGCTGTGATCAAGTTGCTTCCCACTGGCTCACTCAAGTGGTTTCTCGCTGTTAAGAAGTAGCTCATTTAAAGGTTTGAATGGCAAAATGCTCGTTAATTTGCTATTGTGGGGTTAAGAAGTTTATTAACGAAATTAGCCGGCACAATGTTTTGTGTTTGCACTGTAAGAATGTGTAACATTATATTCAGTTTATATTTATCACATGCCCCTCTTATTATCATTCTATGTCAGCCTAAAGGAATATTGTTTTTCAGAAAGGACCAGCTTATGAGCTGTATTTTTAGTTTTGCCATGCAGTGAGGTCTGCCCTGCGGACTTCCACCCCAGACCCCCCAATGATATGCAGTCGCGCATGCGTGTGTGTTCGATCCAGATGAATACACACACACACACACACACACACACACACACACACACACACACACACACACACACACACACACACACACACACACACACACGTCGGCAAGTGTGTTTTTGTCTCCAATATCAAACCACAGGTAGTGCCCTTGAGTCTCCATCAAATATTTGCTGTCAATATTTAGGTTCTTTACTCTTCTTCTCTCCCTAACAGAACATCAATCTCAGTGTCCATTCTCCTGAGGTGTCAGGAGAACAGACACTCCTCCTCCAGCTCAACACATTTGTGCAAAATTGAATTATTGCAATTCAACGTAGGTTCAAATAAAATATTAATATATTTCAGTTGTTCATATTTCCAGACAGCCCCTCAGTACACTGATTTTTGTTTTCCAGACCAGGTGTAGCCCATCTACCCTTCCTTCCTCTTAAAAAGCCACCAGATTATCCTTATGATATTAAATGTTGACATTGTTGCAAGAATCCATGTTGAGAAACAAACAATGGTGCGTTGATCGATAGCATCCCCTGTAGGGAAAAAGAGGCTAGGTGGGCAGCAGGCTTTACTGAATGTGCGTGCGTGCTTGTGGTATTTCAAATCTAAAGAATGAAAGTTTTAGGTCGAAATTTATGTACAGTTATTTTACCTCTATTGGTTTTCCGATGGTCTGTTTTTTGCAGGCACTAGTCTTCATAAAATAAATTCTAATGTGTAAATGGCAGTAACTCTGCCAATACAAGATATTCAGACCGGTTTGTATTTGGTCTCTCAGCACACCATCCTGTATTGTATTTAATACTTTATTTGTGATTAACCCTCTTACATAAAAATAATCATCTACCTTTAAACTATTAGAGGTCACTGTAAAACGAGGAACTCATGCTACAACTGATTTATTCCTATTCATTTCTCCATCGAGTTGAATAAGACGACAATGGAGTTCAACATTGTCCCATTTATGCTGAATCCAACACAACCTCTACTTAAGAAAAAAATATATTCCTGTGCTCCACAGACCAGCGTCTTCCACAAGCATCTCAGAAAAGCAGGAAATATTTTGTACAAATCCAGCTCTTTAAGAAGCAGGTCTATGCCCAAGTGGTCTTAGATTATGCTTCTGGAAAATCATTACATCCCCCCTCCTCCACCACTACACTTCTATTGCCAGTGCCCCCAACCTCGCGAGAAAATCCATATGTGCCATAAAGCCAAGCCTGTTCAAGGAAAAACACTAAATGCATTATCGAATCATTCCAAATGAAATAATCTCATGAGATATATGAAATCTGCATGAAGAACCCCATACCAAATACAGAAAAAACTTGGCGCCAAAGGGTTTGTGCAAGTATGCTTAGAATAGGTCATCTAAAGTCTTGATTTGAGAACACAAAATAGGCCTTTGTGATTAAATGTGTCAAATGAATGCACACGCAAAAAACACAAAGCTGTGGACGTGTATATTGTTTGGCTGTCCATGCTAATGCAGCAGCGCAAACAACAGAGAGTACATGGGGGGTTCTTCAGATCCCCCAGCCCTCCTAAGCAGGCTTGGAGAAATAGCTGTGCCAAATGTCTTTGGCACTAAACACATTCCTCCTAAACGTGTTACTTCTGTGTCACACATTTTACACATACTCTCATCTTCAATGTCATGATTAATTAATTTATCACACATCAACACAAGGCTTATCCTATATTATTACCATGCCTAGATGTAAATCAGTACTGTGCAAATGGATTGCCAATCTACCTGCAGTACTTTGATTTATTTGATCAAGTCAATTGGATCTACATTCAATACACCCATTTCTAACATTCCAAATGATGTGCGGAATTTTGTCATGGTGCGTCAAATATGATGGCAAGTTTTTGAACAAACCACCATTGCAATAGCAAACATCAAGGATTATGCCATTTTCTGGATTATATTGACTGGACCGTTGCCAAGACAACAGCAATTAGTAGAGGCTGGGTTACCATGCAGAGTGGGTATGTTTCCGTAGCAACCACGGCCCGGCAAAACGGCTCTAGGGTTATCTGATACAAAGAACACAAGTGTTACAACGTATATTGTATGCTTTAATACGCTGTACAACCATAATGGAGGTTATTTCAGTGTTTCTGTGTTATGGATGTTGAAATTGGTAGTGGTCCACGGAATGCCCTCTAGGGCAGTGAACTGATATTCAGAATCCGGTTCCCTCGCTGGCTTAAAAAAGAAAAATCTAACCCATTTCAAACTAGTCATTATTTTAGAGTGGTTTAAAATTTCAATTTTCCATTCCAGCTTAGTGGTTCCCATTAGGTATGCAATTGAAAATGCTAAAAAGTGTTGGCCTCATTTTTTCAGAGGATTTGAGAGGCACTCAATCAATAGCACCTTTGACGAACATTCGGTTTGGTCAACCTATTCAGCACATTGAATAGGTAATAGTAGGTATGCAATTGAAAATACAAGCATTCACTTCATTTTGCTGAGGTTCAGATAAGTGATCAATGGCACATCCAAGAGAATAAAGATGTTGTGTATCAACGTTCAGTCAGGTAAGTCATGTCCCACTGCGGGTGGGTCATCTTATCTGCGCCTGCTTGGTGGGTGGGCCCGACCACTAACTGATTAACACAGCCCGCTGTCACCTTGGTTACGCAAACACTAACCTGCCGATCATCGTGACCTAAAGGGAGCTTATGCGCTGGGGTCAGACATACACTCATTGGCCATGAACACTCATTAACCAACAGTTGCGCGCGCGCGCGTGCACACACACACACACACACAAACAACCCGCTGGACATATGAATAAACATTTATTGTCCTTGTTTGCCTGAAAACCCATTTCACTTCCTGCCCCGTCCGCTGCTTAGATCCCTCTTCTCCTCCTCCATCCCACGCTATCCGATTCTCTCTATCCTCCCATCGAGAGCTGTCTGTATTCTAATACGGCCTATTTGCTTTCTTTCACTCGCTCATAAACACACACACACACACACACACACACACACTGCTGGTGGACCGTATGTAACCAGAGGCTACCTGGACAGTTAATCCCTGAGCATCTGCTCTCCACCCCAACCTGACCCCTCACATCTGCCTCCAGGTCCCAGCCGGAGGCCCCCCCCCCCCCCCCGCGCCCCTCAGACACCCGTCTGCTCACCAGAATGAATGGTCTTTTACAACATAACGCTGTTTGCTTGGATTCCCGGGAGATTCGCCTTTCCAGGCATTTAGGAAAAGCATCGCGTTGGTTATGCAATATAAACTCCTATTACAAAGAACTAACACACAGGCACCCTTATTGAACAAACACAAAATAGTTACATAATATAAGATCGATCACTTTATTGCGATAAAATATTTACATAAAGAAATATATAGAAAAAAAAACAGACTTAAAATGTCATTTAAAATCCCTGCAAATGTCTTGGATGGGAAGACGGTGGCCCCCGCCATTACCCTAACCTCTCATTAGGGGCTTCCCTCCCCGCGGAGCTCGGCGCTGTGCGGGGGGGCTGATGGAGAGGCGGCCGCTGTTCTGGCGGGATGGAGGGGGCCGCCGTACAATGATGCCCCCCACCGAGGGGCTGATTGAAGGTGTAGTCATCGCCAGCGCGGTTCCACAGGTGTGAGCGCGTGACACACACACACACACACACACACACACACACACACACACACACACACACACACACACACACACACACACACACACACACACACACACACACACACACACACACACACACACACACACACACCTCTCTCGCTCAGCCTCACACACAGACATGCCTCATGTGGAAGTTGACCACGTATTCCGTGTTGGTGCGCTGCACCGAGATGGCAAAGGGTTCAAAGGGGTGGAAGGTGAAGGCCACCAGGCGCCGCACGGCGTGGTTGACGGGCCGACCCAGGAGACCAGCCTGGATCTTGAACTTCAGCAGGCCCGAGTCCCGCGCATAGAACCTGGGGACAAGAGGGCGAGAGGCGCGCGGTTGGACGACTCAATTGACACTGATCTGGAGAGGGTTGGTAGGTGGGTGGGAGGGTCTGGGCGAGGGCAGGCGGGGCAGCCCGGTACCTGATGGGGAGGGAGGGAGGGAGGGAGGGAGGGAGGGTGGTTGCATAAGCCGGGTACCTGATAAGGTGGGAGGGTGGGTGTTAGGGAGCGAGCGTGCGTGGGTGGGAGGCTCTGGGCGTGGGTGCATGCATGCGGCAGCCTGGTACCTGATGGGGTGGTCCCCGCAGGTCTTGGGCCTCTCCATCACCGAGACCCACTTGTCGTCGTAGCTGAAGAGCGACAGGTCCAGGTAGGGGCTGCTGCTGTACGACTGAGCGCTGATGGGCAGCTGGCCCAGCAGCCGCCGCACCGCCTCCGTGTGCCCGCCGTACTTGGCGTTCACTATGGTGTCCTTGAACCTGGGAGGGGGAGGAGCGGTCACTAGGTGGACCACCACCACGCCGTGGATGGAGGAGGAGAACCTTAGCATGTTCAATAAGCTCTGCTGAACCCAGAGGGTTCTACATGTATGCAAATATAGATATTCATAACAATAACTATCAGAGAAAATCAGTAAGTAATGCATCATCAGAAGCAACGGTTGCACAATGGGTTCCCTCCCGAGGCAGCCCGGGTCGGAGGCCGAGCTCCGGTTTACATCGTGATGTGCAGCCGGGGGGACACCTCCAGTTCCTCTGGGTTCAGGCCGGGGGAGATCCAGTTCCCAGCAAACACCGCAGAACACTGTTGTGCCGCCAGCGACAACCAACAGCCACATGGCTGAGGTCAAACCCGGGGAAAATGAAGTCATGGTAATGAGTGGATCCCCCAGAGCCCCCGGCGCTCCTCTGACCTTCTCTGGACCTGTCGGGCGTAGTTGTTGGAGGAGGCCGAGCAGGGGAACTGCACGGCCTGGCTGTGGAGCGTGGCGTTGCGGAACAGGTCGCAGAAGTTCTCAAACAGCTCCAGCAGCTGGTCCGAGGTGTTCTCGAAGACGGCCAGCACCTCGGTGGACACCATGTTGTACACCACGAAGAACGACGGCTAGGGGGGGGGAGACTAGCTGTCAGTCAATGGTTCACTCTTCAAACAGTGCTTCTGACTGCAGGACAGCACCATGTGTGTGTTGGTTGGAGTAAGGTTAGGGATGGGGGGATAGAACCGGGATCAGCACCGTGTGGTGGCCTTCATGGGTTCCCTGGGCTTCCCAGCACCCTGCCTGTTGAAGGCCGTTCCCTCAGCCCGTTTTGCTTTTTCATGGCCGATTTCCACGTCTTTTAAAAAAATCCTCCCGGAAACCGATATATGGAGCTAGTGTTAATTTCCAGTAAATTACTAAATAAAATAAACATGCCAAAC
The DNA here is from genome assembly GCF_031168955.1 of Gadus macrocephalus. Lineage (NCBI taxonomy): Eukaryota > Metazoa > Chordata > Actinopteri > Gadiformes > Gadidae > Gadus > Gadus macrocephalus. The sequence continues at coordinate 13,635,993 of NC_082390.1, forward strand.
AAGGAAAGATTGACCCATAGTCACCGATAAATTAGGCTCTGTTTTATTCAAAACGCAACAGTCACAAATATTAAGTAAAAATAATAAACGTGAAAAAACTGTATTTTTTACAAATATCACCCACGCTACCTCCCTCTTTTAAAAACACGCACATTTCTCTATTTACCATTCTACAAGTAATTGGTTTGGTTTTTGCTACAACATACACATTTCCATAACAAAATGTGCCAATGTTCATTTTCTAAATATTATGACGATAAGCCAATTATTAAAAAATGATCTTACGTTTCCCTTCTGACCAGGCCACTATATGAAACATTTGGATATTGAACGCATAACACAGGAGAAGTCCCAACACAATCCAGTGTCACCTAAGGTCTGCTTATCTCTGGTCATTGCTGGCGCGTGCTCTCCTACCTGTGAGGGGTCGGTGACTCGAAGCGTGACCACGTCTTCGCTGGTGTATTTGATGAAGAGGTGGTGCTCATCCAGCAGCTGCATCTTCCACATGCGCAACCTCCGCAGCTGGTCAAAGAACTGGAAGAACCTGGGAAAAGCATGATGCAGAACATTACCACCGCACCACCAGCAGGTGAACACATGATGGAGAACATTACCACCGCACCACCAGCAGGTGAACACATGATGGAGAACATTACCACCGCACCACCAGCAGGTGAACACATGATGGAGAACATTACCACCGCACCACCAGCAGGTGAACACATGATGGAGAACATTACCACCGCACCACCAGCAGGTGAACACATGATGGAGAACATTACCACCGCACCACCAGCAGGTGAATACATGATGGAGAACATTACCACCGCACCACCAGCAGGTGAACACATGATGGAGAACATTACCACCGCACCACCAGCAGGTGAACACATGATGGAGAACATTACCACCGCACCACCAGCAGGTGAACACATGATGGAGAACATTACCAGAGCTCCACCAGCAGGTGAACACATGATGGAGAACATTACCAGAGCTCCACCAGCAGGTGAACACATGATGGAGAACATTACCAGAGCTCCACCAGCAGGTGAACACATGATGGAGAACATTACCAGAGCTCCATCAGCAGGTGAACACATGATGGAGAGAGACCACTACCACAGCACCACCAGCAGGTGAACACATGAGGAGAGAGACCATTACAATAGCACCACCTGTGCTGTTGTATTTGGTTGCACCTTACGTGCAACCAAATACTGACCCTTCTTATGGAATTGGTAGATCTGTTATTTTTACTTAAATAATGACTTGAAAAAGAAATTATAGAAATTATCATTCACAAACCTGGGGTTTGTGAATGATGGTGATAAACGCAGAATGTTGTTATTCCTCCTAAACCCATTATTGAATATTTTATTCAAGTCATTATCTATGTAAAAACAACAAATATCTACTGATAGCTTAAGAAATATTTTTTGGTTGAACATAATAAAGAAATTATAAACACCAATAAACAATGCAGATAAAGCAACCTGAAATCAAAATCACTCAGGGCTCCTGTAACCTGCAATTATTTACCAAACGTAATCAGAAAAATTATCAAAAGATGAATCAATAATTCAAATTGTTGACATGTTTCCCTGTCATGTTGTTTCCCATGGCCTTTGAGATTCATATTGACCCTCTTATAGTAAGCTCACAAACGTTGTGTTTAGCCTCTGAGGAGCAAGGTGACAGTGAGGAGCAGAGAGAGTGGGTGGGGCAGAGAGGGGAGCAGAGAGAGTGGGAGGGGCAGAGAGTGGAGCAGATAGTGGGAGGGGCAGAGAGGGGAGCAGAGAGAGTGGGAGGGGCAGAGAGAGGAGCAGAGAGAGAGTGGGAGGGGCAGAGAGAGGAGCAGAGAGTGGGAGGGGCAGAGAGAGTGGGAGGAGCAGAGAGGGGAGCAGAGAGTGGGAGGAGCAGAGAGCGGAGCAGAGAGTGGGACGAGCAGAGAGCAGCAGAGAGTGGGAGGAGCAGAGAGCAGCAGAGAGAGAGTGGGAGGAGCAGAGAGAGGAGCAGAGAGAGTGGGAGGAGCAGAGAGGGGAGCAGAGAGAGTGGGAGGAGCAGAGAGAGTGGGAGGAGCAGAGAGGGGAGCAGAGAGAGTGGGAGGAGCAGAGAGAGTGGGAGGGGCAGAGAGGGGAGCAGAGAGAGTGGGAGGGGCAGAGAGTGGGAGGGGCAGAGAGAGTGGGAGGGGCAGAGAGAGTGGGAGGGGCAGAGAGAGGAGCAGAGAGAGTGGGAGGAGCAGAGAGGGGCAGCACGCACCTCCTCTTGGCCATGGCGCTTCCGTCCTGCTCGGCCCGCCGCCACAGGTACACCAGCAGGCGGTGCTTCAGAGAGTTGATGGTCTTGTCGGTGTAGAGGCGGGGGAAGCCCGGCTGCCCCTCCGCCTGCGTCTCCATGGAGACGGCCGACAGCGTCAACAGGTCGTCCTCGTAGCAGAAGCGTCCGATGGTCCTCACGTCCAGGAAGGTCCCCTCGGCCGTCACCTGGGGGGGCCACCACACACACACATGAGCCTCTGTGGCCTGCAGCACACCATAACCACTGTAGGCCTTTCTACACTGCCAAGCGGGTGGGGTCGCGATTAGATTCGTTGGATTAAGAGTAGACCTCTTACGAATAATTTGCGTTCTCTGAGTGAAGGCTATAAACACGTTTTGATCCCGGCGAAAGCCTGGTAAGGAAAGCTCCTCTGCTGTTTTCTCGGAGATTGCGCCATCTTTCACCGTCTTCGTCAAATGCGACTGTTAGAACAACTCCTGTTGATGTCACTGCGTTGTTTCTGTTGTAGAGACAACGTAGGGCTGCTCGATAATGGACAGAATCATCATCACGATTGTTTTGGTCAATATTGAAATTGCGCTTATTCAAACGATTATTTTTGAGTTTGAAAAACATGATGTATTTATTCAGCATGTCTCTCCCAAAAGCACTTAGTAACTAAGAACTTTGAAATTTCACCTTATACATACACAAAATGGTCAAAAATTTCAAATTTAAATTAATGCACAGATATGATTCCGGCTGTTCTGCACTTTCTATAAAACATTTGATGAAAAAAAAATAAAAAATTTGATTAAATCGCCCAGCCCTAATCCAACGACGCTACCCATATCGCGCCCCTGATACGTGATGCCGTCTAATCACGGTAATGAAAGCCCAGATATGTGTAGGTTTCGAGAGGGGAATTGGGCTGCGAAATCAAGCCGGTATATTACCTCAGTCATTGTAAACGAGCAGACCATGCCGGGAAAAAGGCGGCTATAAGATGGGCATTTTTGACGGTGTGAAAACGATTTGTGGCCCGCAGCACATAGACACTCTGTACAGAGCTTTGAACACCACACATGACCCTCTATGACTGATTAAACCTGTGTGCGTGTGTGCGTGCCAGTCCACCTGGAAGACGTGGATGGTCTGCTGCTGCACGGAGAGCACAGCCAGGATGTTCCTGTAGAGGTAGAGGCCCTGGTTGTGCGACAGGATGATCTTGTCACACTTGAAGGAGCGCGTGTCACACAGGCGGCCCGTGTGCAGGTCGATGATGTGCAGGGAGTAGTCCTCCAGGGGGGAGCGCGGGTTGGGCGTCACCGACTCGTTGTTGCGGTACACCTGGCCAGGGGAGGAGGGGACGGTTTAAGTGGCACTCGTCACCACCACGGCCCTGGGGACAAGGGGCCGATGATGGTCCCTGACTCCCAGACCAGCACTGCCGGGTTTGGCAGTCAACAGTAAAAAAAAAAGGACCAGTATCTTTACTGTGTCTTTACTGAGCAGTAAAGACACATCCTGCCCTGTAGGGAGCACTTTGTGTAGACCAGTAAAGACACATCCTGCCCTGTAGAGGAAATCCCCAACTAAACTTTTGGAATAAATGCACGATTGCATGCGTCGATTACGACTAACATGCAACAAAACCTCTTTGTGGCGGGGGTTTTTTTTTAAACGCCACACACAAACCAAACTAACTTCAATGTAAAAGCACCCCTAACTCATCATCCCTTCCTCCTCCACAGCCCGCAGAGACCGCCCTGGTTGGACGAGCGGAGCCCGGGGAGACGACGAAGGGCGAGTGTGGAGTGTGGAGCCGAGAGAGCTGCTGCGCTACCTCAAAGAAGTACGGGGGAGGGTCCTCCGGGACGTAGGTGGCCGAGCCCACGATGACGTAGCGGCAGTCGTCGGTGAACAGGCTGCACTCGCGGTTCAGGTGCTCCCCGTTGGACGCCACGTTGGTGACGTGCAGCAGGGAGAAGAAGCGCTCGAAGAGCCGCCCCCGGATGTTGAGGGAGCGCTGGTCGTTGGCCGTGGAGAGGGTCTCCCCCTCCTGGCCCCGGAGCAGGTCCTGGGCCGCCTGGCAGCCCTGGTACTCATAGATCTGTGGACGTTTGGGGAGACAGGGGAGCCTGAGGTTATTCTGTTGGTTCAACTGTTCACAGCCTCTCCGCTTGAAGAGGTTTCACGCTATTGGGGACGTGCTTGTCTTGCAGCAATGGTTCATTTCTCACGTTCTTTGTGAGCAGAGTTAAAGAAGGATTGGGGGCTACATTACAATTGAAACATCATACTTTAGGTTGAAGGAGGTTCTTATTATTTTGCATCCCTTTACCCGACTAATGACTCATTATTGGTGAACATAATGCCAATCAACCTTAGATGAGGCTTCTACATGTATCATTATTGAGCAAGTTACAAGTACGGACAGGAACAATCAAAGAAAAAATAGTAAGCATCACTTAATTATTTTGTATTTTTTTATCTTGGTTGTAGGAGCAGTAAGAGTGCTTTCCACTTCTGCTTAACATACAGTGTGTTAGTACCAAGTCACCAACCAGAGTCCAAGAACAACTGTCCCGATGAGACAATAAAGTGTATTCAATTGAAGTCAACCCAGGTATCTCCTGGATTTCCATTGGCTTACCTCCAGCGACGTCTGGTCGGAGGAGAAGGCGATGAAGCAGCGTCCGTCGGGAGAGAACTTCCTCAGGAAGCACGGGGGCTTCTCCACGTTGACCACCGTGAAGTTGGGGAACAGGTTCTGGTGGAAGCAGCGCACGCGGTACCAGTGAGCGCCGGCCCGGCCGGAGCTCACCCGCCTCCTCTCCAGGCGGTGGACCACGTTCTGGTTCTGGATCCTCCTGGGCTTCAGCGTGGGGCTGTCATCTTCCATGGCTCGCATTGGATGCAGTGGGAGTGTGTTGGTGTCCTCAGTGGCCAGATAGGACTTGTGGTGGTGGTGCCAGATATGGTGACACGGGAGGACTTGCGTCACAAACTATTCTCAGTCATCTTGGGTGTAGGTACTTCTTGCACATAAAACTGCAAGATGCGTGTAGAGATATGAGACAAAGATACTGAACCATTCATAGTCATACATAGCATGATATACTAATGCTAAAGTACAGATTATTCTGTGATTTGCTTTTCAAAAGCTCAACTACAGCCATCCCTCATGTAATTAACTCACCATCAGTGGGAATGCTGTAAATTCAACTAAGACGCTGGATAACACGTTGCCCCTTGATCTTAAAAGCAAGAAGAGAACTATGTTAATTGCTACATTTGACTCAAATGACCTACCACAAGGTTACAGAAACATAGGCGTCAAGGAACGTTAGATTTCAATCAACTCTGGTTCAGTGTACCAGAGGCGCGTTGCTCTGTAAACACATTATAATTGCATTGGGAAAACATCAGGCAGCGAGCAGAGGAGAGACAAGCGCCACATTTACTCAAGTATTTAAAGAAGCGCTGGAACGACCAGGACGACGACACTACTATTACATGTTAAACTATAAACTGGTTACTCACTCATTGTTCAAGAAAGTCAACCGTCCAGCTTTTCAAGAAGCATCATACATCCCAGTCTTGGATAACTTTCTGAGCTCTCTATCTAGCTTTGTATTTGAACTTGTGGAGCTTTGCTGTTAAGGTTATTGGCAAATGGTCTCCGTATTAATAGGAACGTTTCAAAAATTAGAAATTGTTCACGTGTATTCAATCTAGCTACATTTCTATAAGACGGCGTGGATATGCCTAATATTATTATAGCTAAAGCTACAGGGCGACGGCATGAAAGCAGGGAAGAAGAGCGTCCAGAACTCGTTGGTACGGAGTTTGGCTGTTTGATGACTTAACGGCAGTAGGAATCAACAGCGTCATCTCAGGATGGAAACCGCGTTGCATCTTTTAAACTTGGACCCGCCATTACAGCTTTTTTTTTTTGGCTCATTGTGTCAAAACTCAACTCACAAGCAAATAAGACACAACACTGAGAAATATGCCATTCACATCTATGTCAAATTGAAACTCTGCTATCGAAACCTAACAATCCTCTATCAAAATGTCCCTCTGATGACAAAATGATCCACACTTGTATCATGAATAGATAGATAGATAGATAGATAGATAGATAAATACTTTAATAATCCCAGAGGGAAATTATTTAATAATTGAAAAATAATACACTTTCAGATCAGCAGCAACACACTACTTTACTTTATATAAAACACTGCAGTCTTTCATGTTCAGTGTTTTTATTCACTTCCACAGAAAGGCACGTTTTTCACAACAACCAAAAAAAAATCAAATACTCAATCCTGTACATTCCAGTAGCCTACGGTACTGTAAACGCAGAAAAACACGTAAATTGTGCGTGGGTGGACTTATGGATCCTCGCCTTGTGTGTCGAAAACATCCATGGATTGACCTTAGCTCAATGTCTCCTGTTCCTTTGCCTGCAGAAGAGGCATGCGGGCATGTGTTTGGCATATACGCGCCATCCTCAAGCCAAAAAATAATAATCTTCTATTGGGTTTAGAAATGGCGAGTAAGGGGGCAAGTATTGTTCGTGGACTTCAAATTGTTCGTGGATTTTGAACCAGTTCCGGACCAAAACAGCCCGACGGAAACTAACATAGTCCCAGACAACAACAAACTGGGGCTGTACTGATCTGTCCTCTTCAGCTGCATCATGAAGTGCATCTAGAAATGTGATGATATGTAGGGTATTGTAGGGACCTATTTTTGCATGATGGTGCAGTTACCCTCGAAGTCTTGGAGGCACACAATGATATATATTTCCCCCGCGCTGCCCCGGGACGTGCACAATTGCCCTTTGGCCTTTTTGTAGCTGGCTGATTGTTGTTCAGTTTTGTAAGTAAGTGTTTTCAGGTGTGTATTTAAGTAGGCCTATTTTCAATTTCCAATTTTGTTTTGTATTTTGAATAGATGTGTTTTCCAAATGGTATGCTGAGATTTCATTTTTGAACTAAGTATCTAAGTGTATGAAATAGTGTAGTATGCAGGAGCAAGTGTGTGGCAGAAAGGAGCAATGTGTTGCACAATTGCAAAGCAGCGCTTTTACACGTGTTTATTTTAGCAACAAAAACTTCAAGTTAAATAACTGGAATATCAACGGTGACTTATTGTTACAAATCCATGGGTATAACAAGTCAACAATACAATATAATAAGACCCTCAGGTGTCAAATTATGTTACATGATATTGAGATTATAGGACATGATGTTATATTATATGTGAGCCTGTATATTATCTAAATGCTAGAGCTGAAACGGAAGGCCTTATATTTCTCTATTTCTATCTAATCCAATACTATTCTATATATCGCTATCAGGATGCAGAATGCACAGAATACTGTGCTCTATGTCAGTAAATGCCAGGCTTTAATCACACAGCAAAATAAATACATGAGTGGTGTCAAAGCTAACAGCAATCAATACATCCTTAACCCCACTCTCACCAAACCGTCTTAAAACCAACACTTATGACGATTAGTTAACTTGGACCGAGATGTATTTACAAATGAGTAACATTAACTCAAGCATCTTGATTTAATGACTGTAATCTGCACCGTTTTTAAAGGACTGTTGCAAGCCTAAGGAGGGCAGGATTGGTTGGGTGTGCGCTTTGTAGTGAATTTAGTAATGTCACAATGGTCTTGACACCATGTTCGCTCACAGAACAGCAAATTGGGTTTTGTCATCGCTGAACCTACACTAGATTTAATTTGGACTCAACGGCAAAGAAATGGGTAACTGTATTATTTATTTAACGACATCACCACATCTTGACATCAGCCCAACTGAGGTCACCTGAGCCACAGTTTGCTCCCAGCGAGGATTCTAGTAGATTCCATTCTGATCCTTGAGCTCTGTCCAGATGAGACAGGGGAGAACCCATGGTACCGCTCCACCGACATTGCATTATGCGCACGCCAACATGTGTCAATCTTCTGGATGCAGATATGTTACCACAGCATTTTTGTATTATTAGCATTACTGCAATGGCGTTATTTGAAACAAATACCTTGCGGAAATTCCATATATTATTCCTCCCTATCAACCTGAGTACCTCGGTGTTGGAAGAAGTTAATGGTGCAGTGTACAATTATCCTTGACCAAAGAACCAAGTTGTAATTTCAGTAAAAGCACATTCAGCGAGGCATAAATGTAGGTCTTACAAAGAAAACTGCCGGGAAGCATCAGGAAAAGGATGTGAAATTACCTACTTCAAAATCTAATGACATTTTCTTTTCAGCATGACCTGTGCGTATGAGTGTGTGTGTGTGTGTGTGTGTGTGTGTGTGTGTGTGTGTGTGTGTGTGTGTGTGTGTGTGTGTGTGTGTGTGTGTGTGTGTGTGTGTGTGTGTGTGTGTGTGTGCGTGCTTGTGTGTGTCTGTTTAAGAATACATGCGTGAGTATGTGAATGCGTGCAGGCTTACATGCATTTGCGTGTCTTTTATTGAAATGCCTGTTTTCTCGTTACTATTTATGTCTCTTTGTATGACTAAGTGCATGCATTTGGTAATTGTGTAATTAGAAGGGGAAACTTTAGAAACCACCACACCGCAGAAATCCAGAGAAAGTTGTAAAATGTGCAAATAGAAAATCCCAATGTCGCCCTTTATCTCTTATTTTGTGCCTGCATGTTCTCGGAATGAAGATTTCCTCATGGGGCTGCCAGGATGGGGCTAAAATCGTACCCCTTCAAAATGGCCATTGAGGCCTCTCTACTGGACAAATGTACAATTATTTTTTAAACAGTTTTGCCATCTGCCAGTAGCTTCCATAAAATCGCATGCATATGCATAGCAGTATATGCTTTGTTTTTTCTCACCGAAAAATATGGAAATTGTTCCATATTTAAGGAGGACATATTTAAGATGACTACACTCTCTCACTTAACCAAAATATAACAAAATACCCTGTGTCCACGCACATAACTGTTTACTCTGTTGCTGGAAGTCATTCACACAGGAGAAATAAATAATCAATCATCTGCTGTGATTTTTTCACATATAGGCGCACAGTTTAATGCATCCCCCGCAGCCACCAAATGCAGCGCATTTGCTTCATGACTCGCTAGGGAATTGAGTGATAATTGCCGGCTATTCCATTTTAAGTTTCCTCACGTGCACCACATTTTACCATTGCAATCAAAGTACATCTTAATGAAAAGTATTCTGCCACAATCAAACTACAAAAATAAGCGTTAAAACAATTTCTAAGGCACACATGTGAAAAATACTCTTTCAATTGATAGTTGTATTTGACATTTAAAGGGTGAACGCTGAACTTTTCAATCCATCCTTATTTCAGTAGGACATCTTGATTATGTTGGTGAACTTTTCATGTGTTTGTTCGTGGTGATTATATGGAAGGGAAAACAATTACAGTAATCAAAGAACCTTATTTCTAATCCTTCTTTCCATGTATATATATATATATATACATAAAATATGTATATATGTATATAAAATATGCATATATACATATATATGTGTATATATATATATGTATATGCATATACATGCATACATATGTATGTATATGTATATATACATTAATATGGGTGGCAGGTACGCATGTACGCATAGTAGAAAGAACATTACGCAGCCTGTGATGATCCGTCTCCCGTACTTCCTGTTTGGAATCAACGCAGCATTATGATGGTTCTCTTGGAGTCCCCTCTTCTGAATTATTGAAAGAAATGTGGTGTACACGTCAATTACACAGTTCATTCATTCATATTCATACCAAATGCCAATCCTAATTGTAGTGGTTATTTTTGCATAAATAAACCACATCTAACACCACAAATAAATTACCCTATCTATTCATCTAAATGTATTCAGCGGTGATAACATGAACTTTTATAGAAGCTGAAAACAGAAGCTCTCTCTCTTAGTCTCTCCCCGGTCGCTGTTTGGAGTGAATTAGAAGAGAACCCTTACTGCTAAATGTTCCACATTTTCTGGTTAGATTACCCTCAAGTGAGTTGTCATTTCAGATTTGGGTTACCCCATGGAAAGCCAAAACCAGGCAAAAAAAACAGGGAACACACCACCAGTACACCTGTCAGTGTAGGCACATGTCAAAAAGAATGATTATGTTTTGGTTATTGAGAGTAGGAATTACCATCATGTTTGTTTTTGTCTGTGTATGTAAGTGTGACAAAAAAAACACTTGCCGTCACATGCACCGTGTGTGTGTGTGTGTGTGTGTGTGTGTGTGTGTGTGTGTGTGTGTGTGTGTGTGTGTGTGTGTGTGTGTGTGTGTGTGTGTGTGTGTGTATATGTGTGTGTGTGTGTGTGTGTGTGTGTGTGTGTGTGTGTGTGTGTGTGTGTGTGTGTGTGTGTGCGCACGTGTGTATGTGTGTGTGTGTGTGTGTCTGTGAGTTTGAGTGAGTGTTAGTGTGTTTGTGTGTATGTGTTTGTGTGTTTGTGTATGTGTATATATGAACGATGTTGCCTTAATTTAATTCTGAATAACAGACAGAGGGGCTCACTTGTATGAGCAAGATGGAGTGCAAGCAGAGAAAATCCAAACCTTTTAACTATGGGTGAAATGTTCTAATTTAACTATAAGGGTCAGTCACCCCAAGAGAGAATTTGGGGGAAAAAATCCATCTTAAAGGACGATTTTTGAGCCCACTGCACCTGCTTCACCCCTAGCCCCCACCCACCCATCCTCCCTCCTCCACCCTCTTAACAGCCAGGGTCTCTTAGCAGGACTGCAATTTCTACCATTTGAGAGTGAGTGTTGAAAGCGGGCAGTGATGGCCACTTTTCTGTTATTACTCGGTTAGCATTGTGCAGAACAGAGGAAGGCACAATTACTTTCAAGAAGGCATTGACTGTCAGCATCAGGGAATATTAAATACTGGACCTGCATGGCAGTACCACTAAGAGCACATCTCAATGCTGACATTTATTTCAAAAATACCCACCAGAGGTTCTTAAAACTCATATTGCTTTTTAAAACGAAAAACTACTAAAACTATAACAAAAATGGCTGGCTGCATTAGCTTTAAGATTTCTCTCTCTCTTCCAAAATGTAAATCTGAATGCAATAAGCATGTCAATCAAGAGTCATACCAGTTGAAGAATGTACAGGAGAACATAGATTGGGAAAAATAAGATTCAGCAGGAAAAAGAAAATGGAGCTGAAGTTCTCCTCACTGGTACCACTCTCTATATGTCTTCTACTAATGGTTTCAGGCTCCCATTTAGAGGAGCAGATGATGAGGAGCAGAAGAAGATGAAGAAGGTGATGAAGAGGAGGAAGAAGAACAAGAAGAAGAAGAGGAGGAGGAAGAAGAGAAGAAGGAGCAGGAGTAGCAGTTGTCCTATGCGGCCTTGGCAATGAGGTGCACTGGGTAATGAGGTCAAAGGTCAGGCTCTGATCTGAACATGCCACATGTAACCAAATCTTCACCTCTCCTCCACCCACCTGCCCACTCGGTGGGTGAGCCCTTTTTAATCATGAAATCTTGCCAATCTAGCATGTTTGTGCAATTAAATATAATTTAATGAATCGTCTGCATTGTCTTCAGGTGCATGGGAGGAAATCTGAGTCCTTTCAGTAAACCATTCCCTGCAGAGATTTAAGTACTGAGCTACACTTCCTCCAAACACAATTCATTTGCATTTAAAATAATCCTGTGGGCCCAAAGATTCTACATACACACAAATGTGCACCACTTCTGTTCTTATTTAGCAGTGAGATATTGTTATGCGTTAGATCTGTCCTATAGATCTGTGGTGCCTTGACTATATATGCAGATCTGTTTATGTGTAGGCTTTTGCGTGCATCCATGTCTGTGTGTGTGTGTGTGTGTGCATGCGTATGTGCATGTGTGTGGGTGAGTGCGTGGGTGCGTGTGTGTGTAAATGTAAGTGTGCGTTTGTGTGTGTGTTTGTGTGTGTATGTCTGTCCGTCTGTGTGTGTGTGTGTGTGTGTGTGTGTGTGTGTGTGTGTGTGTGTGTGTGTGTGTGTGTGTGTGTGTGTGCGTGCGTGCGTGCGTGCGTGCATGCGTGCGTGCGTGCGTGCGTGCGTGCGTGCGTGCGTGCGTGCGTGCGTGCGTGCGTGCGTGCGTGTGTGTGTGTGTGTGTGTGTGTGTGTATCTAGGGGCCAAGGAGGGTCGACAGATGCTGGTTCTTAACAAACACAATGAATTACTTATAGTCCACTAAGCCAAACACGGCTGAGCGTTGCGCTGGTTTACTCACCCCCGATAGGGCCATCTGCCTAGGTGCGCGGGCTCTGTCCACTCTCTCTGGACACAGGTAACCAGAGATCTCTCTGCCAGGGCGGCACTCCACAGCTCATTAAAAACACCATCATGCTATAATTGTGCCTTTATGCATGTAACAGAGGCCGCTGGTTATTGTGTGTGTGTATATTAGTGTGGTGGTGGTGGTGGGAGTAATGGGGTTTTCTGTGCCATGTCATTTAATTCAGGACATTTATCCCATAGTTTCATTGGATTCTTAATTTATACACTGAAACATATCAACTTCTACTTTTCATTAACAGCCATCACTATTCAAATTTGATTATTACATTTTTTTCACTGATTGCAATATGGGACATTTAGTTTGTATTTCCTTCTAGAGGCAGAAAATATCAACCCAAGGTTGTTGGTCTGACCCAAATTTGAAGCCATTGAAACGACTGTGAAATCAAACTATGATTTTAAATGCTAAGGATTAAAAGTAATGCGATATATAGAATATAGTGAAACACACTTCATGCTCAGTACACAGGTTGGTTCAGATTCATCAGATTCATCGATGGATAACCATGGATATGTTATTTTCATCTAAAGACCCCTCCCAATCTCAGTCATTCTTTTTCTCTAGAGTTTCAGATATCAGGAAGGTCTAATGGATTATTATTATAAATAAAGTTATCAACTCAAATTGGTTTAATAATGATTGATTATTTGATACATTGAGACTTTGAAAATTGAGAACAAATCATGTTCATCTTTGATCAAATCATAAGTGGGTGCATTGTTACGATGAGGGGAAACCAAACTGCAGCACTCTGGAGAGACAGGGCTAACACTGTGTCTACTACTGCCCCCCCCCCCCCCCTGGTAGGTAGTTGCTAACATCTCTAAAACCAAAACTAGATAGTTACAACAAGTAGAAAGGGTCTTTCCTTGTTAGGTTTTGGCAGATGATTGAAACTGTCGACAGGACTCTGTCCCCTTGCAGGTCATTTAGTGTGATGAAGGAAAATGGATATGGTAATCCTTATCTTTCTCTTCCTCTCTCTCCGTAACTCTATATTTTCTCTCTTTACTCTCTCTCTTCCAGCTCTCTCTCTCTCTCTCTCTCGCTCTCACTCTCTGGCCTCCCAATCCCTCTCTCTCCCTTTCTCTCTCTGTCTCTCTCCCTCTCTGGCCTCCCATGCCCTGGAGGATTTGTGAACAACTTGGTGCAGAAATAACCAGAGAGTCAGGTAGAGTGCAGAGGTCTCCACTGGCCTCTGTAGACCGGTGTGTTCAAGCACACGGCAACATGGTCAGTGTGAGGCGCAACAGCCATCCAGCTACACCAGTCCGACTGGCAGTGCTGCGCTGTGATGTCCCGCAGCAGTACTCCTTACCAGTGTGTCATGCGTCCTCCATGTGCTTAATGTTGTGCTACTGCAGCTTTGTGTGAACAGACACCAAATAAAAATAAAAGAACAAACAAATGTCAATCGTGAACAGGCGTCAAAAAGTCCCAAGTGTAACAACAGAAAGCACAAGCCAACACAAAGCCTTTCACACAATGGGTCCTCTGTGCGGGGAATGAAGCAGAACAGGATGCGCGTGGCACACAATGCCCTGAAAAACTGTTCATTTGTGTCGGCAAAAGTAGCCCATTTATTAATTTATCACTTCACGAGGGACAACCACAATAGAAAATTTAGAAATTTGCAAAGAGCTGTCAGTTTCTAAGCGTACAGAATTCAGATTAGAGTGAAATACACCACTTTGTCATTTCCTTACTGAATTTAGATGTGAAGAGGAGATCTGTTCAGCGGCAGAATTGCTCTGTGCGTCGTTCGGAAATGTTGGAGATAATTGTTGCATTATCGATTAAATGTATGCCCGAAAACTATTGCAACCGGTCAATATGGACGCTATGATGAGTGCACTGACATGATGTCGTTGTATACAGACCATGCGTCTCATGTCCACTCCTCTCTCCGATATAACAGTTCATAGATGGGCCTAATCCAACCTATCGATATATGATATTGATGCTGCTCATAAACCCATCTGCTTGTTGACGATAAGGATCTAAAAGTGGCCAATCATGATGT